>NC_135618.1:1312981-1655481 GCF_053574225.1 Canis aureus
TGGGGTCATAAATTATTTGTATTAGTTTAAATATGTTTGCCATTTAGATGGGTATAATTTTGGGAATTAGAATTCACTAAGTGTACTTTAATTCTCAATATTTAATTCCTTCAAAACTCTAACAAAAAAAAAAAAACCCTAGCTAAAATTTCATTAAGTAATTATCCTTCCATTTAGCATAACATAATAGATTCAGCCACTTTATTAGGGTTTTTATGCAATAAGAGTGTTATTTTCTAACACACTTAAGATCCAAATAAGAGATTTGTCATAGCTTTACTGAATGTTGTCCTCAATCTCAATGGAAATTTTTAAATTTTAATACCATTCGCCACCAACATTGCCTTAACAGTTCTCAAAGTTCCTACATACCACTGTGAGGTGACCTTGAGGGGCAGGCATTCCACAACCTCAAATGATCACCGCGACTGGGCTTGTCTGGCTAATCAGGGAGTGCAGCTATCATTTAGATCAAATCTCAGAATCTCCTTTTAAAAATACGTTTTATTGGACCTGACCTTCTTTTACCTTAGTTATGGCACACTTACCCATCAGATTGGAAGACTTTTTTAGCATTTGAAAAAGTTCTTTTCTCTGAGGGGCATCCCACTGCATGCATAATAGACACGCTTAATAGAAGCAGAGCTATACAAAACTAAAAAAACAAAAACAAAACAAAACAAAGAACCTCTATTTTGTACTTTTCTACTCTCCCTTACATATTTTATTTTTAATTTGGCAAGTTTATTGCTTTTTATAGATGCTAGTTGTTTTAAGTGAGGCCTCAATGTTATTTGTTTTGTAGCAGTTTCTTTATTCAGCCTTGTAAAGTCCTAACAACTTTCAAAACCTCAAGATGCATTCACTGTGATGAGCTCATTCCCAAATATTTTAGCCCAATTGATCTTGTGTCCCCTAGAACCCCTGGGGTATCTGGGTTTATGGCCACCACATCTTGGTAAATTCATCGTTTGGTCTTGTGTCTCACATGGCTCATGTGTAAGTCTCCTCAGATCCCACCCATTGGTTTCACCCCATTTGTGTTTCTTCTACTCTTGCAGCACCACGCCGTCCCACTAACCTCCGTTATTGACCCATTCCTGTCAACTGACTTGGCCTGTTCTCCTTCTAGGCCCATTGCAGCCTAGATATTAATGAACAGATATTTAGAATTTTTTTTTTCTCCCTGAGCTCTGATTATCATCATGGGGTTGGCTGGGAAGATTCTAGAGTGGTTCTGGCTATAGCAGTTAATCAGGCTCCCTCAGAATTTTAAAAATTCTGTTTACTATGCAAAAATACTGGTTTCCCTAACACTGTCTTATGTTACTATCTGAAGTTTTCCTTCCATTTTTTGAGCATTTACACTTGGTACTCTGAATACCCTACTAAACTCAGTTTCCCTGCATAATAGCAATCCGGCTGCAGTAAACATTGCTTCTTTCTTTATGTTCTTCACATCTGCTTCTCAAGGCTTTGCATTCCCACTGGAAAATTATCAAGCCATACAGTTCTTTGAGGGGCTGTCCATAGGTCACACAGGTCAGGGACCTCAGGGCTCAGATATACTTGCAAGTTGAATTGGCTTTCCTAGTTCTGACATTACCCAGACTGACTTTCACCTCCCAAAAGAAAAACAAAGTTTTGTTTTATTTTTTTTCTCACACACACACTTAAAATACACAATTGCACACAAAATTGTTTGTTGGAAAAGACTAAGGATTAATAAACTACTTCTAAGACAGTAAATATTGCTTCATATAAGTGAATGATTAATGCATTTTTAAATTTTAGTGTTCTAATAACAAAAGAGGTTTTTTTTTTAAAAAATCCAGTATAATAACATACAGTATTATGTTGGTTTCAAATATACAATATAGTGATTCAACGATTCCATACCTTAGTCAGTGCTCATTATGATAAATGTACTCTCAATCCCCTTCACCTCTTTCCCCATTTACCACCTACCTCTCCTCTGGTAACCAACAGTTTCTTCTCTACATTTAAAAGTCTGTTTTTTGGTTTGCCTCTTTTTTTCCTGGTTCATTCATTTTGTTTCTTAAATTCCACATGAGTGAAAATAATATGGTATTTGTCTTTCTCTGACTGACCCGTTTCTTCACAGTATACTCTCTAGATCCATCCATGTTGTTGCAAAGCTCAAGATTTCATTCTTTTTTATGGCTGAGTGATAGTCCATTATCTATACATTCCACTTTTCCTTTTTCCATTCATCTACCAATAGACACTTGGGCTACTTCCATAATTTGTCTATTGTAAATAATGCCACAATACACACAGAGATGCATATATCTTTTCAAAGTACTGCTTTTGTATTCTTTGAGTAAATATCCAGTAGAGGAATTACTGGATCATATGGTAATTCTATATTTTTAATTTTTGAAGAATGTCCATACAGCTTCCCACAGTGACTGCACCATTTTGCATTCCCACCACCAGTGCCTTAGGGTTACTTGTTCTCTGCATCCTCGCCAGCACTCGTTTATTGTGTTGATGTTAGCCATTCTGACAGGTGTGAGGTGATATTTCATTGTGGTTTTGATTTGCATTTCCCTGAGGATGAATGGTGTTGAGCATCTTTTCATGTGTCTGTGGCCATCTGGATGTCTTCTTTGGAGAAATATCTATTCACGCCTTCTGCCCACTTTTTAATTAGATTATTTGGTTTTTGGAGGTTGAGTTGTATAAGTTCTTTATATATTTTGGATATAACCCTTTATCAGATATATCATTTGTAAATACCTTAGCCCATTCAGTAGGTTGTCTTTTAGTTTTGTTGATTGTTTCCTCTGCTGTGCAGAAGCTCTTCCTTTTGATGTAGTCCCAATGGTTTATTTTTAGTTTTGTTTTTCTTGCCTCAAAACACAAAAGTGTTGCTATAGCCAATGAGAAATTACAGTGTGTGCTCTCTTTGAGGACTTTTATGGCTTTAGGTCTCACTTTTAGGTCCTTAATCCATTTTTAGTTTATTTTTGTGTAGTTTAAGAAAGTAGTCCAGTTTCATTCCTCCGCATGTTGCTGTCCAACATTCCCACCATTTGTTCAGGAGACTTTTTCCCCTTGCATATGCTTGCCTCCTTCTTTTTTTTTCCCTTGTGTTTTTTGTAGAAAATTAATTGACCATATAATCATGGGTTATCTCTGGGTCCTCTATTCTCTCCCATTGATCTATGTATCAATATTTGTGCCAGTACCATTCTGTTTTGATTATTACAACTTTGTAATATATCTTGAAATCTGGGATTGTGATACTGCCCGTTTTGTTCTTTTTTTTTTTCGAGATTGCTTTGGCTATTTGGGGTCTTTTGTGATTCCACACAAATTTTAGGATTATTTGGTTTAGTTCTGTGAAAAATGCTATAGTATTTTGAGAAGGATTACTTGAAATCTATAGATTGCTATGAGCAATATGAACATTTAAACAAGATTTGCTCTTCAAATCCATGAGCATGGAATATTTTTCCATTTGTTTGTCTTCAGTTTCTTCATCAATATTTTATAGTTTTCAGAGTACTGGTCTTTTACCTCCTTGGTTAAGTTTATTCCTAGGTATTTTATTATTTTTTGGGCAGTTGTAAATGGGATTGTTTTTAAATTTCTCTTTCTGCTATTTAACTATTAGGGGATAGAAGTGCAATGGATTTCTATATATCAACTTTGTATCCTGAAAACTTACTGAATTCATTTATGAACTTCTAGTAGTTTTTGGTGGAGTATTTAGGGTTTTCTATATATTATATGTCATCTGCAAATAGTAAAAGTTTTACTTCTTCCTTACCAATTTGGATGCAATTTATATCTTTTTATTGCTGTGGCCAGGACTTCTAGCACTCTGTTGAATAAAAGTAATGAAAATGAACATACTTGTGTTGTTTCTGACCTTGGGGGAAAGCTCACAGTTTTCCACCATCGAGTATACTGTTAGCTGTGCGTTTTTCATATATGGCCTTTAATATGTTGAGATATGTTCCCTCCATAAACCTACTTTGTTGAGGACTTTTATCATGAATGAGTGTTGTATTTTATCAAATGCTTTTTCTGTGTCTATTGAAATGATTACATGGTTTTTATCCTTTTCTTGGTGTGATTAACACATTTCTTAAAAATCTTAAATTCACTTTTAAATAACAATATGTAAAATTCTAATTCATTGATTACCTTTCGAGACACAACCAAGTATTGTCTTGATTTACATATTTGTTAAATACAGGCCTTGAAATTTTCTGCCTATACCAATTGGCTGCTGAATGTCAACTTTATAAAGGCAAAAATCATATCTATTTACAATGTTTTTAGTAGATAAGAACAAGGTTCACTGGTTGATTTGGTTTGTTTTGTTTTTTAAGTAAGAAATTGTTAGACATATTGTCATATTTAATCCCAGGGAGACTCAAAAATGAAATTGATAACTTCTTAAGAAAATCTTTAAATTAATCAGCTACAGAAGACATCAGTGTCAATTAGTATCTGGATATAATTGACCCCTGGATTTTTCTCTGCACCAGCCATGCACCACATCAGATCCTAGAGTAAAATTAGAGAAAACAGAGACTGTTTAGCTCACAGGAACTTGGGAATTTTATTAGCTATTAGAAGTCATAATATTCAATCCAAACCTATCTGAGAGAAAGAGATTTAACCAAGTTTTTGAGTTTCAGCATTACATTCTTCTCCAGTGTCTCTCAAATTTTTGTTTCTCCTATTACATTCACTAGACCAGGAGGGAAAAAAAAAAAGTCTATATTGTTATATTTTACCTGAAATCACATGGTCTTTTATCTGAAATCACATTTCTTTATATCCTAGCACCAAGGTCATCCATAAGCCTTTGAGGATTTTAAATATTACAAATAAGAAAACTTAGTCCTTCTCAAAGAATTATAAAATATTTTAGGCCAGAAAGATATGGAAAGTAGGGGTAGTCTTTTAAAACTATTGGTTAACACAACAGGAAAAATAAGGTCATTAATCATTTAAGGTTATTACACATTGAATATGTAACGGCACCTTTTGGTTATAAACACAATTATTTTTTGCCTATCTACTTAGTATTGTTAGAAAAAGGCACCCAAAATCTGTAAGCAGGGCAAAAGAATACGTATCTTTCTGATGTCACATTGAACTGTTGCTTAACATAGCAATCTAACGGTTAACTTTTTAGGAGAACATATGATTACTTGACATTGTTATTTGCTATTTATTAAGAGTTTAGACTATGAAGTTACATGTGAACTTGGAGGTTTTTATATTGTAGAGACATGAATAATTCCCTTTGTAAAAAGTCAACCCTAGAGGTGAACTATATAATATTTACCAGGTTTTTTTAATCTAAACTAGAAATCTTTTCTAAAACTTCTTTATCTAAATGCCCTATAAATATCCAATTCCCAAAATACCCTTTGAGCTACTATGACTATCATACTTGTTGTTCATCAATTATTGAGTGAAATAAACTTTAGATACATGTTCATTTTGTATGTACATGAGGGCCATGATTGTACCATTTGGAAATTATTCTTTGTTAGTACATCTCAAATCTTCTTGGAGTGTAGACCTCTTTTGCAAATAATCTTAAGCCTCTATGGCAAGCACTTCTAAAAACTGAACTCATTAATTCTCTGCAGTTGATGAAATGGAAAGGATTCCCCTTCTGTGGATGTACTTTGTTTTAGTTTAGTCAGACACTAATCTAGTCTGATTTCCTGGGCTTCCCAGTAGAGCAACCATCTACTCAGAGCAGGATGGAGGTGTTGGAGAGGAAAAACTTTCCCGTATCCTTCAAGATTCTTCCAGTCGGTTTAAGAAATAAATTGACACGAAACAGATTAACAAGAGAAAAAAAATAATTATCTGTGCACAGATGCCCATAATAAAGTTGAGATCTAAAGAAATAATCAAGGCAGACAGTTTTTATATTTTTGGGGCACAGAGACAATAAATCTATGAGGAGTTGACCGAACAAAGAAGACTTTGGGAGCTCAGTTAGTAAGGAAATCTAAGTAGAATTTGGGTTAGGGTAATAAATTAGTAAACAAGGTTGTTTATACAGCCTTCCTAGCTCTGAAGTCCTTATCTCTGGCAATAAGGATGTCCCATCACTTCCTGGTATAGAGAAGTTACCTTTCACATGAGAGATTTATTTCCTGCTCTCTGAAGAGGAAACAGGAGCAGGGGGTGGTCAGAGTGTTTCTTTTGTACCGATGATTCTTAAGTATCTTTTAACTAAAAAATAATCAGTATGCCAAAGTGACACTTTTGAGGTGGCCTACCCTAGGGCCCTACAGTCCTCACTGGATCATTTATGATTAATGATCATTAATATGGTTTCCAGGCTGTTTCTAACTGCCAGCTTCCTGCCAGATTTCTACCTAAATGTTGTTTTGAACTGTTTTGTTAACATGTCTTGCCTAAGCAGGTCCTTTGATTTTACTTTGCGGACCCTCAGCTCTCATCACACAAGCACCTTGCTGTTGCTGCTAGCCAATTAACCGGGGTGCTAAAAGAAACCCAAAGCATCATAACACAGTTGTTGGATTCTATTGTATTTTGTAAATAGAAAAGATTCACTAGAAAACAAAACCATTCAAGTAAATAAACAGCAGGTGAATACAGGCTTCTTGTGTGAGAATGGTTTTAGAAATAAGCAGGTGCCTTTATTTTCTACTTTCAAGATCAAAAAATTTGAGAGTAAACATCAAAGGGCCAACATCATTATTGCAAAAGTTCCCAGGAGTCAGAGAAAACAGACTGCAAACATAATGCTGTGGGCACTTGATATGGACACTACGGAGTCTTCAAAGAGCAAAGAGGGTCTGACAGAAGCTAAAGTTGTTCTATTTGCAAGTTCTAAGAACTGTTTCTCAAGCAGCATATTAGAGCTGTGGCAAACTTTGCAAAATCCAGAGTAATTATATACATAGAATAGAAATAAATCCTCTTCTGTGTGATCCAGATTGTTTTTTATCTTTGCATCACAAAATAGAAGCAGTTAATAGTAGCCATTTCTTAGAATTTTTCTTTTCCAGGAAAAATTTTTATTATTCTTATTTTGATTCCAATGCTATGCTATAACCATTTATCTTAATAGTTAGCTAGCTTGACACAAAATGACCGAATAAAACATTTGACTCACTGAACTAACTAATTCCATAATACCAACTGCAGATCTGGTGAAGCAAGTGGGCTGAGGTTGGTAGGGAGATTGGGAGACATTTTTACTTTTTGTTTGTTTACAAAATTTATTGAATCCCCATGATTTAGGGACCAAAGATATTAACTGTATGTGATATCAAAACAACATTGAAATTGCTATTTCATTTTAAGTCAATCAAACCAGTGTCATATAGACCAAAGGCTTGATTGGCTTAATTGAACTTTGTTTTTCCAGGATAGAATAAAATCATCTTATGTTTTAGTGTGTATCTAAAAAAAAATATGATGGAATTCCTGATTTATTCCAGAAATCTGACTTTATGCATGCAGGCATCTCTGAGGGAACTCAGCAGGAAATCTAGCATCTGCTACAGCAACTGGAGAAATCCCTTGGTTCCCAAACTGCTTCTGTCTTAATTTCCTGTCCTCCTTTTTGTTAGCTTATTTAACCTGCAATTTTATAATTAAAGTACAATGTTTTCAGCTCACTGAAAATAACCTATTCAACCTCCTTTCCCTTCACGTGGGTCCTGGAGCCCTGGTGGATTTGGAACATGTTACAAGAATGTCTCTCTCCCTCCCTCCCTTTTCTTCACTGAGTTTCTACATTCTACACGGAGTTTTGCCAATGAATGCCTCACTTTACAAGCACAAAAGTGAAAAAGATGTGACTCCTGGTATGATGTTTCAGTCAAATGGCCTGGGCCTGATTCCTAGGATATGAAAAATAACCCGAGTGAAGTTGTTTTGTGTGTCATTCTTATTAACCCTATTCATGCCAAACCTGACAAAGAGGAAGCCCATAGACCTCTATTTTTTTTAATATGGAAAAGTATACACCAGTATAAATCCAAATTCTAGTTTTAGTGTGACTTTGCATATCATAATTCTTACTCATTAACTGTTGAATTATATTAATCAGGATTCTTTCAGATACAAATTATAGAAATCTAATTCAAAGTAGTTTGAGCAAAAATAAAAAATGAAAAGGAAATGTGTCAATTCTGAGGATATGCAGTTTGTTCTTTTGACCTCTGGGATCCTTATGTAATAATATTTCTCTTTTCCTTTAGGTTAAGTGGATATCAGAAAGTGCATTGATCATTGGGATGATGGTTCCTAACTCTGCTTCTCTCACAGGTAAACTCTATTCTCATGGTAGCCCACAAGAATTTCAAACTTATTTCATCTTAGTTTAGCAACAACAGTGGCCGAGTGTTTTTTTTTTTTTTTTTTTTAAACAATTTTAGCAAAGATCCTGTGCTTGACTGTCAGGGTAAAAGTATGGATTCTGGGACCAGCTATTGTATCAATCACTGCATTTAGAGGATTTTCTGCTTTGCTTGGTCTTATGTCGACCTTAGAGATGGTAGGTGGGGTTAGAGCTAGCTATACCATTAACACTTGAATTAAGAGCTTATGGGAAAGGTGTATTCAAACAAAATTTTGTACTCAATTCATAGAAGGAATCACGAGGGGAAGACTGGCTGTAAAAGCAACAAATATAAAATATTAGGTCAAGCTTGTGGGTGACATTTGCACATGTGCACATACACACAAATCTCATCTGAAACCTACAATTTAAATAATGATCATAAATAGTATAATGCAACTAATTCTTTAATGAGAGATGCCCTCCTCTCTCCATAAGGAAGTAATCAAAGACCCATGCAGTTAATGCATCTTATTGCCAATCCATCATCCCTGAATGATGGACATTAACCATATAAGGTTCTCGTGCTGTGTCTTACGTTCTAGCATTCCTGACAGATAAAGTTAAGCAACTATTAACATAATCTATAAACTCCAAGGGATAACGGCCATAAAAATGCCTATTTAAAAAGACAAGAAGAGTTATTTAGAGTGATATTCAAGGGTATATCCCTTTAGCTGCCCGGGGCTGGTTTGTGAGAATTTGAGAGTCAGAGAATTGTCATAGTGGTCAAATGATTAAAGGTCTCTATTTCTTTTCTTTTCTCTCTTTTTTCTTTTTTTAAAATTTTAATTCCAGTACAGTTAACATACAGTGTTAAATTGGTTTCAGATGTACAATATAGTGATTCAACAATTCTATACACTACTCAGTGCTCATCAAGATAACTGTATTCTTAATCCCCTTTCCCTATTTCACCCATCCCCCTCCCACTCCTTCTGTGGCAACCATCTATTTGCTCTCTATTTTAAGAGTCTGGTTTTGGGTTTCTCTCTCTCTTTTTCTCTTCTTTGTTCATTTGTTTTGTTTTCTGAATTCAACAGATGAGTGAAATCATATGGTGTTTGTCTTTTTCTGACTTACTTCACCTAGGATTATTATACTCAAGCTCCATCCATGTCATTGCAAATGGCAAGGTTTCCAATTTTTTATAGATAAATAGCATTCTATTGACAGTCTCTATTTTCTGTGTGGAATGAAAAAAATCTCCCCTTAAAGTAGGAAGGAGGACAGGTGTTTAATTCACAATGGTGGACTAATTTGCCCTGCATTGAACTGAGCCTCCCATTTAGAAGACTTGGAATAGCTGAAAAAAAATATTTTAAAAGAAAAATCTATTTTCAGTTATCAGAGAGCCACCAAGATTAGAGACATAGACATTTAATCCTGATTATGTCAAGCTTCTAGACATCTACTTGCCAAGTGAAGAGCTAGAAAACATTTAACACCAGTGGATCATAGACAAGTATTATTCCTTCATTGCAGTTCAGAATTTCAGATGTGGCTCTCTTAATCAATTTAGAAGTACTTTCCTATATCCATAAGTGACTAATAACTATTGAAGTAGGTTAATGCTGATTCTGGTGAATTGCAATAATAACAGAATATTTGACTTTAAGATTTTAAAAATTATGCACAATGGTGGACTAATTTGCCTTGCATTGAAATGAGCCTCCCATTTCGAAGAGTTGGAATAGCTGAAAAAATATTTTAAAAGAAAAATCTATTTTCAGTTATCAGAGAGCCACTAAGACACAAGTCTGGGGAGACTGAGACCTCAGAGACAAAGAAAATCCAGAGGATGATCCTCAATAGTCCAATACACTTTTCCGCACCAGGCATTGGCTGATTCACAGTCAGCTGCTGAGAGTCAAAGAAAGCAGAGCTGTGAAGATGAGCAGGAAGTTCAGCAGATTCACTTGCCAGGGGAACAAACACTGATGAGATGTTTTGTTTCCTACAGAATTAAGAAACACAAAGAGTGGATCCTTAAATATGCTGTTAGTAATTACCTGGGGCCACAAAGCTATTGCTATCATTTTGATTTTTTTTTTTTGAACATTTTATTTATTTATTCATGAGAGACACAGAAAGAGGCAGAAACATAGGCAGAGGGAGAAGCAAGATCCTTGCAGGGAGCCTAATGGGAGACTTGATCCCAGGACCCCAGGATCATTGCCCCAAGTTGCAGGTAGACGTTCAAACACTGAGCCACCCAGACATCCCTCCTCCCTTTTTCTTTTTCTTTTCTTTTTTTTATTTTGCAATGTTTACATTGCATTTGCTTTAAGTTTTTTTCACTCTTATTTTTGAAATTGGATTTCATGGGACATGTGAATTATGAGTCACTTATCATTATTCAGGTCTCTGAAAGATAGGGCCCAGAACTGCAGCATTTTTAGTGTGTGTTATGAATATTGTATATGTGTGTATATATGTAATATATGTACTGTATATATGTGTGTATACATGACTCTTAAAAGATTTTGCCATATAGTATCTGAAATATTTGGAAATATTTCCATTCACTCTATTCTGTATTTACTGTTGGCAAAACAAAGGCGTTAAGAGTACATGTAGGTAGCAAGTGCCATGATGGAATCCCTATTACCTATCAGTTGTAGGAGCTTGAGCAAGTTACTTTGCCTTTCTGAGCTTCAGTTTTCACATCTTTAGATGTGGGGTTAAAAATAATACTAATCTTATAGG
Source organism: Canis aureus (assembly GCF_053574225.1). Taxonomy (NCBI): domain Eukaryota; kingdom Metazoa; phylum Chordata; class Mammalia; order Carnivora; family Canidae; genus Canis; species Canis aureus. The sequence goes on from NC_135618.1 coordinate 1,324,077, forward strand.
AATTTATTTTGAGGAATACATGAAAATATATGAATATTAAGAAGAGTGCTTATCAGCTAGTGAGAACTATGTAAATGCTTGTTTTCACCTTCATTATCACCTTCTTCTCTAATTTAGGGCCTTATTTGAAGTCAAAAAAACAGACTTTTGTTATTTGAGGTTAACCACTTTATTTCATGGCCTCAAAAATTCCTTTCCAAGGAGCTTCCTTGGTATATTTTTTAATACCCTTGTCCATTAGTTCTGGCCATAGTCTCTTTAGAGAGTAGACATGGGAACATAGATTATGATGTGAGAAGAAGTAGGACCTGGTGAAAGGTTTGGCCATCAAGATTACTGGGTGTTATTTTTTGCTGAAGTATTTTGTCCATTATTGATCAAGAATTCTTGATTCTATTTTTTCTACTTCTACAACACTTTCCATTTGTTATAACTATATTCAAGGTAGCAGAACTGCTTCTCAGCTGTGAGCTGTTCTGGCTACAACTTCCATGGACACTAATCAGCTCAGGTCCATCCAAAAGACTGGCAGAGACCCAGAGAGGTTTATACAATGTACTCGGCAGATAACAGCTTATGAATTCTTCTGAAATACGGAGCTAAAACAATTCTGAAATAGGTAGACAGCTATGCTGGCTGATGCAATGCTAATATTTTGATGTTACCACATGATTTTGAGATTTTTTTTAACTTACTAATTTTGAGTGTCATTAAAGTCAAAGCCACTTCTATATTTGTGATGATTCGGTGAACCTTTTTTCTGATTTGAATCACAAAATCTCTTTCCAGCTCAAAATGATGACTGATTGATTGTGTACTCTTATCCCATGGAATGTCAGTGACATAAAAATCCAAATATACTCTCATCCTTTTATACTTTACAGCATTTAATCCTGATTATGTCAAGTTTCTAGACATCTACTTGCCAAGTGAAGAGCTAGAAAACATTTAACACCAGTGGATCATAGACAAGTATTATTCCTTCATTTTAGTTCAGAATTTCAGATGTCACTCTCTTAATCAATTTAGAAGTACTTTCCTATATCCATAAGTGACTAATAACTATTGAAGTAGGTTAATGCTGATTTTGGTGAATTGCAATAATAAAGAACAGAATATTTGACTCTAAGATTTTTTAAAATACTGTCATACACTTTGAAATATATCTGTTTGGATATGGATATGGAGTGAGCTGGTGAATCAGACTTCTCAGTATAATGATGCAGGCTTCTAGGAAGGGTGAATGCAATACAGCAAAATCCATTTCACTTTAAGTGCTCATACAGACACAACATATTGTGTTATAACTACATACAACTACATACCACATGTTATTCCTAACACATACAATACAATGTAGTGCAGCACATTATGTTATAATTTGTTATACTTGTCTTTAAAGCAGGGACCACGCAATTCATTTTATTATTTCAATTGCCTGGTCCAGGGCCTTAATAATTTAGAAAGTATTTGGTAAACGATTTTGAAAAAACACGAATCAACAAGTGTAAGGGACTTCTACAATATTCACATTTTTAATAGATGAAGTTTCAGGTACCGAAATGGACATCAATATTTTCAGCACACAAATAATCCATGTAATGATTTGCTTAGAACTGGGTTATCCTTTATTATGAATAATCAAATCACAGTTAAGTTCATAAAGAAGCTAATGTCCAACAATAATCATCCATCTAAAGTTTGGGCCTGTCATACTTTTCAAACTAATTACTTATTTTAAAATTTTTGTCATCTTTGGAACTGTTAAACCATCCGCATTGTGTTTGTTGAATTTGTCAAAGGGAAAACAGGTTTATATTTACTTTTATCTTCATTTTGGATATTATATTTTCAAAATTAATATCCTTATTGTTTTTAAAGTTTATTTTTGAAGTACAGTCAACATACAATAGTATATTAGGTTTTTTAGGAACATGTTATAGTGATTTGACAATCCCTACACATTACACAATGCTCACCATGATGTGTACTTGCCATCTGTCACCATACAGTGATATTACAGTCTTATGGACTATATTCTCTATGCTGTACATTTTACTTTACTTTATTTTATGAATAAGAGGTTAAGTAACATGTCAATAGCCACACAGCCAGTGAGAGACAGAACTAGATCACAGAGCTAAGTGCCTTGGCTCCTGGACCCATATCAATAACAGTGGTTATTGTCACATGGTCCCTAAAACAGCCATCATGATGTGAGTAACTAGTTTATCTGCTGATTATTACAGACACTTGGAATCTCTTAGGATATATTCAAATTATATGTGAAATTCTCTCCAATTGTTGTAAAGTTCTTGCAGAACATTTTAGGTTAAAATATTTTCATGAGGAAGATAGAGCCATCTACGGCCCCTACTTAGATAAAAGCCTGGTTTCATATACAATGTTTAAAATATGGAAAACTGGGATCCCTGGGTGGCGCAGCGGTTTGGCGCCTGCCTTTGGCCCAGGGCGCAATCCTGGAGACCCGAGATCGAATCCCATGTCGGGCTCCCGGGGCATGGAGCCTGCTTCTCCCTCTGCCTGTGTCTCTGCCCCTCTCTCTCTCTCTCTCTCTCTGTGTGTGACTATCATAAATAAATTAAAAAAGATTAAAAAATAAAATAAAATATGGAAAACTGCACATCTCTCTCCTGGTGGGATGGAGTATTAAATATGATATTTGAAGAAGGGAAAAATATGGCCTATGTGATAACCTTAGCAAATGAATCAGTATTCTTTCTATTAAACCTGATTAAATATGCTTATTCCTGGTGCCAAGTAGAGCCCCTTACATGTATTTTCCATGAAATCTCTGGCTTTACAAAGGGCACAGAAAGCTTAAAAATTATTTCTGGAAAGTAAATTAGCTGTTCTGCACTGTTATACATACCTAAACTATAAAAGAGGTGAAAATGTTCTATTCTCTCTCACTAACTGAAATCTTGATTTATTAATTATCTTTCATCTTTTAAATAGTCTATTTTTCACTATCTAGAAGTCTCTGCCCATAGGTTAAACAATGGAATACCATGGACCCTGGAACTATAAAGCTTGACAGCATCAGTTAAGAACAATACAGGGAATAAGAATAATAACACTATTATACATTGGTTATTTCCTGGACAATCATTGAGATGGATAGCTTTATTATCCCCATTTTATGGATAAGGAAGGAAATGAAGGCATAGAGATAGTAGGCCTGTCCAGAACACACAGTTGGTAGATGGCAAATCATAGACTTGACTCCGGAGCCCATGCTCATGGGCTATATAATTATTACCTGATTATAAAGCTTATAGATAATAATCACAATCTTTCAGAGCTTCTGTGAAAATTAATAGAAAGCAGCACAATATCTGGAGCCCGATATACAATTAACAAATGATCGCATTGCTGTTAATGATGATATAGTTGTTATCATTTCATTAAAAATATAATATTTATAATAATAAAACAAACACCTACATACTACCTATCTTAAGAAATAAAACATGACCACTGCCGTTGACACTATACAATTACGTCCTTCTCCCTGCCACTTCCCACAAATTATCTTACTCTGAATTTTTGGCTTGTCTCTGTCTCCCTCATTCTCTCTCCCCCTCTTTTTCATTTCATTTGAAAAAAAAAATGTTTTCATTTATTCAGTATCTAAGTTTTTGTCCCAGGATGGCTTCTCAGTTATCTAATAATAATGATTTATGAAGAAAAATTCCCTTATTCCCTTTTTAGATTTTTTAAAAATTCAACTTAGTTAACATATGCTGTAGTATTAGTTTCAGAGGTAGAATTTAGTGATTCATCAGTTGGATACAACACCCAGTGCCCATTACTCACATGCCCTCCTTAGTTCCCATCACCCAGTTACCCCATCCCCCTACTCATCTCCCCTTCAGCAACCCTGTTTCTTTCCTATAGTTAAGAGTCTCTTATGATTCGCCTCCCTCTCTGTTTTCATTTTATTTTTCTTTCCCTTCCCCTATGTTGATCTGTTTTGTTTCTTTTTTTAAAAATTATTTATTTATTTATTTATGATAGTCACAGAGAGAGAGAGAGAGGCAGAGACACAGGCAGAGGGAGAAGCAGGCTCCATGCACTGGGAGCTGGACATGGGATTCGATCCTGCGTCTCCAGGATCGCGCCCTGGGCCAAAGGCAGGCGCCAAACCGCTGCGCCACCCAGGGATCCCTGTTTTGTTTCTTAAATTCTACATAGGAGTTAAATCATGTGGTATTTGTCTTTCTCTCATTGATTTATTTCACTTGACATAATACCATCTATTTCCATCCACATTATTGCAAAAGGCACGATTCCATTCTTTTTGATGGCTGAGTAATATTCCATTGTTACATATATATCACATCTTTATCCATTCCTCTATTGATGGACATCATGGCTCTTTCCATAGTTTGACTATTGTGGACATTGCTGCTGTGAACATTGGGGTGCAGATGCCCCTTCAAATCGTTGTGTCCTTTGGATAAATACCCAGTAGTGTAATTGCTGGATCATATAGTAGCTCTATTTTTAACTTTTTGAGGAACCTCCATACTGTATTCCAGAGTGGTTGCACCAGTTTGCATTCCTACCAACGGTGTAATAAGGTTCTCCTTTCTCTGAACCTCTGCCAACATCCATCATTTCCTGAGTTATTGATTTTAGCCACCCTAACTGGCATGCAGTGGTATCTGATTGTGGTTTTGATTTGTATTGCCCTGATGCTGAGTGATGTGGAGCATTTTTTTTTCATATGTCTGTTGGCCATCTGGATGTCTTCTTTGGAAAAATGTTTATTCATGTCTTGCCCGTTTTTTAATTGGATTATTCATTTTTGGGGTATTGAGTTATATATTTGGAATATAGCTATTTATCAGATAGGCCATTTGCAAATCTCTTCTCTCATTCTGTAGGTTTCCTTTTAGTTTTGTTGACTGTTTCCCTTCCTGCGCAAAAGCTTTTTATCTTGATGAAGTTCCAATAGTTAATTTTTGCTTTTGTATCTCTTGCCTTTAGAGACGTGTCTAGTAAGAATCACTGTGGCCCAAGTCAAAGAGGTTGCTGTCTATGTTCTCCTCTAGGATTTTGATGGATTTCTGTGTCACATTTGGGTATTTCACCCATTTTGATTTTATTTTTGTATATGGTCTTAGAAAGTGGTCAACTTCATTCTTCAACATGTGGTTGTCCAATTTTCCCAACACCACCTGTTGAAGAGACCATCTTTTTCCCATTGATATTCTTTCCTACTTTGTCAAAGATGAGTTGACCATAGAGTTGAGGGTCTGCTTCTGGGTTCTCTATTCTACTCCATTGATGTATGTGTCTATTTTTGTGCCAATACCAGACTGTCTTGATGATCACAGCTTTGTAATACATCTTGAAGTCCAGAATTGTGATGCCTTCAGCTTCAGGTTTTTTTTTTTTTTCAACATTCGTTTGGCTATTTGGGATCTTTTCTTATTTTATACAACTTGGTACTCTTCATAGAAAACCCAAAAGACTCCACCCCAAAATTGCTAGAATTGATAAAGGAATTGAGCAAAGTAGCAGGATATTAGAATCAATGCACGGAAATCAGATGTATTTCAGTATACTAACAGTGAGGCAGAAGAAATAGAAATCATGAAATCGATCCCATTTACAGTTGCACCAAAAAACACAAGATACCTAGAAATAAACCTAACCAAAGAGGTAAAGGATCTGTGCTCTGAAAACTACAGAACACTTATGAAAGAAATTGAGGATGACACAAAGAGATGGAAAAGCATTCCATGCTCATGGATTGGAATAATAAATATTGTTAAAAAGTCTATGCTACCCAGAGCAAACTACACATTTAGTGCAATCCCTATCAAAATACCATCAACATTTTTTATAGGGCTAGAACAAATAATCCTAAAATTTGTAAGGGTAACTTTTTGGGGTGTGTGTGTGTGTGTGTGTGTGTGTGTGTGTGTGTGTTTAGAGAGAGAGTGTTGCAGAGAGAGTGCGCAAGCGGGAGGTGGGGGATCATGCGCAGGGCAAAGGGAGAAGGAAAGAGAGAATCTTAAACAGGCCCCACATCCAGTACTGAGCCAGGCAGGGCTCAATCCTGAGATCATGACCTGATTTCATGCTTAATCAACTGAACCACCCAGCTGCCCCCCTTATTCTCTTTTTTACTCCAAATTTCTTGAATGGTCGTTCCGTATCATTAGCTCTTTCTCCTTAACTGTCTTCATTCATCCATGTGTGGCCTCCATTTTTGCTGGTGCTGGAGCTTGAGGGCTGTTGAAGGAGAATGAGATGCTAGACTCCTGGCCGTAATGCTGACATTCAAATACGGCGTCCAGGGGGCCTTTGGAACTGAAACTCACAAATGCTGAGGTTACCTGACGGTGTGGCCTTGTCAGAATTTCAGAGATGCCTTTCGGTACTGGTGATATTTGGACCCAGACCCATAGGACCACAGACCACAAGGTCTGCTCAGTGAGAACCAGGGTTCTAATCAGGCTCTGAAGCTTTTGGAAGTGGGCTGATTTCAGAAGCTGCGCATGAACAGGAGTTCAGATGAGCATGCAGACCAAGTCAGATAGACTCTGTCAAGGAAGAGTTCCTGTCTCTACATGATGTGGAGACCAGTTGCTAGTTTTATGCCTTGAGCTCATCTGTGATCCACTGAAGACTGCAAAAGTAATAGGACGCATTCCAAATCCATATGCCAGTGGGAATGTGGCCTCTGTGATACCACCAGATTTTTTTATTTCTAAATGGTCTAGATTTTCTCAGCATTTGCCTGCTCTAAACAAAGCTTGAATGTTGCCAGATTCTGATGCCAAGTAGAGCTGGTGAAGAAAGCACTGCATCTTTTTTATTTGCATGTCTTCACTTTTTACTCCTCTCAATCCTTTGCAAATATGGCTTTCAGCTGTATCCCACTAGCAGATTCTGCTCAACTGTCTCAGTTCCTCAGCCTATTCCCTCTCACTTCTTTCAAGTATTTGAGAACTCCAATCACTACTTTTTCTAAATCTTTTTGTTTTTCTTCCTTAACATGGATATGTCCTATTTCTGTTTTCCCTCTGTATCTTCTTTGTCTCATTTGCTGTCTGCCATTCAATTTTCTCTCCACTAAAAGTAATATATAATGGATCTGTCTTCATATATCCCTCCTTCTGGTTTCTACATATTCCCCCTTGACCAGCTACCATCCCTATAGTTTCAAACTATTGTCTAATCTCTCTTTTAACTTTTTGTTCATTTCACCTTGTCATAGGTAGCCCTACATGAATATACGACATCAGTTACATCTCAGCGTATCTAAAACTGATCTTATTATCTGCCCCTCCAAAACTTGTTCTTTCTTACATGTTTCCTGTCTTTCTTAATAACATCTACATAATCCTCAATATCTGGGCTCAAAATATTAGGGTAGCAGTTCTCAAAAGGAGAGAAACTCACCCAAGGGGGCACTGAGATATTTGTGGAGCCTTTTGGGTTGTGGTTGGTATAAGGATTGAAGTTTGCTAGTACTCCTTAATGTGTGGAGCGGGCTAGAGATGCCATACATCCTGCAGATGAGGCTACCATGTCCCCAAAAATTGTTTCTTATCTTCAGTGAATTTTAAATGTCCTACCAGGCATTCAGATAAGATAGAAACATTTAAAAAAATTCTTACAGCTAGAATTCAACTCTGTTTTACATTCAACAGGAAGAATTTTTGGCAGTTTTAATATATATTGAATTTCCAGAAATTCATACACTATGTAAATTGTCCTTTTTCCTAAACACTGCCAAGAGTTTTTCACCGTTATGGAAAATGATGTCACTGTTAACAACACAGCTCATGGTGTTTGAGTCACCAATACACAACCATCCCATATATTTTCATTTATAGCTGCATCAGTTGAAATGATTATTCATATGGGTGTGAACATCTGAAGAGTCCCTGCATTTCTACTCATTCATTCATTCAAGACATAACAACTTCCTTATATCTTCCCAAGGTAATTGTTCTGTGGTTTATATACTGAGGTACATTTGCTAAAATTGTTTTTTCTTTAATTTTTGTTTATATATTACAAGTAAAGGGTTACACTAATTTCATTTAATAAATGGATGCACATAGTTTTTAAGTACCTAGAAATTTTGTTTCATGATAAATAAGGGAGAATTACTAGTAGTATTTTTATACATGGGGAGTTTGGGGTCTGATCCATTTGAGAACTGTTGACATAGAGTCTCCTCTAAATTCTTCCTCTTCTTCATCTACTAACATCAAATACTAATAAAATTCTATAAATTTTATTTTCATGACTCTTCTATCATAGTTTTCAATTACGGCCTATATCTCAATTTACATGTTCTTAATCTGAATGTTCAGTGGCTTCCTAGTTAATCTTTCCTTGAAAGGCAAGGTTCTTAACAATACGGGCATTGGAATCAGACTTAGATTCCTATCTTATCTTTTCACTTATTTGCTGTATCAATGTTTTATATTTAAAAGGGACTACCTAGTAATAACAAGGTATTATATTAAAAAGACATAACTAGTAATAACACTGTTGTTAGGAACCGATATACAATATGTCAAATGCATAGTAATAATATCCAGTTAGTGATAGTTTACTCTTCCAGTTCTATTTTATAGACATAGGGGTCATAATATTCTAGATTTTATAAGATAATCTTGATTGCAGTATTGAATATTGTTATCAGACCATGAAGTTAGGCTTAGAAAATATGCTTCACAAAATTATCGTGTTTCCTTTGGTGTACGCGCTAAAGGCCCTGGTGTGTGTGTGCCCACAGAACAAGTAATTGAAACTCCTTTAGTAACAGGTATTATATGACCTCAGGAGATAAATTCTCATTACTTCCTCAATAATATTGCAGATACATTTGATGCTGGGTACGAACAAAATTTTCTTCTCTCATCTAAGCTGCCATTTCTACTGAATGTCAGGAACTTATTTTCAGCTTACATTTTTTATGAACTGTATTTCCATTCAATTTCTGTTCACCTGAACTGGAAATTTGAAGTACTTATCCAGAAGTAGGACTTTCCTTGCCTTTTTATAAAGGAAATATTTCTGAAAATTAATGTGTACCCTAAGTTAACAGCAGTAATTTCAATGCCTGCATGGATGCTACATAAAGGAATAGGGAATGAAAGTCATTTTTATTATTATCATTATTTGTAAAGCCCATTTCAGAAGATTACTTATTTCCTCCAGTTTGGACTTCTTTATTTAAATATTCATCTGTAAAATATGTTTCAGAAGGTGAACTTCAAACTGCAGTTCTAGCCAATTTTCTGAGATGATTTTCTTAAACGTTCATGGATTAGTTTATTCATATCAAGAATATTCCCAAATAAGATCAGAAACAATTAGAGGAAAAAGGGAATGGGTAAAGTTGGGGCATTGAGGACAGTGGGAAAACTTATCTTCCACTAATTTTAAAGAACTGGGTATACCTACAGAAAATACAGAGAGCAAGCCTGGAGTATTTTGAGCCAGAAAAGTAAGTGTGTGAGGTGGTGGGGTACAATTTGTAAATGGACAGGGGAATATCATTACAGAAAAGTGGATTCTACATACAACTTGAGAAGACAAAAACAAAATTATTGGGTTCATTTAAAAGCAAGAAAATGTGGAAAGAGGGCAGGGGCATGCAGATATAAAAGGGGACAATACTAGATTGAAATAGGTTATGAAAAATAAAGAGAAAGGAAGGGAGGAAGGGTGGAAGATGGGTTTAATGAAGAATAAATGAACCAAAGTACAGATGTTTTGAAGGAAACATTGTAAGATAAGACGTAATCAAAACCCAGCGTGGATATGCCAAATTTAAGAAAACTGGCTGGCCTCTTTAGTGTAATTATAAAGCAGAACTGGTAGTTTATGTATAACTTTATGTTTGAGCCATCTGTCTTACAAAATATGATTCCATTGTCACATGTTCAGCAATTAAATCAAGTTTTCTTCTATTGTTAATAACAGAAAGTAATCAAAATTGAAATAATTTAGATTTTCTAATTATCTGCTATTTTAGAAGCTAGGATACTTTGGGTGTACTGTTACCCTTGACTTTCAGTGAATCAATTTAAAATGCCAAGGCTTAGGTAAGTAAAATATAAATGGTCATGGAATTTTGCCTCCAGCTATGACAGGAAGCTATTGAGTAAGTAGACTGAAATTGCCATCCTGCTGTAAGCAACTACAATACTGGACAAAAATATGTGAGGCAGTTGATTTCAGGCTGTAAAACACGCAGTACAGAACTGGGTTCTTGAAATGAGATAAAACTTAGGGGTTAGTGAGCCCTCTGTTCACCCAAGCTCTCTGCCTGGAGGCATCCTCCTGACAATGGGCATTGGAGATGGACCCAAAGTAGAGCACGGGGAAGGCAGAGACTGGACCTTGAGGCTTCTGAAACACTTCTAATATGGATGGCAGTTGTGGAGGGAAGGAGCCCCAGAAGTCAGAGGACAGGGCCATGCAGTTTATTGACAAAAATTGTGCTACAAATAATAGGGCGAGTTTTCTGATGCCAGGCAGAGAGTAAATGCTGTGGGTCTGAGACCTGAATGAGATTCCTGAAGCAGTACACTGCTAGGAGACATTATTCTAACTAGTGAGGCCAGACCTCCCTAGGCCGGGAACCTCAGATATCCGGTAAGTAGGAAGGAGTAAGGACCAAACCCCAGCATAATGGCCATGTCAAAAGACTGAAATACAGAACTGAAATAAGTTATCCTCCTAAAAAAACAGTAAACTTAAGCTTGATGGCATCAGAAGTATCTGCCAGCAATTTAATCATCTGCCTGAATAAAAGTCCCTATTAATTAAAGGAAGACATCATAATTTAGACTCCCTACAACCTATTATCCACCAACTCATCCACAAGAATTCTATATGTAGTGAAAATATTCCTAATGTAAGAGTGATATAAAGACATTTTCAGATAAAAAACAAAAAACAAAAAAAACTGAGGGATCCAGCTTGTAGTGTTGGATTCAACAAACCAACACTCAAGAAATGCAAAGGACATTGTTTTTTTCAGGCTAAAGAAAAATGATACTACAGATAGTTCCCAACTTATGATGGTTTGATTTATAATGATGCAAAAGTAATAATACATTGAAAAGAAACTGTACTTTGAATTTTGATCTTTTCCTGGTCTGGCAATGTGCAGTATGCTCCTCTTACAATGCTAGGCTGTAGCGGTGAGATGCAGCGAACAGTCAGGGACGTGATCACAGGAGTAAATAACAGATAAACTTGCAACCATTCTGTACCCACGCAATCATTCTGTTTTTCAGTTTCAATACAGTATTCAATAAATTACATGGGATGGTCAACACCTTATTATAAAATAGGCTTTGTGTTAGATGATTTTGCCAACTGCAAGCTAATGTAAGTGTTCTGGGCATGTTTTGGTAGGGTACACTAACCTGTATTTGGTAGGTTAGTTGATTAAATGTATTTTGACTTAAGATATTTTCAACTTATGATGGATTTATCAGGCTATTCCCCATCATAAGTCGGGGAAGATCTGTGGATGGAAACTTGGATCTGTGAGCAGAGTATTAGTCGCTAGGGTACTGTAACAAAGTACCACAAACTGAGCGGATTAAGAAAGAGAAATTAATTGCATCATAGGTCTGGATAATAGAAATCCAAGATCAAGGTGTCAGCCACTGGTTTCTTCTGTGGGCTGTGAGGGAAAATCTGTTTCATGGCTTCTTCCTAGCTTCTGGTGGTTTGCAGTGGTCGGTAGCATTTCTTGATGTATAGAAGCATTATCCTCATTTCTGCCTTCATCTTCACGTGGTGTTTTCCCTGTGTGTATCTGTGTGTATGTGCATGTGTGTTCACGCTCATGCATGTGCATGTGTGTGTGTGTCCAAATTTCCCCTTTTTATAGGAGCCCAATCATGTTGGAATAGGGCCCATCCTAATACTTCATCTTAACTAATTATATCTGCAACAACCCTGTTTCTAAATAAGGTCATATTCTAAGGTTCTGGGAATCAGGAATTCAACATATGAAATTTCATGGGCCATCATTCAACCTATAACCTACAGGATTAAAGAACACTAAGGGATATTAAAGTCTGGGTTAATATAATGGACCACCATATTCCTTTTCATTTCTTTGGAATAGACTGTTTAAATTAAAAAATATCAGCATTGTCTTGTGAAGTTTATATTTATAAAACTAAAACATATGACAACAACAGAGCAAATAATGGGAGGAAAATGAAGTTGTATTGTTATAGTCTTATTGTATGTGTTTTTTATAATTTATTGTGAAGTATATAATATTAATTCTAGCAATACTTGATAAGTCAAAGTACAATATGTATACATATTGGAGAACTAATGAAAATGAAAAATTCATTATGAGAATTAGAATACTCAAAAATATTCATTGACACACAGAATATATATAAAAAAAGAAGAAACAGAGGAGGAAAAAATACAGAACAAAAAATACATTTGACAAGATGTTAGAATTAAACAATATAAAAATTATCTTAAATATAATTTAATTTATGAATTAAGACTTTTAATTAAAAACCAGGGATTATCAAATTAAATAAAAACGTGTAAACCAAATATATGCTGTCTACAAGAGATGTACTTTATTCCTTTTTAAGAGATGTACTTTAAACATGAAGTCACAGAGAAGTAAATGAATAGAAAATATATTCCATGCAAAGAAAACAGGTATATATATATACACACGTATGTATATATATTCATATGTGGACATACATACTTCTTATGTGTATATACACACACATATATGTAATAAGGTTATATGTAATAATATGTAATAATGTATTTCAAAATACATGATACAAAATAAAAGGCAGAAATAGAGAAAAAAAATCTACCATCATGGTTGGATATCTTGACACCACTCTGTCAGTAATTGTTAGAACAATTATACTAAAATTAAGCAACTAAATCTGGTTGATATAGAATACTTCACCCAACAACTACAGAATACATATTCTTTTTAAGTGTACATGAAACATTTACCAAGATAAATTATCCACTAGGCCATAAAATATCTCTCATTAATTTGAACACACTAGTTCTTGCAGAGGAGTTTCTTTGACCATAAGATAATTAAATTAATTTAGTAATCAATAAATAAAGATATCTGGGATATCTGCAAAATCTTCAATTATTTGGAAAGTAAACAACACACTTCTACATGAGTCAAGGGTCAAAAAAGAAATGACAAAAGAAATTAGAATACATATCAAACTGAATGATAATGAAAATACAACGTATCAAAATCAGTGGTGGACAGCTAAAGCAGTGCTTAGAGGGACATTTATAGCTCTGATTGTTTATATTAGCAAAGAAGAAGGGTTTAAATTCAATATTATAATTTTCCAGCATAAGAGGCTAGAAAAATCCATGAAAATTTAAGTCAAAATAAGTGGAAATATGAAAAGAAAACTAAGAACAAAAAATCAAAGATATGGAAAATAGACATAATTGAGGAAAACAACAGAGACAAAAGTTGATCCTTTAGTAAAATCAATACAATATATAAACCCCTAGCTATATCAATAAATAACAAAAGAGAAGAAAATATAAATTGCCAATTTCAAGAAAAAAAGATGGATTATATCTACAGATCCTGCAGATACTAAAAGAATAATAAGAAAATAGTATGAATAGCAATAAGGCCAATGAATTTGATGACTTTGATGAAATCAACAAATTTCTTCAAGCACAGGGCTCGTAAAACTGTTACAAGATGTTGAAATAGAAAATACAAATAACAAATATATGTGAAAAGAATTCACTATCAAGGCCTTCACTGAATAATACTTCAGGCTCAGAAGATTTTCTTGTGAGTTCTATCAAATATTGAAGGAAGAAAAAATAACAACCTTCACAATCTATTCTAGAAAATAGAGGCCCAGAGAATACTTCCCAATTTATTTATAAGACCAACATATCTTCAATAATAAAACCTAGCAAAACATCATAAGGAAAGAAAAATAAAAAGCAGTATCCCTCATGAACACTGCTATGAACTTTCTTAACATATATTAGCCATCCAAATCTGGAAATATATTAAAAATACATCATGAATGAGTTGGCTTCATTATAGTTATGTAACTTTGGTTCAACATTTAAGTATCAATAAATCTAATTTTCCACATTAATAGAATACCCCCAAAAAAGGATTTCAATAGTTCCCTGAAAAATGGCAAAACCCATGATAACAACCTCCTTGAAAGGGTTGTGGAAAGGAATAAATTATATTATATATATATATATATATATATATATATAATATATAATTGTATGTAGCCTCCTAATACCGAGCCTGCACATGGAGGTACTTGGTTAATATCAGAAGGTGTCCTGAAACATTCTGAAGCAATTTCTTTTTCTTTTTTTTTCTAATTGAAGTATAATCAACATACAGTGTTATATTAGTTTCAGGTGTGCGGTGATTCAACAGTTCTATACAATACTTAGTGTTCATCACGGTAAGTGTATTCTTAATCCCCTTTATCTATTTCACCTTATTATTGTCCTTATTTTAATATGAATTTCAGAGCAAAATCTTATATATCTCATTAAGGACCAACATTCATAACTGCTGATGACAGGAGTGAGTAGCAATTTAATTCTGAGAGGTATTTAAGACAACTGCTTTGAGTCAACCATGACAGCACGGCTACTGGTCTCCAGCTCACGGATGCCCAGAGGAGTCGGCAGTTCAGTATCATCCCCACAGCAGCCAGTATTTTTACACTATGCTGAGCCAGAAAGCATGGACAATGTGCTTAGCTCAGTCCTGGCAAATGATGTTAGCTGAATCTGAATTTGCCTCTAGAATCTATAAATGACTACCTACTTAAGAGATATGAAGTAAGGGTAGGGAAAAAATGGTGAAATAAAAAAATTAAGTAGGATAAACTAATAAGAATTTGGAAAAGGGTATGATGAATATTATATCTGTCTTCTACCGTACGGTTAACAAGGCACTCTCATAAATATCGCCTCAGATCTTTATTTGTTGATGCTAAACCGATTTCAAGCAGAATTTTTGAAAGTCTTCAATATGCTAATGTGCATTTCAAATCTCCAACAAAAGATGACATAAAATTAATCATTTCTCCTACTTTTTCATCCAAACATCATTAACCTCCCACAGGACGAGAATGCCACAAAATACAGTTTGGGAAGTGTGGCGCTGAAAAGTTGGGAGGTCTTTGGGAGTACAGGCTGTGTTTCAGTCAATTCCATGTCTTCAGAACCAACCACAGAATCTGGCGTTCTATAAATCTTTCTTTTTTTTTTAATTCCCATTTATTATTATTATTACTGCTTTACAAATATAAAATTGATGCTCACAGACATGATTTACCTAAGTCAAATAGTAATGGGGATGGGATGTAACTCTTGCCTGTGTTCTTCTGCTGTGTGCGCTCAAGTGGTCAGGCCTCATGCTGGAGACAGACTGGAAAATTCATGGCGCAAACGTGGTATCCAATTGGCAGTTGGCAAATATAGGATCTGGTGGTGCTACTACTCTCCAGCAGGGTAAGTGACACCAAATTATGTAATCTTTCTGGACTTTATATGCTTCCTTTGCTTCTATATAAAGGAGCAATTAGATAAGGACCTCTGAAATGCCCAATGCTCCAAAATTCTCTAACTTGAACTGAGTTTGAAGGAATGACCGAATGAATATAATTGGTAGGAAAGGTAGGAAATATAATTTCAGGTATCTGGGGAGTAACTTGCCCTGGAAAGTTATATCCATTGGTAGGCTCACCCTAAACCTGAGCACCATCAATGGTCCTCTTGTTTTATTAATATTGCTTCTCTTTTTAATCTGCTTACTTCTATTATTAACTCTATTAATAACAATAATAACTGCTTAAGGTAGAAGGTTTTCCTTTCTTTAAACTGTTTCCTCATTTATTTTCCTGTCTATCCTTTGCTCCTTATGAGGTAGAAACTGACGGTAGATATGTCTGACTGTATCTAGGCCCTTAGGGCAAATAGAGATTTTGCATGAGGCCCCCCAAATAGACAAAGCGCAGACTCAAGGTCTTACTGAATCTCACCCTTATATTCTTTTTTCATGATTTTTTTTTCTTTTCTCTCATGAATATTTTAAAATATTGTTCTTAGCATATGGATCTCTTCCAGATATAGATCTCTCTTTTGCTTAATTTTGCTTAGGATTATCACTGCAGGCCTGTATCACTTTATTGCGCAGTATTGTGTGTCACAAACATTGTTTTTCATAAGATGAAGGTTTGTGGTAATTCTGTGTCAAGCGAGCCTATTAGCACCATTTTTTTCCAACAGCATTCGCTTACCACATGTCTCTGTGTCACATTTTGGTAATTCTTATAATATCTCAAACTTTTTCATTATTATATTTGTTACAGTGACCTGAGATCAGTGATCCTTAATGTTGTCATTGTTTGGGGGAGTCACAAGCTATACCCATATGGGATACAAACTTATAAATACAAACTGATAAATACTCTGTGTGTCTGACTGCTCTACCGACCGCCATTCAGACATCTCTCTGCCCCTCCTCAGGCCTCCCGAGTCCCTGAAACACAGCAATATTGAAATGAGGCCAATTAATAACCCTACACTGTCTTTTAAGTGTTCAAGTGAAAGACTTGCACATAAATCAAAAGCTAGAACTGATTAAGTTTATGAGGAAGGCATGTCAAGAGCCAAGACAGGCTGAAAGCTAGGCTTCTTGCATCAAGTTAGCCAAGTTGTGAATGCAAAGGAAAAGTTCTTGAAGGAAATGCAAAGAGCTACTCCAGTGAGCATATTAAGGATAAGAAAGTGAAAGAGCCTTATTGCAGGAATGGAGAAAGTCGTGGTGAAGTTGTGGTGGTGTGGACATAAGATCAAAGCAGCCCCAGCACTCCCTGAAGCCAAAGCCTAATCCAGAGCAAGGCCCTAACTCTCTCAATTCTGTAAAGGCTCAGAGAGGTGAGGAAGCTGCAGAAGAAAAGTCTGAAGCTACCAGAGGTTGGTACATGAGGCTTAAGGCAAGAAGCTGTCTTCATAACATACAAGTGCAAGGTGAAGCAACAAGTGCTGATGTGGAACCATAGCAAGGTACCCAGAGGATCTAGGTAAGATAATTCATGAAGGTGGCTGCACTAAACAACAGACTTTTAATGTGGATGAAACAGCCTTCTTTTTGGAAGAAGAAGTGGCCATCTGGGACTTTCACAGCAGGAGGGGAGAAGTCAATGCCTGGATTCAAAGCTTCAAAAGGCAGGAGGCCTCACTTGTCAGGTGCTGATGCAGCTGGTGACTCCAACGTGAAGCCTTCATTTCATTAAGCTCTCTGAAAATCCTATGGCCCTTAAGAATTATGCTAAATCTCCTCTTCCCGTGCTCTATAAATTGAGCAAGAAAGTCTGGATGACAGCACATCTGTTTATAACATGGTTTACTGAATATTTTAAGCCTGCTGTTGAGACCCACTGCTCAGAAAGAAAAGATTCATTTCAAAATATTAATGCTCATTGACAATGCACCTGTCACCCAAGAGCATCTGATGGGGATATACAATGAGGTTCACATTGTTTTCATGCCTGCTAACATTGTGCAGCCAGTGGATCAAGGAGTAATTTCAACTTTCAAGTCTTATTATTGAAGAAATACATTTCATAAGGCTGTAGCTGCCATGGTTAGAGATTCCGCTGATGGATTTGGGAAAATAAATTAAAAACTTTCTGGAAAGGATCCACCATTCTAAATGTCACTAGGAATATCCATGATTCATGGGAAGAGGTCAGAGTATCAACATTAACAACAGTTTGGATCGCCTTTCTAGATGCCGTTAAGTACATTCATGACTCATTAGAAGCAGTCAAACTATCAACATTAAGAGGAGTTTGGAAGAAGTTGATTCCAATCCTCAGAGGTGACTTTGAGGGGTTCCAGACTTCTGTGGAGGAAGTAACTGCAGTTGTGGTAGAAACAGCAAGAGAACTATAATTACAAGTAGAGCCTGAGGATGGGACTGAGTTGCTGCAACCTCATGACCAAACTTTAACAGATGAAAAGCTGTTTCTTATGGATGAACCAAGAAAGTGGTTTCTTGAGCTGGAATCTACTTCTGGTGAAGATGCTGGGAAGATTGTTGAAATGAAAACAATGGATTTAGAATATTACATTAAATTAGTTGATAAAGAAGCAGCAGGGTTTGAGAGGATTGACTCCTATTTTGCTTTTTGTTTTGTTTTTAAATCCTTTCTTTCTTTCTTTCTTTGTTTCTTTCCTTCTTTCTTTTTCTTTCTTTTTCATGAGAGACACAGAGAGAGGCAGAGGGAGAAGCAGGCTCCATGCAGGGAGCCCAATGTGGGACTCGATCCCAGGTCTCCAGGGTCACACCCTGGGCTGAAGGCGGCGCTAAACCGCTGAGCCACCGAGGCTGCCCCATTTTATTTTATTTCAAGGGGCTTTTTTCTGTAACTGTAGATGATTAAAACATCTCACCACTTGCAGGGATGCCCCTTGTAACACCACTATAAGCTCAAACTTCCAATTTCTTGTTATGAAAATGCCCTGAAACTCAACTCCCAGATAAAGGTATCACACCTTGTAAGTATACCAGAGATTTAATAGTTCTCTCTTTAAATGCAGTCTTCATACAAAGTATTTCATTTCTCCACAGCAAAGTAAAAGCTAGAATACATTTTATTTTATTATTATTATTTAAAGATTTTATTTATTCATGAGACATAGAGAGAGAGGCAGAGACACAGGCAGAGGGAGAAGCAGGCTCCCTGCAGGGAGCCTAGTGTAGGACTCGATCTCAGGACTCCAGGATCACTCCTGGAGCCAAAGGCAGATGCTCAACCACTGAGCCACCCAGGCATCCCTAGAATACAATTTAGATTGCAATTTTGTTACATATTTTAGGGTGAAGATGGTGTTAATGGAGGAATATATCTACCAAACACCTAATAGATTACTTAACATAACTATGTTAAATAATTCTGAAATGATTTATCTTAAAGGGATAAAAAAAAAATGCTTTTTATGTGGCAACATTCATTCTTTCACAAAAAAATTTGTAGAGCACCAACTTTTGCCAGACTTTGTGCTAGATTCTTGTTGATTTAAAGATAAGCAAGACAAAAAAGAAGAGAAAAAAATTCTTAGTGTCAAAGACTTCATAATCTAATAAGAAGTAGAGAAGGACAAAGTTCCATATTGTCTTATATTGTTAGAATCCAAGTGAAAATAATGTTAATAGAGGTAGGCAGAGGTAATGACAAAAGGCTGCAGCTCCTAAGGATTAGGGTTAATTCAGAGAAGAAGTGATGCTTGTGTTGAGTCCTAAAGGGTAGAAGGAAATCCATCAGGGAATGAGTGAGGAGATGATGATAATTGCAGGCATTAGTTTTAGCATATGGAAGAGATAGCACTTTATGGGAAATGGATAGTCTTTATTATGGCTACATTACAGGTCACGAGGAAAGCATTTTTTGTTAAAGAGGAAGGAAAGTAAATCATTAGGGGCACTTCCTGCCAATTTAAGGAATTTGAACTTTATCAAAAAATTGAAAAAATATCTCTGGTGACTATGTGAAGAAAATTAGTTTGAATGGAAGCAATTGGAAAGTTTACAAAAGTCTAGATAATGAAGATGACTTCCCCTTTATTGAGAGGGTATTTGAGGGAGAAGGACACAGGATGAGAAAGAGAGAGGGAAGGAGAAAGAGAGATGGTGAGATAAAAGAAAATATTAGATACAGAATCTATAGGCTTACTGGATTCCAAAGAGTAAATAACAGATTTCTCCAAATCACAAGCATGGACAGAAAGGTAGTTACTTTGCAAAGGAGAAAATGGAAGAATAGAAGTTCTCCTTTAGACATAATATTAAACACTCAAGTGGGAATATAGAAAATTGGATGCTCAAATTTGGAATTTAAGGAGCATTTATTGGCTGAGATTATGCAGTTTAATTTCATCAGCATATGGGTGAGATTTAAAACCAGCAACTAATAAGATCACCAGAGAAAAGTGTAGATGGAGAGATCTCTCAGTACTTAAGGTAGGAATATGTAAAAGATGATTGTTTGGGTGAAACTAATAGGCTGTTAGAGAAGATCAGGTCTCTTTCCTTCTCTTATCGTAATCCAAGAATAAATCTGGAGCTAAACAAGGAAATCTCTCTGCAGGAATTAAGATATTAAGTTTGAGGACATTAGTTTCTTGGATGGAGATTACAAAGCATATAGAATTCGAGCTAACTTTGACGTGGACTGTTGTTCCTCTTCCTCTCCCATCTGGGCAGGCACACTGAGTGGTAAACAGGATTACTCTCTTAGAACAAGAATTAGTCATCTTTCCTTCTCATTTGTGGTGGATGCTCTTTTTTCTTCCCATATGACTTTAAGGCCAAGGCTATTTCGCTAACCTAGGAAATATTCAGGCAAAGAGCTTAGATATTCTCTGTTTGATTAATTTTGTTCATTCAAAAAAATTAATATAATGAAATATATGTGACATAGAAATGAAAATTCATAAAGCTACAAATGGAATATTACAACTATTAACAATGTCCTCTGATTTTTCATTCTTGATGCCAGTGTTATCAGTTATCCCACTTTCAATATTCTCCTATTTTCTCTAGGATATGGAGGCTAGTGGGAAATTTCTGAAGACATGGGGTATAAGAATGTATTCGGGGGACACCTGGGTGGTTCAGTGGTTGACCATCTGCCTTTAGCTCAGGGTGTGACCCGGGGCCCTGGGATCGAGTCCCCATCAGGTTCCCTGCGCGGAGCCTGCTTCTCCCTTTGCCTATGTCTCTACCTCTCTCTGTGTCTCTCATGAATAAATTAAAAAAATCTTTAAAAAAGAATATGCAAAGGACAGTCTCTTCAGTAAGTTGTGTTGGGAATATTGGACAGCCACGTGTAAAAGAATGAACCACTATCTTACATAATGTACAAAAATTAACTCAAAAAGATTAAAAAATTTCAACGTAAGACCTGAAACCATAAATATCCTAGAAAAAAACATAGGTTGTTAGCTTTTTGACATAGGTCTTGGCAGTAAAATTTTTGAATCTGACACAAAAAGCAAAAGCAACAAAGGCAAAAATAAACAAATGATATCACATCACACTAAAAAATCTGGCAAAAGAAACTATCGACAAAATAAAAGAGCAACCTACTAAGTGGGAGAAGATATTTGCAAATCATATATTTGATAAGGGGCTAATACCCAAAATATATAAAGAATCCTACAACTCAATAGCAAAAACAAGACAAATAATGGTCCGAATGGAAGAAGATCCAAATAGACATTTTTCCAAAGAATAACAGGTACATGAAAAGATGTTCAACATCATTAATCAGCAGGGAAATGCAAATCAAAACCACAGTGAGACATCACTTCACATTTGTTAGAATGGCCATCTGCAAAAAGACAAGAAATGACAAGTGTTGGTGAGGATGTGGAGAAAGGGAACTCATGTGAATTGTTGGTGGGAATGTAAATTGTCAGAATGTTACTATGAAGAACAGTGTGGAGTCTCCTCAAAGAAACTAAAAATTGGGCATCCCAGGTGGCCCAGTGATATAGCGCCTGCCTTCGGCCCGGGTTGTGTGATCCTAGAGACCCTGGATCAAGACCCACATCAGGCTCCCTGCATGGAGCCTGCTTCTCCCTCTGCCTGTGTCTCTGCCTCTTTCTCTCTCTCTGTCTCTCATGAATAAATAAATAAAATATTCAAAAAAAAACCCTAAAAATAGAACTACCATATGTTCCCACAATTTCACTTCTGGGTATCTCTCCGAAGAAAAACAAAAACAGTGATTTGTAAAAATGTCTGCACCCCTATGTTTACTGCAGTATTATTTACAAGAGCCAAGATATGGAAACAACCTAATTGTACATTAATGGATGAATCAATAAAAAAAAATACATATTGGAATACTATTCAGCTATAAAAAAACAATGAAATTTTGCCATTTGCAACAGTATGGATGGACCTTGAAGGCATTATGGTAAGAAAACGCTACACAGAGAAAGACAAATACTATATAACTTCTATGTGGAATCTAAAAATAAAAAAAGGATAATGGAAATCTCAGAATCCCTGTGCTTTGTGCTATAATAATTTTAGAGATGAAGTTCAGGGAGCATATGGGACTCACCTAATCTTTTAGACTTAAGTAATAAAACTAAAACTCAAAATAAGAGTCTCCACAAGAATTTATCAGAAGCAAGGGGAGAAAACGGTATTTCAGCATGTTAATCAATAGCAATACCGTCATGGACGGATGTCTGGGTAATATTCCACAAACAATTAGGCAATCCCGACATACTCAATAAAGCCTTAAATGTTTCCACAATCCTTTTTGACACTGCATCTCTAATCTGTTCTTGTTTTATGTTTTCATTTTTCCCCCCAATCTGCTTCAACTAGCAAGTAAAATTTGGAAGCAGAGCATTTTGGTGTCCTCAAGCCCATGCACTCTAGGCCAGAGACTTCACTTCACTCTACTGAGCAAAAAGAAACAGAGTCAAAGCAAAATTTTTGTCTTGATTACAATCAGTCTGGAGAGGGCAGGCCAAGGACTGCAAGTTTACAGTGAACTTGTACGTGCAGACCAACAAACCGAGTTACATGAGAGTGAATCATGGAGACGTAAACAAGAAACCAGAATAGGTTTAATCTTTTAAGATGTATACATATATATTTACTGTCAGTCTACGAATGTGGTTCATTTGACGGCTTGGATGAATATTTATGTGCTCTGCATTATGCATTTGAATTTAATTTTAAAAAATCTATTTAAAATATTCCCTATAGGGATCCCTGGGTGGCGCAGCGGTTTGGCGCCTGCCTTTGACCCAGGGCGCGATCCTGGAGACCCGGAATCGAGTCCCACATCAGGCTCCCAGTGCATGGAGCCTGCTTCTCCCTCTGCCTGTGTCTCTGCCCCTCTCTCTCTCTCTCTCTCTGTGACTATCATAAATAAATAAAAATTTAAAAAAAAATAAAAAATAAAAAAAATAAAATAAAATATTCCCTATAGTGACATGGTTGACAAGTTGAACGCCAAGTGGGAGCTCTGAGGTGAGGCACAGGGTTCTGCTGGGTTGCCGTAGGTGAAATGATGTTCCCCTGTGTTTCCCCCCAGTCCCACCAACATCAAACATAGCGACTTGTCAACCAAAGACAGTGTGCAAGCCTTCCTTTTTCAAATTACTCCCCTTCTCCAAGTAGCCGAATGGAATTTATTATAGCAAATCCAGGAAGTGCTACAGCCATTGTGATTCCAGACATTAAAAGGGAGAAAAGGAACATTGTCTTGCTCCCACCTGATAGGAAGCTTTGCTATCTGTAATGTGCCTTGACACGAGCACTCTCACCTGAGTCTCCTTTAATAAGCACGCTGTGGCTCAGAGGAGGAGGGACCTGACCAGCTGCCCCGTCACACTACCGGGTGTCGTGGCCACGGCAGCGGGAGGTGGGAGGCCCACTGCCTCGTGATTAAGACAACGGTTCCCTCCATGATTAAATTTTTACTGAAGTTCCATCACTATTCAAAACCCAGAGATTTAAAAAAAAAAAAAAAAAAAAAAAACAGAGATTTTTCCTACTGCAGCGATAGGACTTAAAAGTCCAGCTTCTGCTGTCTTCTCTGAGAATAGAACGAAAGGATAGAGAAAAAGAAGAGTGAAGAAAGGCAAGAGGTTGAAAGAAGAAAAGAGAGAGGGAAGGAAGGAAGGAAGGAAGCAAAGTGAGGGAGTGAAGGAGGGAGGAAGGAATCATGAAATTGTCGAGGTTTGTCGTTCCATCAGCCTTGACTATAAATCACCCAGAAAACGAAAAGTCCACCTTCACTACTTAACACAGAAGCCACCTAGTCTGTAGTTGTTTCGCGACACATGAAAACACGCAGGAAGCCCTAGGGCGGGCTCCTTCTCGGCACCGATTCCCCTGGGTCGCCCAGAAATTATTTTCAGCCAAAATCTGACTATTATGTGTGGCCATAAAGGGTTCTCCATGTACGACACGCAAATAAGGGCTCTTCTGCAGCTCGCGGATTCTGCAATGAGAACTTGTGATTCTATTAGCAAAGGATTCCCAGCTGGTGGAGGGAGGTCTTGGGGAGTAGTATAGACGCTTGCTTATCAAATTAATCTTGCTTAGAAATTAAGAAGCTGCGGAAGCCCCGCGACTGTTCAACCTGCAGCTACTTGAGCGGAAGGGGGGGGACAGTCTCTAGACTCTTCAGCTAAGAGTAGTCGGAGTCCGACAAAACCTTTTGTCAAAAGTAAACATTTTCCCCGTGCTGCACAGTTGTTTGTTTTACAAAACAACACTTGGCAGCATTTGGGAAGTAGAGAATTTGCAACACAAAGGCCTAATTCTTTTTTTTTTTTTTTTTTTTTGATAACTTGAAACTTCTATCCTGCGAGGTTTGCACAGCAGAGCTTATGGCTGGCCGTCAGCACTTTGGCCCTGTGTTCGCAGGCCAAGTACAGTATCATAAAAAAAGGGAAGAAGACAGAGTTAAAATAATTGGGTTACGGTGAGGTGGTTTGCTTAGCGCGTGGCCTAAAACGATCCACTCACGAGAAGGTGATTTCCAACGACTACGTGAGCGTTTGTCGCCCAGGGTTATGCAGAGACATCCCTGAAGGTGGGGGAAATCACAGGCTGGACACAAAACAATCCATGTTCAAGTCAGACCGTGTCTGCAGGAAACCCACGGACTCACCCCTTCACTCATCCAATATTGATTAAGCTCTTGTCCCACTGAAGCTACCGCGCAGGACGTCTGTGGCCCAGGGACTTTGTGGGGCGCAGCAAGAGGAGCCCCAGCTTCAGAACCTGAAGACCAGGGAGTAATTGTCTCTTCTACCCTAAGGTAGCTGGGCGGCC
This sequence comes from Canis aureus, assembly GCF_053574225.1. Taxonomy (NCBI): domain Eukaryota; kingdom Metazoa; phylum Chordata; class Mammalia; order Carnivora; family Canidae; genus Canis; species Canis aureus. The sequence goes on from NC_135618.1 coordinate 1,349,023, forward strand.
ATACGTAAATTGCTTAATCGTTGCTGAGCCTGTTTTTGTTTTTTCGTTTTTTTTTTTTAATATGCAAAATAGAAATGATAGCAGGTGCATCCTGAGTTCCTGAGAACTCACTGAGACACTCCCACGAATACCTGGGAGAGCATCTGATCCAGAATGCGGCAGTGCTCAGGCTCTGCGCTGGGCCAGACGCCACCGCGGACACTTAGCGCCCGACGTGCCCCTCATTCGACGTGCTCTCTCCCACAGGAGTGTTTCTGGTTGATCAGAAGGTGCAGCTCTGCACATGGAGGGTGTGGATTTTGGAGGAAATATGGACAATTTTGGCATGGGAATTCAAGTGAAGCTGGAGACACGTGTGAGTCTGTATCATAAAAGCATTTTATGTAACTGTGCGTGCTAAGTTAGAGACCTCAACGTTTTCATAAGACAAGGATAAATAAAAATGATATTTATGTTTGTTGGAGATGCTTTACAGCTTTAGAGAGGTTAGAGGTTCAGGCAGGTTTTAAACATACATTCAAATGTAAAGACAGAGCAAGAACTAGAACCCGCAGCCCAAGGTGAGAGACAGTTCAAAGCTTCCCCTGTGCCCCTTGCGTGTCCCGCCCCGAGCTCACCAGTCCCACTCAGCTCAGGAGGACACTGTCATCCTAACGTTTGTGGCTAATCAGCACCTTGACTTTTTCATAGTTTCTCTCACAGACATAGGTGACTCTAAAGAATGTATGATCAGTATTTCCTAATTAAAATTTTTTGATGATAGAATCACGCTGTGCGTGCTTCTGTGGTATAGTCCTACAGGCCTTATATCCGAGGCCTGGGATTAATTAAGCTAGTTCACAGCTCTAGTTAATCTATTTTCACTGACTAACACCCTATCAGTTCAACACGGTTGTTAATCCCTTCTACCACCGACCAGCGTTTAAAATACTAGCACTTACTCTCTTTGGCAAACACTGGCGCCTTACACGTCGCCTTCTTTCGCGCTTGTGCAAGAGTTTTCCTAATACGTACAACAGGAGAGGGAACCGTACCTGTTCGACTTCACTACCCACTGGCAAACTCTCTCCCAAAGTGTTTGCAACAATTTTCCCTTCGCGGGCGGTGCATGAATATTGTCGTTGCTCCGCGTCCTTGCTAATACCGTGTTGTAGAACGAAGAGCTATTAAGACGTCAACGCACTTCTGGGTTTGCTAATGAGTCTGTACATCTTTCCTTGTATCCAAAGGTCATCCATGTACCTCTTCTATGAAATGTCTTCTGGAGATTTCAGTTCAACTGTAATTGGGTGTTTCCTTTTATTCTTATTGATTGATTGGTAGGGTACTAATCCTTGGTTGGCTGTATATGTTGTGAGAATTTTCTCAATTCTTAGCTTGTGTTTTTTGGTCTTTATGGAGTCCTATAATGATCAGAAGTTGTTCATTTTAGTCTAATAATAGATTTTTATCAATCTTTTGTTTTATGATTTGGATTTTCTGATTTTTATTAATTAAACTGTTTTCTGCCCCGAAGTCATAAATATCCTATAATAATTATAGAGGTTTCCATTCTCATTTAAATCTATCTGGAATTGATACTTTGAGTATGTAGAGAGCTAACTTGACCTTTTTTTTTTTCCCAAATGGATAAATAATGATCTAAAACCATTTGTTCTCACTGATCTGCACTGACAACTATGTCATGAATTAAATTGATTTTCATCTATAGATAGAATCACCTATGGACTTTCGATTCTCTTATGTGTCTGGAATTCCATTCTTGAGCAAATACTATACTATTAAATAATCATAGCTTCATAGTAGTTTTTGTTATAGGAAAGAAAATCATCTTCAGGGCAATTTTTGATTCTTTACCCCAAATCATATTTTTGGAGTTTTATGCTTTTATTTATTTATTTTTATTTATTTATTTATTTTTTAAATTTTTATTTATGATAGTCACAGAGAGAGAGAGAGGCAGAGACACAGGCAGAGGGAGAAGCAGGCTCCATGCACCGAGAGCCCGATGTGGGATTCGATCCCGGGTCTCCAGGATCAGGACCTGGGCCAAAGGCAGGCGCTAACCCGCTGCGCCACCCAGGGATCCCAATTTTATGCTTTTATTAACACAAATACAACTGCGCATAAGCTGTCTGTCTGGTCATTTTCTTCGCCGCGCAGCCTGCCTTTGGGACGGTGACTGATGCCAGCGGGCTGCTCTCCCCACATGGGCTTTGCGGTTCTTGGAGGGGATGTTGTGAGCCATCTCTGCACCTGAGATCTGTTGCGCATCCACAGCACTTCAGGCTCCTCGACCCTGTGGACTAGGAACTTGGGCAACCCACTGGGCAGCACGTGCGTGTGGTCATGTTGCTCCCGTAGCCAATGTTGGCCAGCAAGCTCTGGCCCTTGAGTCTCCTGTGCACCCTACTGGCAGGGTCTCCGGGGTGCCCCCAGCTGCACCTAATGTTGACCCACCGGTCTGACCACTCCCTGGTCAAATTCTGGCCCTTCTTTTGAAGAAGAGGGCCCTTTCTCCGAATAATTTTTTTAAACTAGTTATAAAGTTTTACAAAGATCCCATGATTTTTTTTTTTTTAACTTTTGACTCCCTTCATCTATCCCCACCCTGTGAGAATACTGATTAGAAATGGTCTAGAGAGAAGCAGCACTTTTATTAGAGTGAGTCTTCCTAACTAGAGACCTGGATATCTCTTCCTATTTAAATCTATAATGTCTTCAAATGAATGCTGCCATCTATTTCATAAAAGTACTACACTATTTCTAAAATTTTTAGTCATATGTTTTTTTCTTCCTCATGCAGTAAATGGTTTATTTTAAATTACGTTTTCCAATCAATCATTGCTTCATTTTGTACGTTGGTCTGATATCCATCATCATTCGTAAACACGTAGTTCTAATGTTTTATCTGTGGGTTCGTTGGTGATTTTTAACAGCAATCATCTCATCTGCGATTTTGATACTTTTCCTTTTAATCACTACGGCTTTGTTTATTTTCTGGTTGTTTGTTTATTTGTTTTCTTTTAAATGTTCTGACTGGGACTTCCTTGCAACGTGTAAAGAAAAATAATGAGAACATGAGAGTATACATTCTTGACATCCTTGATGTTAAAGAGAATGATTTTAACATTTTATCTTTAAATGTACTACATGCTCTGGATATTTTTGTAGGTTCCAGTTTTCCAGCGTAAGGAAGTTTCCATCTTTTTTGATCTATTTATTTGTTTTTAAGTCTTGAATGGATTTCTTTTTTTTTTTTTTTTTTTTTTTTTAAGATTAGTTCTCATAAATGGTCAAAGCCAAAGCCATCCAGGATCTGGCTCTCTGGTATCTTCTTTCCTACCTCACTCATGCTCACAGCTCCAAGCACATCAAACTCCTGCAACACTCCAGATATGCTTCTACTTCAGGAATTGAGTTCTGTTAAGCTGGCTACCCTTCTCCCAAGATATCAGCATGGGTAACTCCTTCTTCCTTCAGTCTTTGGGTTATTACTAGAAAGTCCTCTTCTCAGAAATACATTCTCAGGATGTCACACCTAAAATTGCAATTCCTACCCTCACCCAGATACTTTCTGTATTCCTTCCTCAGGGTTTTTTTTTTTTTTTTCCATAAGAATATACCGGTAACATGTTATACTTTTTCTTATTAATGCCTTATCAAGAAAAATTTCCCCTTGAATATGCAGCTCTGCTTTCACAAATAAATCAACTAAGGTATTATTTTAGGAACAAATAGACTTGATTCTGTCCTCTTGTTAAGTATTTATTATTATCCTAGGTGAACTCTCCGAATGTTCTCTGTCAGAAGGGAAAAACACTTCAAGAAATTTTCAGTGGTATCCAAAAATCTGGCATTATTTAGCTGTGAAACTGCAGCAGTTTCTTCTGATTATGTTTTCTCCTACTGGGCACAAAGACTGAACCATATTTGTTTGTTTGCTTGTTTGTTTTTGACATTTCATCTAGGAGATAACGACTCTTGCAATTACAGGAGAATACAGTTCCTCTCCTAGTTATGATAAATAGAGTAACTAAAAGTTATAACATGAATTAGATTGATCAGAAACGTTTCTATGGCTACTGGCATTCTGGAACAAAGAGATAAAATAAGCAGAAAACTGAGCGTCTGGTCTTAGGGTATTTGGTTTTCTTTTTGGTATCTTATAGGTGATAACAATTGTCTTTTATTCAAAATGGAGAAAAGATGTTAAATTTTCACTTATTTGTGGGGCACTCGTATTGTGGCAGACAAAAGCATGCATAGCAGCTTTGTGTTGCCTTAGGCTTGTTGGTAGTTTTACTATGGGAGGAAGGGGGTAAGGAGACAAGGGGCATGCGGCGGTCAACACTGAGATTGGCTTATGAACTCTCTTTCAACCTGCTCCATTTGAGGGGCTAGAGACTCCTCAGTATGACCAGGACTAGAGAGGCAAGTGAGGTGCCCAGTCCCCCACATTTAAGGATGAACTCACTCCAAGGCTTGTGCAAGTACAGGATTGGCACCTGTCAATGAATGCCCCCTTGATCTCTGTGCCCTGCATGCCCCTTTCACCCCACCCCACTCATAATCCTGGCTTCTCTGGTCCCTTGATAGCTCAGTTTCACATGTGATCTAGCTGCTTCTAAGCCAGTACACCCATGAGGGATTTGGAAGCAAGAAGTGATGCAGAGTCCCCCCTCCCTGGGGATTCTCCCGTTTGTACTAGCAGGCAAGAATAACTTTGGATTTTCCTTATTAGCTCTGTCACTGGTTTCAATAACTATTCCTCCTATTTGCAGGCATTTAGAGGGAGAATACTGAGCACGCACTTTCCTGGCATGGACTTAGCTGCAATAATGTTCTTTTGAAACTAGTGGTTGGGGTGATGTCTTATGTCTTCCATATTTTATAGCAGAGAGTGTGGTGGCAACATCTTGCTCTACAGGCCTCAGCAGAGCTGTATTGATTCCAGAGCTAGGAGCTGCAGCAGTGGCTCCCAGACTTCTAGGCTTCCTGATTCGGCAGGCGGCAGCTCCCTTGGCGGCTACTGTGATGGTGTTCTAGAAGTAATCTCAGATGCTTGGCCTACAGCTGGTCCTCTAGCCCTTCCAACAATTTTCTTAGTGTATCATTCAATTCTTGCTTATATGATACCTGCAACAGATCCTTGATTGATACAAATAAGGAATAAAAGTTTTATTCCTTTGATAAAAAGAAAGATCGAAATGAGTTTTCTCGTATATCACCAGGATCGACTGCACACAAATGTTTACTCGGGAAACGTTTATGTATGTACATGTTTATTTGCAATTGTTCACTATATTAAACATCTATACTAGTTTATTTTTTTGTGTACTAGTTTAAATTGATAAGAATTCACTTTGAATCTGCAAATACCATGCAGATGATCAGTAATTCTGTGTCAGTTATGTGATTAGAACTCTGCTGTAGAGTCTGAGAGAGGAGATGACAAAAAAATGACAAAACTTCTTGCCTAAAGAAACTGTAATTGTTGTTTTAAAGAAATTAAGTAAAAATGACAGAAATAAGATTGCCTGCCACAAAGTATCCATAAGATCCAATATACCATGATTCAGAATATTTATATTGTAGGTTATCTAACTGAATATATTAATTATATAGAAAGTGTCTATCAATTCGAAGTGGTGAGGGATTGGCCTGCCACAGAATGACCAAGAAGAGTCACAAGGACAAGAGTGTCCATCTCATTGAAGCACTGGCTAGAATGAAGGGGCCTCCGAAAGGGGGCCTTGCAGAACTTCTGGTTTCTATCCTATTGACAAGACCATTCTCATTATCACCCAGTCATGTCAAATTATTTTAGCCTGCTACTATTACACTTCCAGTTCTTTTCATGCCTCTTATTCTATTCCCACGCCCACCAAGTGAGATTCTAATTATGTTTTGGATGAAATGGACCGATAATGTTCACCTATTATCTGTTTTGTTGCTGTAGTTTTACTTCTTATAATAAACTTTGATATTGGTATTCTTGTTCCGGTCATCACTCTTGAACTCACTTTATAGGAATCTATTGCTACAAAATATATTACCTCTTAATTGCTTTATAAGACTAAGCTTTGAGACTGTAAACACTGAGGGTTACTGCCTGGATAATGGAGAATTTACCAACGCCAGCCTGCAATACCTATTCTCAGATAACGAATGCGCCTTTCCATAGGAAGTAGAAACAAACTAGGCATTATATACGACCACAAGTAGAATCAAAGGTTTGTTTGGTTTTGTTTCCTATAAAAGCTTTTACTTTTCGGGGAGCATAAGAGAATGATTCTTAGAGGTCCTATTCTATTTATTTACCCATTCCATCTGAACTTCTGAAATTTCTTTTTAAGATGTTAATTAATTTGTTTGAGAGAGGAGAGAGAGAGAGAGCACAAGGGGAGGGACAGAGGGAAAGAGAATCTGAAGCAGATTCCAAGCTCCAAGCTGAGCATGGAACCCAATGCAGGGCTTGATCTGAGCATGGAACCCAATGCAGGGCTTGATCTCACAACCACAGGATCGTGACCTGAGCAGAAACAGAGTCAGATGCTTAACCGACTGAGCCACCCAGGCACCTCTGAACCTCTGAAATTTTAAACTTATGTCCAAACTCCTTTTCTTGTATAAGTATGTTGAAATCTAATTCTAATTATCCATGTTATTCCAATATATAGGATGTGTGTGCTATATAAGAGATAGTTGAAAACGACGGTAAATATTTGCTATAGATTTCATTATTCTAGATTTAGGCTCCTGAATGCTTCCCAGTGGTAGCTTTAACATTAAATCATGAATACTTTAAAATGAAATTTAATTTAAACTTAAAACATTTCATATTTCTTTGCAAGCACACAGGGCTTTCTGTAGTAAACGGTTTATAAATGCTTCTTGATAATGGTGAAATAAAGTTATTCTAATAGGAATAATATATGAATTGTACCTTTTCATAATTTTCTTCTGTAGCTGCATTTGAAGAAAATAAATCATATTTTTTTCACCACTTACTCTTTTTAGCTCTTTAAAAAAATTAATCAGAATAATTCCGATTCAATTTTGAACTAATAACAGGGGTTTATGACAGGCTTTGTAGGGAAACACTTTACCAGCCCTCTGAAATATGCCTAATTATGTACCCTGTTTAAGAATAATATAATCCCACTGTTAAAATTTCTGACCCAATGATAACATCTCATAACTTAATGCTATAGAGCTTTACATTTAAAAAATTGCTTTTGCGTCTTTTATCTATTTGACTTTAGCTTATAAGCAAACTTGTTAGGTAGACTGGACAGTGTTATTCATTATTCTCCTCATGCAGTTGTAGAAAATGAGGTTCAGAGGGTACACTGGATTTATTAAAGTCATGCAGTTATTTAGCAATAGACCTAAATCTGAATTGAGGGCTTATTCTTTCTTAAATCGACTTCATTGAGGTATAACTTGAAATATACAGTTTGATGATTGTTGAGAATTTTTATACTCCCCTGAAATTTCCCCCACAATCAAGAGATGCAACACTTACATTAGCTCAGTAAGTTCCTTTGTGCCCCTTTGCAGTCAATTCCCTGCCTGCCCCCCACCATTCCCCACCCCGGCCCCACAATCACAAGCAGATACGGCTCTAGGCAATAGGCAATCCCAGATGTGTTTTCTGTTCCTGCAGATTGGTTTGCCTTTTCTAAAATTTCATATAAATGAAATTTTGCAGTATTTACACTTTTGTGTGTTGCTTCTTTTGCTAAGCATGTATTTGAGATCCATTCATGTTGCTGTGTTTATCATTATGAACTTAGATTTTTGAATGCTAGGTATTATTATTTCCAAGGAAAAGTTTTATAATGCTTCTTTCCCTTTATTCTAGCTTTAAATAGTTTTAGTTTTTCATTCAAAAACTAAGGCTAGGCTTTTACTTTTAAAAAAAATTAAAGATTTTATTTATTTATTCATGAGACACCCACACAGAGAGAGAGGCAGAGACACAGGCAGAGGGAGAAGCAGGCCCCCTGCGGGGAACCCAAAGTGGGACTCAATCTCAGGACCCCGGGATCACGCCATGAGCCAAAGGCAGATTCTCCACCACCCAGGTGCCCTAAGTCTAGGCTTTTAAAATCGTCTCCTAATATCCTTAGTTTGAGTCTCAGCCATACTAGCCATATTGTTTAAAAGTGCTCTTTCAAAAATGTAATTTTGTCATCCCCCTGTCTACCACCATGTTGTCCACTTCAGTAGTTCTCACGGTTTTATAGTGGACTCTAAAGGGGGGGCAGGGGCAAGTTGAGCCAGTTCTGCTTCTGTACTCACCTGTCTGCCTTCAACCATAACAAGCCAGTGTTCTATCTTTTGTATATATTAGGTTTCCTTGCAAACTTTTAATTCGGGAAAGAAAAGTTACTTGCTTAAAACTTTGAAAGTAGCTCATGTACCCCTGACCCTCCAACCTGTTTGTCATCTTGATTCCCCGTCTGCAGTCCCCCTTCTCCCACTCAAAAATTATAACTAAGCTCTGACCACATATTGTGCTCTTGACCCATCGGGCTCTGTCATTTTCAAGTGTTTGTTCCAGCAGCTACATTGCCTGGAGTAGTTGTCTACTCGCGATCTTTACCCACCTAGCAAATACCTACTCATCACTTAAAGCTTGAAGCTCTAGGTATACCACATTCATGAAGTTCCCTTGACTCCATCTCCTAATACTTAACCTGTTGTGACCCCAGTTTCCTAAAATATCACTGAAACACCGGCTAGGAAAACAGCTTTGTCTACAAGTGCCCAACTCTAGTAATCACTACTTACTGATTTATGTGATTACCTTGGAAACACCGTTCTACACAACATTGATGACACGGGAGGGCTTGGTGCTTGTCTTACAGAGTCGAAGCATGAATCTCATGTGCAACGGAGCATGAAGAAAGTGATAGAAGTTGATTAAGCCAAGATCCAGAGCAAGCTCTCAGGAGTGAGAGGGGCCCGACGGGGTTGCCCCTGAGGGCTTGTAGTGGGCAGTCTTTTATTGAGAACTGACTGAGAAACTTGTGGCCTTGAGATTCTTGTGCCGTCTTGGTTTGAGTGAGGACTGGTGAGAACATCTGTAATGGCTTTCTTCTTCTTTGGGGTCTAGTTATCCTTTGTTGGTCACGGGTGACCGTCATAAAAAGGCCCTCTCTGTGCCCACACCCAGGGCAGGGTGGTCTCTGGTTGCCTTACACCTTGGCATTTTGGGGATTTCCATGAGCCTGAGTCAGTGGCCCCCTACCCAGCCCTGCCTGGCCCTGTCTGTCCCTAACTCATTGACCTGAACCAATGGCCACAGTTCATGGATAAGCAGTGATACATGACCCAGTCAGAAGCTCTCACGCACTTGTTGCCACCTGGACACAATCCATCTGTTCAGGATGGGCATATGATCCAGAACGGGCTTCTCATAGTTTGTGGTTCCCATTTTATCCTTATGCTAGTTCAAGCTGACTTTTCATGACAAAAAACAAACTCTCCTAAAATATATAAACTCTGAAGTGCATTTATCCGTTTTTTTTCAACTCTGCAATTTCCTTGACTGCTATCTTGTTCTTTGTAACCCTAACATGGAGCCCAAACGCTGCTGAAAAACAGATATTTAATATATATTTAAAGAGTGAATGGACAAAAAGGTGGGTGAACAAATGTGCTTGTGGAACATAATAATCGAGATGAATTTATGAGAGCTAGTTTAAAATTAACTGAAAATTTGAAACAACTATACATAAAAAATAGAGAAAAACTGTTGGGATTTAACTTAAAGAATATTATAAAATAGAGGTACAAGCAAGTAGGTAGAAAAAGGTTCAATTAGAGAACAAGGTTCAAAATTTCATAGTTTCAAACTGCCATGAGGGCCTGACACTTTTAAATCCTATAGAGGCATCTTCCTTAATTAAACAATTTGCATATCTGTACAAGTGCAAATAGCCATCTCAAGGAAGCCCTAAGAGAATAAATAGAAATTGTGGAAGTAAACATATTCGTAGCTAGGAAGAAAGTGAGAAAGGCACACCACTGACCTTTGCTTTTTGACCTTACATGAGATGTGCGTGCTAATTCCTTTCTGGATAGTATGTAACAGAGCCCAGGTTAAATGCAATGGCATCTTCAGAGGGAAACAGTTCAGGGGAAGTAATAAAGACTGTTTGAGGTCTAGACATGTTTATATCATAAAAGCACCCACGTGAATAGTAATAGGAGAATGTATTCTCTTTACCACACAGCCTCGGCGACTGCACAAACAGTCCCAAGCTCTGGGTATACAAAACCAAAACAACAGTGACCCTGTCTTTGAATACATAACAATTCCACTGGAACATGAACAGAGAAATAAATTATAGCATAATATGGTAAAACGCTGTAAAAGGACACGAATAAAGTACAGCAGAGATAACCTTAAAATTCACCAAAGAAAGTTCTCGAAGAGTTTAGTAAAGAAATGAAAGAATATGACCCATTCTGAAAGAGTTTTAGCCACTATTCATCTCTCTGCAGCTAGATGTAGCAGGTTTTATTGGCTGTCTCTTCCCTACCCCTCATAATTCTTTGAGTAAGATATTTATTAACGGATATTGGGAAGAAAGAGAAATTCACTAAATAAAATGGAATCAGTGGGAGGATTATTCAGGTCCTGTTATTTATTGCCATCATATATGTTTATGTTAATAATATTTTGTTTGATCATCTACAAGGTGCTTATTCTTACAAGCTTAAAAAAGTAAGGATAATTGGTTAATTCTCTTTTCATATATGAGATATGCTGATAATTATGTATAGGTAGGATCAACTCTATGAAAGAGGGGGGATAGGTGCCTATTTATTTGATTTGAGGAATATAGGGCCTTACTTAAAAATATTACCTGCTTTCTGGGCTGCCTTTGGATACATTTCTTATGATGCAAGTCATATTTTTTGGGTAAGACATTTTCATCAGAAGTCATTCTTATTACTTATTACATTCTTATTAGGTACTGGAAAAGGAAAGCTCACTGGCATGTTAATAAGGACTAATGTGCTAATGTGTCAGTGGGTGCCCTGCCCAGAGAAGGATATGAAGGAATAGGATGCAAAATTGTTTATTTTTTTCTAAAAAAAAAAAAAAAAAAAAAAAAAAAGGATGGGGGAAAGAGTCTTGAGTATGAGAAACTTTTAAAAGGCAGATCCAAGAAAAACAAAAAAATGAAGTACCATAGTTGGAAGAAAATAAGGAAACCAACTATGGAAGAAGACAAAAGCACACACTCTTCAGAATAAAAAGAACACATTTTGTTTACTTCACAAGTTTTATTGTGGACATTGCCCTCACAACCAACATGATTTATGTGTCTTCAGTGTGTATGTGTATCACTTGCTTTAGGTAAACCTATACGTTTATGTGAGGGATTGCCTTGAATACCTCCATGTGACAGACAATACTGTAGGACCCAGGATAAGATGGTGGGCAAGAATGGCCCAGGTCCCTGTACCTTAAAGAGCAAACAGTCATTGGAGACATAGACAAATTTAGTGAAATTCCTTGATTAGTAGGAGACATACTGGGAATATAAGATTATTGAAGGGAACTTAAGCATGATATGGGGGTTAAGAAGGGTTTCTAAAATAAATTATTTTTAAGCTGAGATTTAGATTTTATACAAGAACAAGCTGAATCAGTCCAGTAGAGGTGGGAAGGGAGAAGGCAGAATATGTGCAAATAACTAGCAAGAAGAAAGAATATGAAATTCAGGGAGCTAGGAGATATTTGTATGGCTAAAGATCAGAGTATGAAAAGAGTGTTAAAATATGAAGTTGTAGTGTTTTAGGATTTTGTTAGAGCCAACTGCAGAAACATAATGTTCTTAGCTTAAGTAAGCAAAGGAAGGAACTATTATACACCTAATGTGATAGCCCATGGACCAGGGATCAAGGATCTCTTTGGTCTCAGGGAAGGAAGGAGTTCAGAATTTAAATGATATCAGATTCCTCTTTATCATTCGTCTTTGCTCTTCTCTGTGTTGGCTTCATTCTCCATGCTCGCTGCTGACACTTTCTCTACTTTTTCTTTGCTTCACATGCTAGATACTCAAGTTGCTTGCTCACTCCCTGTCATTATACTGAAAAACCTTCTTATACAACCGACATGTAGGTAGGCCCCAGGATTCGTTTTGTGCCTGTTGTTGCAGGAATAGGCAGTTGGTCCAAGATAAAACAATAAGAATGTTTTCCCTGGCTGGTCTCTTGAATGGAGATAATTTAAGCTTGATTGATGCAGGACCAGCATCTCACCATGAAGACTACAGAAAGAGCTCTTTCATGATAAGGCAAGGGGCTAAGCAAACACCTCCGTAGATATCCACTACAACGTGGTAAGCAGTATTGAGGAATCTGCACCACAGTACATAAAAATATGGGCTTTATCAAACTGTCAAAACCCTTCATTTGATGAAAGCAAAAATGTTTCTTGAACCAGTGTAGTCTTCTATTGTATTCAATATTTGCAAAATGTCCATTTGCTTGCAACTTGTCAGAAGCAAAATCACTGTCAAAGCAAGCGAGGTACATTTCTTAAACAGATGAGTTGAGTCCTCTTGGTGTTTGAGTTTCTACCACCAAGTCTGAAGACTTAACCAACTCTCACCAGTACCATACTAGTACCACAGAGCTCCCCATAATTTTACAATTCTTCAGACTCAGTGTGAGTTAGGTGATGGGTGAGAGCAGATGCCATTCAAGCATTTTCTTTACTTTTGGCATTCTGATTTCTCATTTAATGAGACTTTCTTTTTTTTTTTTTAATGAGACTTTCTAATATTTATTTTGGATGGATTTCTGCAGCTTTCTCCCAGATACCATCATCTGCAGTTGACAGGCTGAACATAGGAGAAATATGCATAATCTTTAGTCATGGGTCACATTACATGCCATGTGAGTGGTGTGATATCCTGACATGCCAACAAGCAAATGCTTAGGAAAAGCATGGAAAAATACAGCCTGGCTGCGTGCCTCTTTTTATTCCTACTGACATGTATTTTTTAAAAAAATGATTTTAAAGACTTTTGAATCCTATCACACTGAGAGTAAAGGAGTCTTGTAGAGCTTTTGTTTCTTATGTTATTCAAGAAGAATAACAACTATCTTTAATTAAGTATGTGTTGTGTGCCAAGTGCTTTATGTAATAGTACATTAACTCTTTCTTCCTCAGGTTTGATTGAGATCCCAGGATGAGGGAAAACACATACACACACATACGTCAGGTACTTGTTCCAATTACTACAGTTTTGACAAAATAATCCAATATTCAGAAGCATAAGACACCATTTTCTTCTGTTCATATGTTCTGTGGGTCAGGAGTTTGTGTACAATATATGATATCCCAGCTGATTCCAAGGCTGGGGGGTGACTCAAAAACTAGGATCCAAAATCTTTTAAAGGCTCGCTTACACACGTCTGGCACTTGAACTGAGGAGGATTCAAAAAGGAGACTGCCGGCTGGAATTCCTACGTGTGCCCTCTCCAGGTGACTTTGGCTTCCTCACAGTGGGGCTGCCTCAAGATATTTGGACTACTTACATGGAGGCTCAGAAATTCCAGTCCAAGTATTTCAGCAAATAAGGCTGAGGCTCCATCATCTTCTATGACCCAGCATCAAAAGCCACGTGATGTTACCTCTACCATGTTTTATTAATCAAACTTTTTCAGAGTGAAGTGGAGATAACATAGATCCTCCTTTTAATGGGCATCCCGTCTGTGGTACCCTGTTTTTAAAAAGTCAAAATATCAGATCACATAGGCAGAGCATGCCTTTAGAAATTGTAAAAACGGCATTGAAATTCTTAGCTCATGACTCAAGGATACAAAAGAGAAGTGAGGAATTAGAGAAAACAGACCTTGGGATTGCTTTGAAGAAATTGCCAATATGTCCTGTATTCTGCTCTTCCACATCAGTCACTGTGAAAAACAGTGGATGGGAGAGGAGATTGCTTTGTTCTTACATAGAGGAAGAGATATTACAAGAATTTGAAGAGTCTGAATGCATGTCCTAGAATTCGAGGGAGGCAATGACTGGTATCTGACTCATGCCTTAAAAAGTCTGAAGGTTAACAGCTTGGACTAGCTGAAGTAGCCCATAGCAAAAGAATTAGAAAGTCTTCACTGAAAATGAGCTGTACCTCCAGAGTTCACCAGGGCATGAATGCCTGTGTGATCTCCATGTTACAGAAAGGAGATAGTTGTGTGTTGTCTTGAAAATAACTCTAGGCCAATCTCCTTTGTTCAAAGACAAAGGGCACTTAGGCATAAGGAAAGCTAGAGGTGTTAGAGGCAAAAGCTAAATGGGGATGGATGTGATCAACTGGAACTTATCACAGGCATCAAGGAACTGAAGTCAGAGATCCATGGAGTCACAGAGGAAGTGGCTTTGGATATCACTACATCTGGCAAGTATCACTAAAAGATTACAAGTAAAAAAATAAAAATAAAGAAATAAAATAAAACAAAGATTACAAGTAATATCTCCTTTGCTCATACCTTTCCTAGCTTCTACTGTCAAAAAAAAAAAAAAAAAAAAAAAACCACCACCAACAACAGCTATCTGGTATTAGAAAATATCAACTAAAAACAAGAATGGAAGCCTTCCCTTCATCCCCACTAGAGGATAAGGAGAAAGAAAAGATTTTAATTGAATGAAAAGCCAATGTTTCAAATGCCTACGGACTGATCTGTTACTAAAACCTGGAAAAAGAAGGTATTCTTGGAATACCTAAGAGTGACTAACTGTTACATCATATCTACTAGATATTTTTTGCAGAATTAGAGATAAACAGACCCTAGAAAAGATAGCAGTTTATGGGAGCCGTTGTTGGGTGATAATCATGCAGTATGCTTGCTTTCTAACTTTTTCTAGTATTCTAATAAACATGATTCATCTATATTCAATTTTATTTAACTCTCATAATAACTTTAATGAGATAGGGAATATTATTCCCTGAGGCAGATAAAAGATGGCCATAAACTCTCTGACATTCCTTTCATCAAGAGTTGGAGCTTGTGTGTCCTCGCCTTGAATGTAAGTCATCTCTGTGATCGCCAAAGTGCAAAGAACACACAGAGGTGATGCTCTACCAATTTTTAAGTGAGTCCTTAAAACACTAACAGCTTCCATTTCCTTTCTCTTAAGAAACTTTCACTCCCATCCTAAACCAAAGTGAAGTCCAACTACTCTGAGGGTATCATGCTAAGAGGCCACCATGTAGATACTCAAATCCCCTAATACCAGCTGAGTCCAAACATTCTTCCCACAAGGTGCAGACAAGGGAGTGATTCCACTGACGACCCTCCCGTCCAAACCATTTCCCAAATCAATACCAGTGGGTGATCTCGGTCAACACTGACTCAACAGAGAAATTGCCCAAGTGAGCCCTGTCCAAATTTATGATGCATAAAAGCATAAAACATAACAAAATAGCTGAGTTTTTGTCTTAAGTCACTGAGTTTGAAGTAATTCGTTACAAGAAAATAAATAATTAGAATATTCCCATTTTATAGAGGAGTAAACAAGGCTCAGAAAGGTCAAGATTTTTCCAAGAAAAACTTTAACAAATGATATAAAATATTTAAAACTTAGTTTTTTGTTTTTTGTTTTGTTTTTTACTTCAGATTCACTCCACTATGTCACAGTATTTCAAAACTGAATACTGGATTGCCCGGGGGACTCACTTATAATGATGTCACTTCTTATATAGTCTACATATAGCAATACAACAATGACAACAAAATAGAATCCTCATATCTAGGATTTGGATGGACTTCAAGTACTGTTTGGGGTATATTTTCTTTTTAAAGCTTAATCTTGATAAGCTGGACTAATTTATTTTATAGGTCAACTAATTGACACATAACTTTGCTTTTTTGTGTATATGTTACCTAATTTTCTAGCATTGAATACAGTTCCTCTCATTTAGCTATTAACTGTACGTTCTTTTCCAGAAATTTTGTACATATGCACATATATATGTATGCAATTATCTATCCATTCATTCATTCATTAATCGATTCATTTGTTTCCCCTTTGCTACTTAACTTTCCATGGCTTTAGGACTGGTTTCTGTAATTAGATAAAAACAGACATAGGGTTTTGCATTTTTTTCCATCCCTCAAATTTTAACTTGTGGTGCAGAGGATAGTCCCTGGTTGGATTTCAAGAATTTTAAAACATCCTTAAATTTCATGCAAAATCCTAATTTGTTTCTTAACCTTAGATCTTTCAAGCCTCTCTGAACTCTATAAAGGAGAGTATTTTAAGTACTACATCAATACTGAAAAGTACCACCCCCCCCATTAACTACTGAAACATGTTTTTCAATTTCATGTTCCTATGAAACGTATCATCCACCATTAAAAAATATTCTTTCATTTTCTGCTTCTACATTTTACTTCATTTTTACTTCTGATGCCCTACAATATTTTAGGGTTGCTATTTGCAATGAGAGAAGCCTTCTGAAATTTTTATAAAGCTAAAAATAACCTATTACCTATTACTTTTTCATGTCTACTTTAACATATATTGGCCAGGATGCTTTTCTGTTTTTTTTTTTTTTTCATTTTTCCTTAACAATATTGTCATCCAAAGTCATTGTATTAATTAAATAATATCACTCATTCATTCTTTTAAAATGTTTTATTTATTTGGGAGAAGAGACAAAGAGAAAGACAGCACAAGAGGGTAGGGGCAGAGGGAGAAGCGGACCCCCCACTAAACGGAAAGCCCTACTCAGGGCTGGATCCCAAGTAATTTGTTACAAGAAAATAAATAATTAGAATATTCCCATTTTATAGAGGAGTAAACAAGGCTCAGAAAGGTCAAGATTTTTCCAAGAAAAACTTTAACAAATGATATAAAATATTCAAAACTTAGTTTTTTGTGAGATCATGACCTGAGCTGAAGGCAGATGCTTAACCGACTGAGCCACTCAGGCACCCCATTCATTCCTTTATTTAAAAATAATTTTTTAGTATCTTTTCCATACCAAGCACTTTTCTAGGATTGCAGAATATAGCCAGGAACAAAGTCATCAAGAATGATGCTTTTATGAAGCTGACTTGCTATATGAGGGGAATACAGATAATAAACAAGAAAGATGCTAAAGGAAAAAAGCTGGAAATGAGTGGTGGTTATAATATAAGATGTGGAGCCTAAGGAAGGCTCAACTGAAAATGCATTTTTGAGTAATGACCTCAAAGAATTGTGAGAATAGGCCAGGTGAGTTCTAGAAGAGAACATTCTAGGCAGAGGGAAAAGCAAATGCCAGAAGGCACTGAAAAAAAAAAAAAGCCACATTTTCCCATTGGTTTTCCATTATTTTTACTCATTTCCAAAAGATTACCATGACTATTGCAAGTGATGTCCTCTCAAGAATTAAAATGAAGGTGACTGAGACCAAGGTAGTGACAGGACAGATGTTGAGAAGTACACTTATTTTGAAAGGAGAGCAGTGGAATTTACTCACATATTGAGTATGGTGTTGGAGGAAAAGAGGAGTCAAGATTAACCCCAGGGTTTGGGATGCCTGGGTGGCTCAATTGGTTGAGCATCTGCCTTCAGCTCAGGGCGTGATCCTGAGGTCCTGTATCAGGCTTCTCTTAGGGAGCCTGCTTCTCCCTCTGCCTGTGTCTCTGCCTCTCTCTGTGTCTCTCATGAATAAATAATTTTTTAAAAATCTTTTAGAAAAAAGATTAACCCCAGGATTTGAACCTAAGTAACTAGAAAACTGGAATAGTTGTTAACAGAGGTGGCAAAGACTGTAGTAGATTGGGTTCTGCAGGAAAAATAGAATGATGTGTGGATAGATTGGTGCATCAACAGAAAGACAGCTATTGAGGAAAGAAAAATGAAAACAAATACATATGGTGCATTGCCAAGGTCGCACTCAACCACACAGTGGTTGGAAAACTGGAAAAGAAAAACAAAACAGTAAAGTAACCTAAAAATTAGAAGCTTACATACATGACCAGCTTGTGCCTCTAAGTGTGTGAGCATAAAATGTTGCAGGTTGATAAGATTAGGTAGATATTGTGAGTCACAGGCAGTCAAGGTTCAATTTATAGAAAACACACATTTTTCAGGAAAAAATAAAAAACAGCGGTGGCCAAGGCCTACCAGCTTTCAAATTTGCTGCTGTATAGCAAGCATTGAAGAATGATGTGGGGCCTTCGGCTGTGTCACCTTGGCTAGACCGCAGTCCCTGGGGTTCCACCAAACATAAATCTGGGTGTTGTTATGAAGGTATTTTGCAGATGTTGCAGATGTGATTAAAGTCTTCAGTTAGTTGATTTGATGTAAAGGAGATTGTCCTAGATCATCTTGGGGGGATGGGGCTTGATTCACTAAGAGCTGAAGTTTCCTTGAAGAAGTAATTCCGTCTGTGGGCCGAGCTTCATCTCCTGTCCCAGGGAACCAGCTCGCCTTTGTTGATGGCCCGACCCAGGAACCAGACTTCTCTAGGAGCCCCCACCGGCAGCCTGAGTCGTGCGGGGAATCTTCTAATATCTGTGTCTCCTCTGGGTTCTGCTTCTCTGATTCCTGACTCCTCTCTCACGGACACACATACTAGAGGAGAGGACAGGGAAAAGGATGTTTATAGCAAGAGATAACTCAGCAGGACCCAAGTGGATAAAGGAGCAGAGGAATGGATTAGAGGCAAAAATAATCAGATGAAACTTGGACAAATGAAGTAACTTTTGGCTGAGCCACGGAAGGCACTTTCATCTTTTCTTTGGTCAGTAGTCCGTCCTTAAGGAGGACTTACTCTGGAGTTTGCAGTGGAAATGCTAGCTTAGAACTCACTCTTATAAGGAGAGGAGAGTGACTGTGGTAGATTGTTATGCTAACGGCCCCCCCTGAATGATATCCAGTATTCATGCCCTGGCCCTGGTGTCCTCCCCTCCCCTACCGACACAGGTCTTGGTCTCATCATTTGCTTTGTCTAGCAGTGTTGCCTGAAGCTGCAATTTAAGAAGTGCAGCCTGAAGAGAGAGAGAAGGGGAAACCAAGAACCAGACTCTTAACTATGAAGAACAAACCGATGGCTACCAGAGTGGGTGGGGGGACGGATTATGTAGGTGATGGGGATCGAGGAGCGCACCTCTTGCCATGAGCACAGGGTGTCCAATGGAAGTGTTGAATCACTATATTGTACACCTGAAACTAATATCACCAGTATGTTAACTAGCTACAATTTGAATAAAAACTTAAAAAAAAAAGCAGCCCAACCTAGTCTCTCTTGAAGATGAATAACTACAGGCAGAGAGGCCCAGCTTTCCAGCCATCACTACTGAACCCAGTCCGCAGCAAACGCACCAGCTGAATGTGGTTGCATAAGCGAACGCCCACCAAAACCCACCAGCCAACCCACCAAACCATGAACAAATAAAAGGTTGCTTTTTAATCTGCTAAATTCTGGGGTAGTTGTAGTCTCTGGTAATGCTAAAGCCTGAGAGCACAATTCCCAATAATAATAGTAGCGTGCTGATACGTAATATTTTATCCGTATGTATTTTAAGATATTTTATTCTCCAGTTTGCTCAACTACTTGCAGATTTATAATGATAGGGATATAAGCTAACTTGATTTCCTATCTAAAAAAGCATATAGATGGACAAAATTCTATCAAACCGTTAACTGGAACTAAGTGATACAGGAGTCATTGCGGATCGAGGAAAAAGTGGTGTGGATATAAATAACGTTATCAAGTAGACAGTTTTATATAACTTCAGAGAATAATACTGTGAAAGAATAAGACCCCTGCTGCCCGGCAGGGTTGCAAAGTCATTCTGCATGTTTGAATCAGAGCCATTCAGGAGATGTAGCTCCAAAATTATGACTAACTCCCTCTGAAGATATGGTTCTCCCTACTAATACCGATCTGGGAAACTCTCAAGAAGATACCTTTATTGACATTGCTGTCTGGACTACATTCGTTGCATTTCTTCTCCTTTGTGCTGTGCACACGTGAGGGTTAGATTCAGCTATTCAGTTTCCCTGCACTCTTTTTTTTTTGTCCTGAATTTAATGGCACACACTCTGAAAGCTGTGCTTTTTCCTTTGGCCTTGTAAGGGTCTTGACCCTTCCTCTTTAATTTGGAAGTTCCCTGCCTTTTCTACCATATTAAAACTCTACCCGTTCTGGTGGCCAGTTGGCCTGATAGGTAAACTAGCCCATTATTGCCCAGAACATCTCTTTAATCTGAGTGATCAGTTAATCCAACTTCAAAGCACTCTGATTTTCAAGAATGCAAAATTACCAATGACCACTCTTCCCCCATCTTCCTTGTAGGTTGAATGAGAATATTCACTTGTTATCCTCATACTAGAAGAGCCTTCACTCAACAGGAAAAAAATAAAAGATGTTTCCCTGGTCTTTTCTCTTCACTTGTTTTAAATTGTGACACATTTGCATCTCATAAAAATAGATCTTCAATACATCAAGGAAGAAAATGTAATCCAGTGGTTAAGACTCAGTTAGACAAGGATTTACCAGCCAAGGTGGCCATGGGCAAGTTTCTTGACTTCTCTAGTCTTTAGTTTTCTCTTATGGAATCAAATAATAAGTGTGTTGTGATAAGCAAAGTTAGGCAGTTGATACGAAGCTTTAGACTGAGTTTTGTAGCATATGGTAAGTGTTCAAGATCAGTAGCCGTCAATAGTGGCCATGCTTATTATCTTCATGTACTTACTTGAGAGGAAAAAATAAACGAAACAAACAATGTCTCCAATTCCAGTCCAATAAATTATAGAAGACTAGTCTTTATCAGTAACTTATTTGCTGGCCAACAAAATGCTTAAGATCTCAGGACACATTTTCTCGCCCATCATAGAAGATAATTGTCAGTAGATTTGAAGAGCTTCACCTCTGTCCAGTTGAGGCTGAGTCATTCATCAGAGGCTGTTGGAAGTCATCTGTATCTGCTCTAACAGTGGCAACGTCCCTGCTCCTGGTAACCTCATGCCGCACTATCGCTCATGGGTGTTAAATGTACTCTCTCCGGGGCAGAGCTTTTACACTCAGAATGTTCAAGTAGGCACTAAAGTGCTTTGACAAAATTAAGCACTCTGAAAATAAAAGCCCAGGGTATGTATATAAGTTGTTAATAATACAGTCTCTCAATAATTGCTATCACAGAGCAAAAATTAGGCTGTTTGGGCTTGTGCCACTTAGGAAGCTATAGGTAGGGGCCAAAAAAATCTCTTTTCTGAGTTAGAGGTTCTTCCTAGAGAGTAAAGTTGATGTAGAGAGGCGGGCATTGAACTCGGCTCAGGGAGCTAGGTGGCTTGCCCGCTCAATTTTCACGTGAATTATTCCCAGTGGTTTGCCGTTCTGTGTCCTTGTTTTGTCTTTGGGAAATCGGAGATAATGGGACCTGTTGTAGAGGCTCCGTGCGGTAGTGGGTAGTGTGTGTGACGGATGGATCTCCTCACCATGAACATTAATTACAGCGTCTAAGAATCGTGTCTGCGTAGAGAACTGGTTAGACGCCGATTACTGGGCCTTTCTCCAGAGACTTGGACTTAGATCTGGGGTAAGACCTACAAATCTGAATAGTGAAGGTACATTCTACAGACCCTCTGACCACCTTCGGGTCAGCTATTGACCACACTTTCAGAAACATTTTTTTTTTTTAGAAACATTTTAATTTTTGTAGATTGTGTACTTTTATTTAGTACCACTCATGATCATAAGAAAAGGAAAAGTACCAAAATGTTTTCTGGAATCTTTGAAAATATCATCTATGAAGATCCCTGAGAGAAATGATATGGATTCAGAATGTTCTTTTCTCCCCTACTATTTTCAGCAAAATTATTGTTACCTAGAGTGAAACAGGGGATGAAAACATGAATGTGCCGATAAGTAAAGACACGTTCTAACGTCCTAAGCATCGTAATATCCTGTAGTTAAACATACTTAAGGCTTGAATGTGGATAGAAAGATGGAGAGAGAGAACAGAGAGTGATGCATACCAATTGCTTTTGGGCCTGAAAAAGCTAATTAGTACCACTGACCTGTGACTTCCTCTTAGTTATATAGCTCCGGCCCCCGAAACAACCTGTTTCTTTTAATCAATATCAAAGACCTGGAACAAAGCAATAAATGGGGGAAAACCAAGATGTGAAAAGATACCACAGTATTTTTCTTTTCCCCACATCAGATTCTGAACCATAGTTGTCTTTGTACAAATTATACTCCGGAAACAGGTGTTGTCATTAGTTTCCAGACACCCACTCACTATTATAAACACCGATAACCTCTACCACCCCCATTACCAAGAGAGCTTTTTCAGAGACAAAGTCAGTGTGTATCTCTGGGTTATCATTTGAAAGGTGCCTGAAAGGGTCGGTTCTTTGGCCAAAAATGTATTTCTTCTACTGACCTGTCAGCAGCTGATTCTACATGGCCTCTTTTAAAATAGAATTTAGAAGTCACTAATACCTATAATGAATTAAATTAAATAGGTATTTCATTTCATATTGAAAGAATTCAAGTAAACAGAAATGTACTGGTTTCCTATTTCTTTTAGGAAATGAGATGGCCATCAGAGGCTATCAATTACATTTTTAAAATTTTGTTTCAGACATTGTAGACTATTTTAAGCCAACTTGCCTTATAATCAACTAAGGTCTGTGTATAAGTATTATTTATAAGCTACCAAAGAAATCATGCTTACCAAATTAAGACCCCAGAGATGATGAGAACACAGAACTGCAGACCTGACACTGGTGGCCATTTTTTCCCTCAAAACCTTTGTTAATTTGAAAGTGGGCGGAAAGTTTTGGCAGACATGGGCTGGGGAATAAAAATTAGAGGTCAGAGCCCACCAAGACTGAGGGGTCCCAAAGTGGCACACCAATAATTTATGCTTCAGGGATAACGGTCAATATTAAAATATGCCAGCTCTCACGAGGACTTCAAATCTCAGTGCCCTTTCCATTACGCTTACATGCCCTTGACCTCGGGTGTGACCGAAGCAGATCTACTAGCATAAGGTCATGTTATTTAGAACCTGAAATTATCTCTAGAAAACTTTATCTAATCTTTCCAACCAGTGATGCTGTGTTAATTGGATGTCTATATAGAAACAGAATGACAAGCTATTTCATGATCTACATATAAAAATAATGTTTACTAAAGCTAGGAGTGAAAGGCAAATAATAAAGTGTATAGAATATAACATATCTGTAGATAACTATCCAGGAAAACATCTTTGACTACGCTAAAATAACAATTCCTCTTAAATGAAAGAAACCCTTAAAAGAGGGCAAAACCAATCCGTGTTGTCTTCAGCATTTGCAAAACATATGCCCAATAGTACCTGTGGCCAGATTATATAAAGAATTTCTGCAAATCAATAAGAAAAATTCAGACAGCCCAGTAGAAAAGTGGGCAAAAAACCTGAACACGCACTTAACATGGGAGGATATCCAAGTTGCCTTCATTAGGGAAATGCAATGAAGCATCACTACACAGCTGTTATAGTAGCTAAAAACTTTTCTTTAAAAAGTTGACTATAAAAAAATAATTAAAAAATAAAATAAAATAAATAAAAAATAAAACGTTGACTATAGTATTGGTAAATGTGGAACAATGAGAATTATCACATGCTGCTGGTAGAAATATAAACTAGTACACTTACACCAAGAAAACTATATAGAAATAAAGTAAACATGTGCAGATGTCCCAGACCCAGGAATGTGTACATATGTGTAGCAACACATGGATGGGTAAGTCAAGAATATCGACAGCAGCATTATTTATAATTGCTCCAAGCTGGAAAATAACCCAAATTGAGAAATAAACAAATTAGAATATATTTGTACAATTCAGGAGATACAGAGTGTGGGGGGAAAGACAAATCTTTGCTATATATTATAGTATAGATTAACCTTAAGAATATTGAGTGAAAGGAAACAGATTTTTAAAAATATTCTATCATTTTGTACATATGAAATCCAAAATAGGCAAAATAAATCTTTGGTATAAAATACAAACAAACAAACAAAAAAAAGTTACCCTTGGGAAGAAAGTGTGAAGTACTTCAGAAATGTCATGAGGGAGACTTCATTTCTGTGTTGTTTTTTATTTATTTTTATTTATTTTTATTTTTTTAAGATTTATTTATGATAGACAGAGAGAGAGAGAGAGGCAGAGACACAGGAGGAGGGAGAAGCAGGCTCCATGCAGGGAGCCTGACTTGGGACTCGAATCCGGGTCTCCAGGATCATGACCTGGGCCAAAGGTAGGCGCCAAACTGCTGAGCCACCCAGGGATCCCTTGTTTTCTATTTCTTGACATGAGTGGGCATTATTACACAGATGTGCTCCTTTGTGATTCTTCATTGAGCTTTATGCTTTTCTCTATATCAAACTCCCATTTTTAAAGTTGACATTATATCCTTGGTGAAAGCAGCTGATTTTTGAAGTACCTTTTTCTCACTTTAGATGTCAAAGCCCTCAGGACCCCAGTTAGAGCCATTCATAAAATATACTGTGGCCACGACCTGCAATGTAATTAGAGTCTTTAGGGATAGGACCTAGGAGTTCGTCTTCTTCAGTGTCCCCGGGTGCTTTGGCAGCCAGGATTGAGAACCACTTCCAAGCCTTTTCCAGTTGCATCTATCTACACAAAGCTATTTTTCCCATTTGGTACTCAATACTTATATTGATTAACATACTATACAAGTATGTATAGTATGAGAACATACATATTTTTCCATAAAGATTTTTGCAAGCTCAACTTTATAAAAAAAAAAAAAGATGATTGATCTCTGAGTACAAATTGATCTAACTGTGCTTAAATATTTTTTTTTCTTAATAAAAGATTTATACATAAAATTTAGGGTTTGTTGTAGTTTAAGTAGGTTGGGTCTTGTAGTCTTATAGATTTCCCTGAGATTTTTCAAGTATTCCTTAAAATAATAAAGTTCAGAATCCAATAATTCCAGGACATTGCAACTTATTATTGTCTCCTTGATATTATCTGGTTGGAGAAACTAATTAAAGCTGGTTGACGTTGGGCTTTTAAAGAGACAGATTTGGGGCTAGATGGTATTGTTAAGGTTATTTAACTATTACCACAATGGTAGGCAGAACTGCAAAATTTCTCACCCTTCTTGTAGATATATGGTTAGAATTATATCTATCTATCATCTATCATCTATCTATCTATCTATCTATCTATCTATCTATCTATCTATCTATCTCTCCTGTATAATCCCAGGGATTTTAAATCATATTTCTACAATAAAGATAATTTATTTTATTCCAGTGATCAGGTCATATCATAGAGCACATTGGCTTTAAGAAAGGGAGGTTATCCAGGTGTCTTGATGTACTTATCTAATCCATTTAAAAGTGCAGCCTCCTCTGGCAGGTGGCAGAGGAGGTTGCCATGACCCAGCCTTCACGCTGACCTGGAGCCACAGACAACCGTGTTGTGAACTGTCAGTGGAGAGCAGGGGCCTCCGGGAGCTGGGCGCCTGCCAGCCACCGCAAGGAAGGGGCACAGGCCGACAGCAAAGGGGAGCTGAACGCTCCCAGCCACCCCTTGGAAGGGCCTGGCGCAGGTTAGGCCCGAACCCCCCAGTACCTGACCGTGTGGTCCCCTTGGGAAGCAAGCAGCGAGCAGCAGCTGGAAGTTGGAGGATCACACAGGACAACACCGAGTCACCTTAGGCAGAGCGCTGGGACCGAGCTGGGCACCGAGGGGCTGCTGCTGCTCCTGGGCCGCAGGAGGAGGAGGGCGCTTGGCAGATGAGGCCCGGGCCAGGCCCCTGGTCGGTGGTGGGAGCAGAGCTTGCTGGCCGGGGGCGGGGGCCTGCACAGAGCCGGGGAGAGCTCCAGGCCCAGTGGGAGCGGAGAGGGGCAGACTGGGGAGAAGAGGCCAAGGGTCACGGCGCCCGGAGGCCTCCCTGGAGGAGAGGCCCAGTGGGCCGTCCAGGCCTCGGCCCAGCCGGGACAGCGGAGCACGCTCCCCGGGAGCCGCGGACCGATGCCTGGGGCGGTTGCTAAACTGCTTCCCCGGGAGGGCATCATCTCAAAAAGCTGTGGATGTGGCTTTTGTCTAGAGAAGCAAATCCCCGTGAGGTCCTGGGGCACGCGCGTATCCGCAAGATTCTGGAGAAATTCTGTAGACCCAGCTGCGGAAACAGAAAGGGCGTGAAATTAAAAGCAACTCTTGAGCCCCCAGTTCCCACTGGCTGATGAAAACTCAGCTGCAAGCCCTTGCTATTTATTATTCATGAAAAAGAAAGGATGACCCAGGGCCGAACCGAGAGCCCGAGGATATTACCAAGTGCCCAGAAGGCAGAACTGAGAGCCACCGAGGATTTCTTCTAGAACATGAAGCCTAATCAAGGAAGCCTGGCTAGACTTTGCCCGGCTGGACTCAACATTACAGTAGGCTAGTGACTCCGTTTGGCCTTCCATTTTCTACCTTGGGCTTTGGTTTGTTTTTTAGCAGTAATGCCTCAAATTGTTGTATTCCTGCACCCTGATCATATTTTAGGAGTGTTCGGGGGCAGATAACTTGTTTCATTCGCTTCTAAAGTCCAGAGATGGAGAGGAATTGTTGCCATAGCCTTCACCTTAATGGATTACTCACTGGTACCTTATTTAGATAAATTAGATGACGGAATTTTGTACTTTAAACTGCTGCAGTTATGGGATGAGTCACCTTGGGAGGTAGAAGTGGAAGGAATAGGGTAGACTGAAAATGCGTAGCACCTTAAGGGTAGGCTAGGAAGTGGGTATTCCATAGACAATGGGGATCACAGAGAACTTATGCATTTTTTTAAAAATGACAAAGTTCAAGAAATGCCTGATGGAAAATCCGATGTCACAGTAATGCAGGACTTTTATTTTATGTGAGAAGTAAAGTATCCTTCAGAAAATGGAAAAAAAATACTATAAAATGGGCTTGACGATATCAAAGAGATTTAGTTTCTTGTCAGGGGTGATCCTACAGATGTAAAGATCCTCTGAAGAAGAACAGAAAGATCCTTCTTCATTAATCAGTTACGACCTTGCCTTTTTTGGGTTGGAAATATTTGTGAGGAACTCTTTGATGTTCTTATAAATTACTAGCTTTGTCCCCTTTGTGTCAAGAAAGGATGTCTAAATGAAGTATGTTTACATTTATGCCTTGCAGATATAAGGCAAGTGTCTCATCAATACCGCATCTGTGACAACTTTTTAAAGTACAAATTAGGAAAACCTTTTTTCCCTAATTATCCCTTATTTTAGCTGCAAAGAATGTCATTTCTTCCAGAATTTTAGTGTACCATATATTCAGTTATAATGAGGTCATTTTTTTCTTTGTTTAACAAACTCCAGAGTTATATGCTTTGTAATTCCAAAAAACTTGTCATGGTTTCTTTAGCAGATGATGGCCGTCTGCACCATGACTGATGACAGCCTGTCCTGGAATTACCACGTGAATGAATCTCCTAGGCTCTCCATTGACTATATGGTTTCTTGAATTCTGGCATAAGCATTCAACCATAGACTATCCAATTAATTAGAAATCAGTTTCAAGAATAGAACATTTTTAGAGCAATTTGACGTAGGCCTGAGGGATCTTGAAGCCATGTTGTATGAGGAATGACTAAAGAAATGAAGGACATTTAATTAGGTGGAAATGAAACATATTTAGTGTTCACTAATGGCCTGGTACCAAGAGGTGGACATTAAGGCATTTTTAAGACGTTGATTTGTTCAACAAAATAAATGTATTGCTCCTGGATGATTTGTGGACATTTTCTAGGTAAGCTAATTAAGAGCCTAGCAAGTCTCCATTAGATATCGAGGCTGCAATGTTTGTGTGACCACATTGGGTGAAACGGGCTACGTGACCGAAACTCCCTTTCAACTCATAGTCTAGGATTCTCTCTTGCAGGGTTTCTGATGTAAAGAAGACCAGCTCAGCTGGTACCAAAAAAAAAAAAAAAAAAAAAAATGAATAAAGGCGACCTATATTATTTTTGAAATAGAAACTTTCCCCGGCAGAATTCAAAGCAAAAAAATAAAAGCATCTTATTCCACAAAGATTTGAAAGCAACCCGAGAATTCATCTGGTTCAAACTTAAAATCTTACTAATGAGGAAACTGAGGCCCAGGGAGGTGATGTGATCTGTCTAAGATCACATCAAGGCCACACCCCTAGAAGGTGGGCAGGCAACTCAACCCAACCTCTAGAACCCCGATGATTAGCTCTCGGCAGTAGCCTGGACCCTGTTACAATAGCAGCTCTTTTGTTTATTTATCTCCTATGAAATCACCCTTAAAGAGCCGCCTCCTTCTTCGATTCCCCTCTGTCATGTCACACGGTAAATTGGTAATATTAATTTCCACCTTTTTTTTTTTTTTCCTATCCCCTCACTCTCCCTTCCAATCTCATACTAAACTTTCAGAATCCCTGCCTGTTTCTTCAGAGGTAACAATGGGCGGACGGCCGCATGAGCTAGAGTACAGTGGACCGGGGGTCTTAGAGAAACAGGTAGCAGCGTTAAAGGGGAACGCCTGGTGCCTGCTAGCATCATAGACCAGAAGCCAAAAGTCATGAAATGGAAAGGGGATGAGGCCCACAGGAGGAACCATAAGAGGTGATTGTGTAGGAGCCCTAGGCCTGCAGAAGACGTGTCGGCCTGGACGACACAGGAAGTGAGGACTGAAACCTCTCGCATCCCCCGTGACCTCCAGAGCTCGGATTCCCACTCATTACTAAAGAACCTGTAATAGTCAGCTGGGGCTGCTGTAACAATATACCATGAGCAGGGGAGTTAAACAACAGAAATTCATTTTCTTGCAGTCCTGAGGCTAGAAGGCTGAGGTCAGGGTGCCAGCATGGTGAGGTTCTGGTAGGAGCTCTCCTCTTGGCCTACACACAGTAGCCATCGCACCATGTGCTCCTCTGACCTCTTCTTTGTGCTTGTTGACAAAGGCTACGGCTCTCTGACGTCTCTTCTTACAAGGCCACTAATGCTATTATGAAGGCTCAATCCTCAGGACTTCCTCCAATCCTAATTATCTCCCAAAGGAACTTATCTCCAAACACCATCATGTTGAGGGGTACGGTTTTGACATATGAATTTAGAGGATTGGGCGGGGGGAGGGGTACAAACATTGAGTCCATACCAGAGGCCTACCTGCCTGTCCTAGAATATAGAAGCTGTGAAACTCTGACACCAAACTTACATAGCAAAACACATTCCCCACAGGTTTCTAGCTTGTGGAAAATTTTGAGATCCTGTACTTGCCCTAAGGACGACAACAACAGACGCGAAGATGCTATTCTCCTCTATTTAGTGGGTTTTAGAATATTTTGGAAAAGTTTCTCCAAAGATAACTTACTTAAACCCTGAATACGAGACTGGTTCAAAATGGTTTCTCTCGATCTCAAAACGGTGCTTCAGGACTCAAAATGAAAAGATAATTTCTTTTAACTGACTACGCGTAGTCCAGCTAACTCCGCCAATCGCTTCCCAGTCCTAGGTTAATACGTTCCTGGCTTAAACAAGTGTGCCATGTGCTGTGCAGGCTATCATTTTGTCTACACTAAGATCCTTTTATTTGGGGGTAAACATGTAAATGGTTCAGTCCATTCTAATTTGTTTGACATTGTGAAATTTCATTTCATTTTCTAAGTGGGACAATATAGTAAGTAAACATTGATTTTTTTTTTTTTCTTCTACTCTCTGCTGCATACTCAACATTCTTGAGGAAATAGGTTTCTACATGGGGGATCTAGGTTAAGTATCAAAATATCTTTTTTCAACAGATTAAGGTTAGAGAAGGGTTGATAGGAGATGGAGCATTAATGCCATTTACAATGACCTATGAACTCTGCTTGTTTTCAGATATGTACTTGATAAAGACTTAAGGGAAATTACATCCATCCATATATAATTAGAAGGTCAGGATGACACAACATCTATGTCAAACAAGTTAAATCCAAGGACTCCAGTTTGCATATTTAGTATTTAGGAAACACAGAAAGAAAGAAGTCTTGATAAAATACATTTGGTAAAGTGTATTATTAACTTTTTTGTGCACCCAGAGACTTCCTAATTATAAAAGGCAGAGAGAGGGCACTGGTCAATCACCTTTCTGCAACAATGCTTGGAATTGTTCTTAATCTCAGGACATCTAAAGACAAACTAGTTTGTGGAGAATAACCAAACTCATAATGTGGAAATAGAAGTCACTATATGAGTTACAAATTACTATATGCAATTATATGCCATTTACTCTAAATAATATGTATTTGGGCTATAATAGACATTTTTAAATTTCTCCTTTTTTTAAGAAAATGACAAAAAATGGATTCTATACCGTTCAGACTGTCTATTCTGATCTGCTTCCCATTCTTCTGCCTACGTGGTCTATACTCTGAATCCTGGGACACTCTTGTTTAAACCCACTTGCGTTGGAATGTTGATATCTGATATACGGCTCTACTTCTGAATATAGAAAGTGTATTATCTTTCCTTAAATCTCACGTTGAGTGTCAAGTCCCTATCAGTGGGGTGCTGGATGTATGAGTAAGCCCCAAATGGAAGTGTGGGAGAAGTGGAGTCTCATATTTCATATCAATGCACCTTATCTTAAGTCTATTACTCCAGAAACATGTCCACAGAGTTTGGAGTCTTACCATCCTTCCACAGTGGCTATTCTCCAATCCCACGGGCAGAGGGGGTTCCGTGGCACTCTGGCCCTGCCGCATGAGGCCTAGGATAGCACAGTACCTCTACATTATTATCGATTTACTCCGGCAACCCCGGCCATATGGTTCCACCGTCTGACCTCTAGCTACGGATCAACCCAGTCAGTTGCTCTGTCTCCTTGTTCCAAACGTCGGGCGCCACCCCCTGTGCAGTGACCAGACCGCCTCCCCGATGCAAAAGACAGATGCTGTGAACTGTAAGCCCGCCAGGCCACGGGCTCCCTTTGTACTTCCAGTGTGCAGGATGTTAGCTGGGCACCGACGTGGGCTTTTGCTCCAGCCGTGTGCGTGCCATGGGGCAGGTTCCTCCAGGCTCCACTCTGGGGATGAAGCTAGGCTTCCTCTCTGCTCTTAGCCCCAGGTGTGTCCAGAACACTCTCCCCTGTTCTTCCTCAAGAGCTCCCAACGTGCTGAGGCAGGAGCGAGGCACAAATACACGTCCCGGGGAGACACCATCGACTGAGTTGCCTGTTTCCCCTGTCGGGTTCCCATTCTCCTCCAGAGAGGACCCTCCTCACCTGGAGAGGGAGGAGGTGGTAGCCTGTTTCCTGGCTCTTTCCTTCGGAGTTCTCATTCGTGGCATGATACATCTGACTTCTTTAAAGTCTAGGCTTTTGAAAAGCTAAGGATTTGATTTTTGTGACCTTAAATGATTTATTTTTTAATGCTTTTGTGCTGTGCTGTCCCCCCCAAAGGGGGGATATTTAATGGGTACAAAACACTCTGAAGAACACTCCTTCGTAGGTATTTCAAATACTCGTCCTGTTGCTTATTTTCCTTAACAGCGCTGTGCAGAGCCCACTGTGCCTCCAGCACTGTTGTACACGGGCGCATTTCTCTTCTCATTACCTTTGGCTCCTACATAAACTCTAAGAGTTGGTGACTTTACTTCTCCTACAAAAGAACTGATGTCTAATTTTGTCTAATTTTCTGTTTACAACATTATTGCCCCCCACACATACACGCGCACACACAGGGAAGAAATATTACACCACGACACTGACTAAACTGGGTCATTATCCTTTCTCCACCGTGACACAGCCTCATCCTATTGGCTTTGGTAGCCCAGCAGAGTCACCACGTAATTATATTACCCTCAATATTGTATGAGCTTCAGAAGCATATAATAAACTCTGAAATGCTATCGATATGCTTAACGCCCAACAATCAGTACAGACCAAAGAATGAGCTAGTTTAATAGGTTGAGATCTAATTTGAGGTGCTGTTGTTGAGGAAGGGCAGAGCGTAGTTGTTCAATAGTAAGACTATTATAGTAATCGACTCTTCCAGAGAGCTCGGTGCAGATTTACACTGCAACAGAGTGACATTTAATAAGTAACTGATACCCCCTCAATCTCGGTCTAAGGGGTGGTAGCTGGATTTTCTACAAAACCAATCTGTAACGGGAAGACTATGGAATTCATTCTGATGATGCATAAATCTTATATGAAATTGAGTTTTAGAGATTAATCACACTGATGAATTTTTATCTGCTAGAACAAATCTGTCCTAAAACCTAACAAAAACCTTTTGATTAGAAAAACACTATTAAAATAAAAATCACTTTTTTAATGTTTAACAGCTGATCTTATTCCATAGAATTCAGACAGCATAATCATTTTACTTATTTGTTTATGTATTAAATAATATATATTTTTTTTATTTAAGAAGAGCACAGGGCATGAGCAAGGGGGCAGGGGAGAAGAGGGTGAGAGGGAAGCAGAATCCCCACTGAGCAGGGAGCCTGACCCTGAAATCATGACCTGAGTGGAAGGCAGACAATGGAGCCTTAACCAATGGAGAGAGCCACCCAGGCACCCCTGAAGCATTACAGTCTTTTTTTTTTAAGATTTTATTTATTTATTCATGAGAGACATAGAAAGAGAGACAGCAGAGACACAGGCAGAGAGAGAAGCAGGCCTCATGCAGGGAGCCTGATGTGGGCCTCGATCCCAGGACTCCAGGATCATGTCCTGGGCCAAAGACAGGTGCTAAACTGCTGAGCCACCCCTTCTTTTTAAATTTATATCAAACATAGGATATTTGGGAGAGAAAGGAGATGGGATGCTACAAATGCATGTTTATAAATGAGCATTTACATTTTTAATAGACCCATTGTACCAATTCTCATCTTCAAAATTTGTTATTCCATTTAAATATTTTCATATGAGTTTATCCAGCAACTCTGAACATACTTACCTTCACTAAAGATTCCGAATTATCTTTAAGATGTGATGAGACGTAACTATCAATAGAAGTCATCAGGAGAAAATTCTGTGTTCTTCCTCAAATCAACATATTTGTTTCACTCATTTTTTTTCTTCCATCCAAGATATTAGACTTGGTGCTGAAGGCAACAAAAGGTCAAGAAAGACATTCTTATGAAAAGAAAACAAGTACAGAATTAAGTTTTAAAAATGCAAGTCAATCATCATATAAGGAATAATTTTTTTAAGTGTTATGAAGTTTCAGTTGTCTGAATGTTGACATTTAGGTGAAGAAATCTAAAGTCTTCATGGGGAAGTTGTCATCTAAGACATTTTTTAGAAGATGCCTAAGACTAAATAGCAGGGGCACCTGGGTGCTCAGTTATTTAAGCCTCTGACTCTTGATTTCAGCTCAGGCCATGATCTCAGGATTGTGAGGTTGAACCTTAGGATTATCTCTCTCTCTCTCTCTCTCTCTCTCTCCGACCCTACTCCGGCTCTCTTCCTCTTCCTCTAAAGAAAGAAAGAAAGACTTTGAATAGCAGACATTGCAAGTAAAAACAAGAAAATATAAATGAAGACCATTAAGATGGGGGATAGCATGAATAAGTTAGAAAAATATGGGGCATAACCAAAGAATAAGCTTGACCTATGTGGCTAGAATGTAGTTAGTGATGGTAGCAGGTAAACTAAAAATGGGTCTGAAAGCAGATAGTGAAGAACCTTAAAGATCAGGTTAAGAGGATCTACCAAAATTATTAAGCAATGAGAAGCCACTGAGGGAATGATACTATGTGGGGTGTGTTTTCTGCAGTTTTTTCTGGATTACAAATAAACTGCTACATAAAAAAAAAAAACCTCTTACTATTCTCTCTTAGTCCTGTTTCCTATGTCTGTATCTTATATCTAGGTTCCAGATGTTGATCTCTGTATTTCACTCACCTATCTCACATACATGTGGACGTGTGTACATACACATGAACATGCACACATGAACAGAGTACATATACTCTGGCAAGCTCTTTTCCAGGCTGTCTTACTGTTTGGTGTGTGTGTGTGTGTGTGTGTGTGTGTGTGTGTGTGTGTTTTCCTGTTATAAGAATATAGGCAATAGATTGGGATGAGTATTGCGATGATTTTTGGTTGCATTGTATAGGAAATCCAACACCAATTTCCTACCCCTCCTTTCCCTGCTGTTTCTATCATAGAGGCTGGAAGAATAAATATTTACCTTCTCAGATTCTCTTGCAAGTAGAGAGTATCCTGTGCTATGGATCTTGGTGAATACACTGAAGTCTGGTAGAATAATCCTAGGAAAGATTTTGCTTTCTAGGTTAAATCAATTGGATCAGTATCACCCACACCACTTTCCTCCTGTTTTCTTCTTTCTGTGGATGCTTGTGCCTGGGGTGTAGGGTAGGGAGAGATCAAGAGAATTTCTGAAATATTGGTTTTGATGTATTTGAGCTACTGAATCAATATCCAAAGAAACTTTTACATATCTTCAAATAACTGATTATATGGCAAAAGTAAATCTCAACTTGCTTACTTTCCTTTTAGCTTACTTGCTACCAGAAAATTAAGTTCTTTTTTTAAAATAATTTTATCTATTTATTCATGAGAGACACAGAGAGAGAGAGAGAGAGAGAGAGAGAGAGGCAGAGACACAGGCAGAGGGAGAAGCAGGCTCCATGAAGGGAGCCCGATGAGGAACTTAATCCCAGGACCCCGGAATCACACCCTAAGCCAAAGGCAGACGCTCAACCACTGAGCCACCCAGGCATCACTGAAAATTAAGTTCTTAGCATGTTTGGTGAAAGCCAAATAATTTATTTGCTGAATTCCATATAACCTCTCTGATTCCCATTTTCTTATCTCTAAAATGAAGAAAATACCACCTACTCTGAAGAATTATGAAGACAAGTAGCAGTGAAATACCTAATACAGGATAAAAGCAGCTATCACAAGATCTGATCAATTAGAGGCAGATTAACAAATATTTCTGAATAAATGAATAAGACATTCCTATTTCTAAGAAGCTTATTTGAATAATATTAAGTTTTGTTTGGCCAACCGATTAAATCATATTTGAGCAATCCTGTTGGTGATCAGAACATTTGATGTTAGTCCAAATGTAGATTTGGAAGTCCGTATTATGTCTATATTTAAACTGAATGACTGAAGCAGCATCTTGGGTTTAGTTTCTCTATCTTTGACTAGAATTTTATACTAAATCAAATTTGGTGATCAATTGGTGACCAATATATTCAAATTAGATGCTCATATGGTTCTATAATGTTTCGAAGATAATGACAATTTTGTCTTCGGTGATCCAAGAGTATATTTCTTCTGAATTTTTGCATTGTTTTAAAGCTTACCATGTACATAGTAGGACATACTAACAACACGCCATGTAGGAAATGCAAATTGTACTTGTAAAGGCTCCCTGCTGTATCATGATTGTTTACCGTTAAACTATAGGATGATGCTGACTGATACTACAAAATATTTCTTAATTTAATGCTTAAAAAACAGAGGATTAGGGGTGATTGGGTGTCTCAATTGGTTAAGCATCTACCTTTGGCTCAGGTCATGATCTTGGGATCCTGGGTTTGAGCAGGGAGCCTGCTCCTCCTTCTCCCTCTTCCCCTCCCCTTTGCTCATGCTCTTTCTTTTCTCTCAAATGAATAAATAAAATCCCTTTTAAAAAACCAGATTAGTCATTAGATGTGGAGGGGAGATAGACATTTAATCATTGCAAATCAGTATTATTTTCAAGAGTTCGTTACATAAATGGAAGGTAATACCCGATGTCAGCTAAAGAGGGATGTAGAAAACACAGCCATTAGGAAGTGGCAGGGTAGATAGTTGGTAGTTTGGGGATTCATCATGTCAATCTTCAACATCTTTTTGTAACGTCATCCTACAACTAGTGAATCCATACCCAGATTCCTACAAAACTGTATGTAGAATTTCTGAAATTTATTTTGCTTTATATCACAAAAATCGGCTACTATGTCTTATAGTAAACCACATACAAAATTATTATTTTTTCTTTTATAAACTCCATCTCCCCCACAGAACTCAACTCTGCTTAGCGTGTAGAAATTCAGAATAAAATTTATGGAGAGTTCTTTATCAGGACTCACTATCAGAACCTAGATTGGGGGCACCTGAAGGGCTTCTTTGGTTAAACATCAGCTTTGGGTCAGGTCATGATCTTGGATCCTGAGCTCCAATAGGGAGACTGCTTCTCCCTCTCCCTCTGTCCTTCCCCCCACTCATCCTCTCAAATAAATAAATAAATAAATAAATAAATAAATTCATTTAAAAAAAAAAAGATTGAGATTGAAGCTTTAAAACAATAAACATGACCTTACTGGCCATAACTCACAAGCAAAAGAATCACTTGACCTCAAAAAGCTCTTGCAAAAGTTCATGCCTTTGAAGTTCTATAAAGGACGAGTGGAAATACCCTCAGAATC
Organism: Canis aureus; assembly: GCF_053574225.1. Taxonomy (NCBI): domain Eukaryota; kingdom Metazoa; phylum Chordata; class Mammalia; order Carnivora; family Canidae; genus Canis; species Canis aureus. The sequence continues at coordinate 1,385,488 of NC_135618.1, forward strand.
CAAACAACTTATTCAAAGAAAAATCTTCCATTCCCTTTTTTCACTCAGAGCAGTTTTTTCAGAGTCTTCATATCAGTGCTACAAATGCAGAGTTTTACTCCATTCTTTATTTCAGCGGACTTGAATGTGAATTATTTCTTCACGTATGAGCATAGGATAAACCAAAGGTGGGAACTTTAAAACAGAAAAGTCAAGGCTTTGGGATCAGACTCTAAAGCATTTTATCCTGCAGGGATGAACCTCCCCTAAGTCCCCTCAAAATGTGTTTTGACTGAATTATAAACAAGTAGTTCAAATCACGCTGAAGGAAGTGGTGGGCCCAGGTCCACTTTTGCCAGATACATGGGGATACAGTAGGCTAATCACGTGCCAATGGTTCTGGAGTGCTCCTTTATAGTCAGGGGGCACATTTTATGTTTCTGGAAATTTAGTGTGAAGATAATTAAGGCAAGGATTGAAATAATGTCGTACTGGATTAGGGCAGACCTTAAAGTTAATGAGAGTGGTTTCACGGGATGAGCACTGGGTGTTATTCTGTATGTTGGCAAATTGAACACCAATAAAAAATAAATTTATTATTTAAAAAAAAATAAAAGAGGGTAAGAGCCTCAAAAAATATATATACATCACAGAAAGTGACGCACAGAGACGCAGAAAAGACAGAGACAGGAATTGGAGATCCACTGTGACAAGCCAATGAATGCCAGACAGAGCCACCGAAAGCTCGAAGAACCAGAGAATTCTCCCCTAGTCCTCGGAGGGAGTTTGGTGCTGAGACTTAGCACCCCAAATCTGAGAATAAGTTGCTGATGTTTCCCCATCGACAGTAAGCGAAGGTTCCTTTTCTCCATAACCTGCAGCCTCATCTGAGGCTTGACTGAGTTGGATCCGCCTCATTGGCAGCCGTGAGGCCATTGGCAGCGTCCCATTGCTTGTGGCTTGTTGGACTGAGAGCTCCGGTGTCTTGCTGGCCCTCAGCTGAAGGTGACCCTCAGTGCTCACCACAGGCCTTTCCAACGAGGTTCCTGACTCCTCAGAGCCAGCAAGGAAGGGTACCTCGATGGCAGGAGATACCACATGATCCTGTGCCTTTGGTCTGCTCTGTGCTGACAAGTACGGGCCAGGCCCTGCCCGGGGCCGAGGGGGTCAGCATCACACAAAGGTGTCGACAACTGGACGCAGGGACTGGTGGGGCCTCCTGGGGTCTGCATCGTTCAGTCACGCGCATCTGTTCCTTAAACTGGGCCATGGTGATGTGGAGCCTCAGGGAGAGCGGAGAGTCTCTTCTGGGGTAGGTAGTGGGGGTCACGGCCGTGTCAGAGACCTCTGTAGGATCCAGGGTCCACAGTTTGTGGTGGACGTGCCACTGAGACTTGTGGGCATCAGCGGGACCAGCGCTGTTGTCGTCGCACTAGTTCTCGAGCACATTTTTGGCTGTGACTTTGGCTATAAAATCTCCCTTGTTTCTGCTCTTTTTATTTGCCCGTTTCTTTGGTCTACCTGGATGCTCTCCAGTGCTCTCCTCTTACTCTTTAATCAACCAGACTTGGTTTCCATTGTGTGTAACCAAGAACCCTGACTGATACACACAGTAAAATTAAAATTGTTTTCTAAGATTCCAGCCCACCTCCACCTCTCCTGCCTTCCCTTACTATAGACAATAGACACAAAATAATGATCATTAAATTTAGGTGTAAACATTAGAAGAGATGTAAAATACGTCTATTTCTCTCGAGAAAGGCTGCCTCTGACTCTTAAGTACCCAAGCTACATGTTTCTATAGCACGTCCCTCTCACAACAGTTTCCATTTTAACCATTGTCATTTGTTAAGAAAATCTTCCCACTAGACTCAAAGTCTTCTTTGTCCACAGATACCATCGGCATCTAAGTTAGTTGCCTGGTTCATCAGGAGAGTTTCTTAAGTTCTTGCTGAAATAACAAATGTGTGAGTGAATGGATGAGTGGATTTCTATCACTACTGCCTCCATAGTTCTGGTCCCCCCTAGTAATGAATTGCAACTACCTTTGGAAAGCTACACATGTTAAATATGCTAGAGTTGACCTTTTCTTAGATCATCTAGAACTTTTCTTCCTGAGAATGCTGTTTCAAAATTCATTCACAGCTAGATTTCCTAATTTCTTCAATGTCATGTCAAAAAATAGTTCTTTTTTTTTTTTTTAACTCAGGATAGTTAAAATGTCAGCTGACATGACACATGACGTTATATTAGTTTCAGGTGTACAACTTGGTGATTTGACAAGTTTATACATCATGCTACATGTTCCCCCCAAGTGTAGCTGCCCTCTGTCCCATCCTGTTGCTTTGCTATTACAATATTATTGTATTCTTTATGCTCTGCTTTTTATTCCCGTGACTTATTCGTTCTATGACTGGAGCCCTGTATCTCCTCCCCTTCACCCATTTTGCCCAATCCCACACCTCCCTCCCCTCTGGCAACCACCATCAGTTTGTTTAATGTCATTTACAAATATCCTTTCCCATTTGGTAAGTTGTTTTACTGTTTTGTTGATGGTTTCCTTTGCTCTGCAAAAGCTATTCATTTTGATTTAATCCCAACAGTTTATTTTTGCTTTTGTTTCCCTTGCCTAAAAGATATTATTTCATCTTTGGGCCTACCTGAGGCTCCTAAGATCATTTTCCAAACTTTATGACATTTGATATGCAATCCGGTGAAATTCCTAGATGATATTTACAATTAAGTTTATCTATTTTATTGCCATATTTTTCATACATTTCCAATATTCTCTCTCCCTCACTCCACATCTTCTTGGCTGATCTACTCCATTTCTCATACAGACCACCACGTTCAACTACCTTACCTTCACTTATACCATTCCCTTCCCTATAATATCCATTTCCTCCTTCCACAAGTGTTCAAATACAACTCTCTATTAGCTCCTTGCTAACTACAATGAAAGGGACATGCTATAGAAAGATGTAGCTTGGGTACTTGACCTTATCTAAAAGTCAGTGGAGGCCTTTCTAGAGAAAAATAAACATATTTTTTCATCTCTTCTAATGTTGTTTACATCCAAATTTAGCAATTATAATTTTTTCTCTATTGTCTATAGAGTAAGGGAAGGCAGGAGAGGTGTAGGTGTAGGTGGGATTTTCAAGACAAAAATGTGATTTCTTCTACTGTCATTTCCCTGCCTAGGCCAAAGTAGTCTTTTCCTCCTTCAAACTCTGACATTTATTAATTTATAATATCTATTATATTATAAACATATATATATGCTTTGTCTCTTTTATACAATTTAAGATCCATAAGTATACAATGCATTGATTTATCTTCATACTCTCTGAGTATATACTAGATGTTCGGTAAAGATATGGATGATCTTGCAATGGGAAGAGTATAGGATATAAAAGCTACAAAAGAAAAAAGCAGTCTCATTAGAGATTACCCGTGTGTATTAATCTTCTCTCAAATTAAAGATGTCAAGTTTTCTATATCGCTTTGTGTAGGTATAACCCAGATGCCACATGTGAGTATTGGCCAACCCATATTAATGCCGTTCATAAAATCTTATAGAATTGATTACCTCCCTCAGTTTCTGTGGTAGTCATTGGTAGTCACACTAAATATTTCTGGCTTTCTTCCATCTACCTTCTAGGTACATTTGAGATTAAGAGGAGCCAAGTGCTTAGTTTTGACCAATGAGTTTGAGTGAAAGTGGCATCTGCCAGTTCAAAACCAGACCATTCAATTGACTATGTAAGACTTTGAGAGCCTTCCTTTTGCTCTGATATGAGGACTTACTGCATTTGAGATGCTGCTGCTCCATCCTCTAGGTCCCTGAGAAGTGGTGATGCAGGTAGCTCCCTGATGACTTATATGAACTTCTAGAAATAAAACATTGGTATTTAAACTACTGCGAATCGGAGTCATTTGTAATCACAGCATAAACCAGTCTACTCTAGCTGATGGTACCTTTATTTTCTTTTCAATACAGCAAGCTTAATTTGATAATAACAAAGTCTCTACAGTGTTTCGCTTCTCACTATTCTTTGCATCACACTTCTTGTCACCCACTGTTTAGGACATCAGCCATAATTTATGCACATGTGAAAAGAAGATAAAATCATTATGGGGAAAATTAGCTATTATGAATTGGATACGGAGGTGGGCTTATACAGTGAAAACATAGGGGGATCACAGAATAAATTTCTTGGGAAAAGAATAAAGAATTTAACCTCATTTTAAGTGTAAAATGCCACGAATGCTATACTACACTCTCAAATTCCTATAGACATGTGTTGCTTATTTCAAGAATTATTTATAAAAGAAAGACAAGATGATGAATGCAACTAATAAAAAAGTTTGGGTTTCAGGCTATGATTATAAAGGTAAACTTTTCTATGTTAAAATCTGGATTTTTATTAAATAAGCGTTCCCACAGAGGAGATTATATTAACATGCATAACTTTCTAAAAAAGAATGCCACCTTTGTCATATATTATCACAAATTTTTAGGAAATTATTTTTCTTTTATAGAGGATCTAAAATTTAGAGATAAGTGACCTGCTGTAGGATCTGAATGCAAGTAATAGAAGTTTTAAAAGTAATATAACCTACCAATAAGTCTAGGAATGGCTTTTATTTCATTTGTTATTTTTTTAAAGATAGGAGCTCTCGATTCTTTTTTTCCTTTTTATAGTCAGCATATTTATTTTTAATATACTCTGAAAATCGCTGATCTTTAATTGATGTATTTAGATTATTTAATCTGTTATTATTGATGTATAGTTGACGTACAATGCTATATTAATTTCAGGTGTATAACATAGAGACTTGGTAATTCTATACATCATGCAATGTTCACCACAAGAAGTATAATTGCTATTTGTCACCATACAAAGTTATTACAATTTCAGTGACTGTATTCCCTATGCTGTACTATCCATTCCTATGACTTATTTATTTCATAACTGAATATTTACACCTCCTAATCCCTTTCACCTATTTTACCCATCCTCCCCAACCCCTTCCTCTCTGACAACCACGTTTGCTCTCTGTATGAGTCTATTTCTGTTTTTATTTGTTTGCTCATTTGCTTTGTTTTATACATCTCACATCTGAGCGAAATCATATGGTATTTGTCTTTCTCTGTCTAACTTACTTCACTTAACAAAATATTTTCAAGATCCTTTCATGTCGTCAAAAATGGCAGGAACTCTATGGCTTCTATTTTGACAATCTGCTTCCTAATAGCCAAGAGTCAGTTTTAGCATAGTAGGCCATTATGATTATTATTACTACTATTATTACTATTACTGTTACTAAAGATAAGAGTAAGAATCCTAACCTAGAATGAGTTGCAGACATTCTTCATTATGATCTCATTTGAACCCACAACGACATCTGGGTGTCGAGAAATTTCTTTAAACCGGGTGTCAAAAGAGGATCTTTGAAAATGAGAAACTCTTATCCATTGATCTTGAAAGAATTGCTGACATAGTCCTTATGAAGTCCCCACATAAGTAGCCTCTGTGTAGAGTGATATTAACAAAGCGTGATCCTGTGAAAGACACAATGGACCAGACAATCAAAGAGAGAATTTTGTTCAGGCTATTTTGTTACTAGGGAGAACCTTCGTTAAAGAAGAATGTCTCAAAGAGGAGGAGGACGGTTTGGGTTTTACAGAGGCAGGTAAACAGGAAGTCTTGCAGTCTTGTGGGATTCCTCAGGTAGAAGGAAGGAAGGTCTTAGAGTTGCAAGGGCAGGAGTGGCCAAGAACAAGTAAGTAAGGGCGATTCATGACCAGCCGTGGTTTCTAGGCATGCGGGGCTCAGATAGAGTTCAACATCATCAATTCCAAACCCAAGTTTCAGTCAAGATACAGAAGTCACTCGCAGAAATCACTAAGTATTTTTAGCAAAAAAGGGACTAAACTGCTTACAAAACCAGTTGGAAGGGCTGATGATGCAAACAGCAGGGGAAATGTCCACTAGCTCTCAGGTTTACCACCCCAGGTGTGTGGAGAACCAGGTGGCCGCCGGGCTGGGCCAAGTAGGACAGAAAACTATGGGAAGCTATTCTTGATGATCACAAGAAAACCTCCACAGCATCTCACATCTGCTGAAGCCCATGTGCTCACTTGCCACTGCCAAAGGGAAGAGAAAAAAGAAAAAAAAAAAAAAAAAAAGGATATGGTTCTGCCTCACTTCTCCCTTTCAAATCATGCTCAAATGTCCCTCGTTGTTAAAACATAAACTGTATCCTGAACCCTGGAACCAAAAGAACTGGAGAATGTGATTCCTAAATCCTCGGCCACTGTGAAACGGAGCTATTGTGTCAAATGAAAGATCATCTGCTAAGAAAAGAAATTATGCCAATCCCAGAGGGACCCAAGGGGTGGCCCATGTTGTCATTCGAAACAGAGCAATGTGCTTGGTGCTATGCTATTCAGAGAATGAACAATTCTTTAATTCTCAAATCTGAACCTCATGAAAGAGAGAGCTGTGTGATTAATACCGAAGCAGGCTGAAGACTAAAGTGTGCAGAGAAACAAATTATTGTTGTTGCTACTTTAATAATCTGGCCAGGGCACTGCAGGCTTCCTTAGAGAAGCGTTCAGGGAAATGCATAAAAGTCGAACAGCAGCCGCCCCTTCCCCAACAGTGTTCTGGTTTCGGTGGAGAAAGTGTGGGTGCAGAGGGTGCAAGCGAGCGCCGCGCCTCAGCCCACCTGCATCGGTGTCCTGTCTGTCGCTGCTACTTAATTGTTGCGTCATCTGGGATCTAGGACTGCTTTACTCACACTTCTAAGATCCTGTCTCGTGAACTGTAAGAGATAAAATAGAGACAAGGATCTTGCTTCCCTCAGGGGCATTAAAAGTATTATGAAGGTGAAGTGTGTAAAGCATTTAAACACACACAACTGTGCGCAGCAATGCACACGCACTTTTATGAAATACAGTCACCAAAGCAAGAAAGTGATTTCTTTCATTCCAGGCTCTTTCCTCCACCTCATCCTCCACATCTAATTGCGTACAAAATCTGGCCCATTATGCCCTTTAAATGTCTTTCAAATCTTCTCCTACTCGTCTTTAGTTTAAATCCTCAACGAAAATATCTCCTGCCTGGCCTGGGGCAATCACATCTTAATTCATTTTTTATCATTATGTCCTCCACACACACACCTTTCCCCATTTTTCACGGGCGCTGCAGCCAGTGATCTTTGCCGTATGGAAAGTGGGATCAGTCTAACTTCAGTATTAAAATCTTCCCTTTAAAATCTTGAAGACTTTTAAACACGTATAGGGTAAAGTTTGATCTCTGCAGTTTAGTAAATATCGAACCTTGTCATGCAAATTTGCAAACTTCTACAGCAGTGACTATCAAACCTCTGGATCAGAGTCCCCTGGGATGTTCATTAAAAATGCAGATTTTAGACATTCCATGAACAGGCTCATATGGTAGGTCTCATTTAAAGACAATAAATCTAAGTAAAATCAGTAAGTAAAGAAATGAATACCATAAATCTGAATTCTTAACAGTCAATCGGGAAATCCTAATGCAGGGTTCCTGAGATCACCTTTTGAGAAACACCCTGCTCTGTAGCCCATGGCCCTTTCTCCACTCTCCCTACCTTCTGTCCACCCGATCTACGTAACAGATGGTCTTCAAATATGACATATTTCATATGCCCTTTGGCCTCTACAACCACTAATTTCTACTTCCTGGAAGGTCCTTCCACGCTTTCTGTCTTGCTAATTTCCATTAATCTTTCAACATTTCACCCAAATATCACTCCTATGTGAGGAGATTCCTGAGTTTTCCCAGAGAGCAGTTATGTGTATTTTCTCCTGTGTCTTAGTGACCTTCTGTACCGGCCTGTATTGTACTTGCAGCATTAAGTCATAAGCGAATTTTAAGTACTATACCTCTCTCCTGGACGATAAAGGCATGGCAAGCAGGAAAAGCATCCCGTACCCTTCTGTATTGCCATTATCCAGGTCCTGGCACATGATTTAAGGGTTTAGGTCACCTCTCTGTGACAAAATATTTCCTCCACAAGCTTTCTGCCTTTATCCGAGCCACTATCATTGGATACGAACTCAAATCTTCATACTAAGAATAGATAAAGAAGATTATTTAAAAAACACCTGACAAAATCAAAACCTGTTTTCTGTTTGATTATTTGATTTCAATGAAGCAGAAATGAGAAAATATTGAAGAGACAGAAGGTGAAAAGGGGTTTCAGTTTCCCTTATTAACACAACATCCTGAATAACCCAGGATCACCTGAACTGCTGGTAACTTTGCCTAAATTATGTAGACTTCTCCTCCCCACACAGTTGCTGTGTGCTGGAGCTAGCGCACTCACTCGTCTATGGGCCTGGATGGTTGTGGATTTACCTGGGATATTTTTTTTGTTTTTTATAGTAATAAATTTATTTTTTATTGGTGTTCAATTTGCCAACATACAGAATAACATCCAGCGCTCATCCCGTCAAGTGCCCCCCTCAGTGCACGCCACCCAGTCACCCCCACTCCCTGCCCTCCTCCCTTTCCACCACCCCTAGTTACCTGAGATTTATAGCCAAGCGTTGTCTTCAGAATGGGGTGACATTCAAAGAGGAGCTGGGTTCCTCTCCAGTGTTTTACTATTTCACCAAGAGGAGACATTAAGCACTGACATTGCTCAGCTTTACCTGAGCCCTGTGTTCCTAGAAAGCAACAATGGTTAAGAAATCCCCTTACCTTCTTCTTTTTTTTTTTTTTTTTTTTTTTTTAATTCTCAGGAAATGGTTTACTGCAAAGAGATACTCTTCCCCATCTGACCTAGATAATTTCCCAGATGACCTCGTTGTTAATCTATTACAAGGCCAGACACAGAACCTCCAAATTCCAATTATCTGTCTCATAAATGATTACCTAATCTGTTTGTCTCTACTGACCAGTCTGGACAAAATGGCCACTAATTTGATTTGACCAAACTACAGCCAGGTTTCTCTTCTTCCCCCAGGACCTGAGTTTGGCGTACCACTGAGCTTACTTAAGTAAGCACTGGGAGCTTAAACTTTGGCAGTGGAACCTGGATCCCTACCCCCCTTAATAGCTCCTCCCAAGATACAGTGAATTGCAAAAAAGGCATTTTTCTGTTCAACTACCCAGTCATGTCCACCTGCACATCACCCTCCCCATATACCAAAGCATCATCTTTTTATCTAAAAGATGGATAAATCATAGTTTTCTTCTTTTCCAAATGCACCGATCCTCTACAGTAGTTTCCTTTTCAGAACCTCAGAGCCTTAGTCTTCATGAAAGTCTGTTAAGGGCAGACACGAGGGGAGTGACAAAGCGCCTATCATTCACTGAGGAGGGTTTCTGGACCAAGGAATGTGCTAGTCATTTTACTTTAACAAATTTGGAGGAAATGAGTTAAAAGTTAAGGACTTAAATAAGATAATAAAACATCACAATTGAGATTTAGTTGTAGGAATCCTTCAATACACCAAGAGTAGGTCACCAATTACCAGAACTTTCTTCGTTTTAATAGATGGAGGTACAAGGTTTTAGGCACTTCAGTTTCTGGGAATAGTCAGTCCCCCAGGATTTGCAGAGAGAAAAATATAAAAATTGTAAAGATCTTTCTAATACAAATGTTACACTGGCTTCTAAAAATTGTTTTACTTACCTTCAATTGGGCCCTGACGTGTAAATGTGAGCACTGGGGGATTTTTGTGTGGAGAGTAGAATCTTAGGCAGCTCTATTTAGCATGATTGATGACTTTTTTTTCAATTGTATGATTCTTGTTAAAACAGTTCTCTTTCCAGGGTATTTCTTAATTGAGGTATCATTGTACAAGGCAGCACACAATAGCTTCATTCTTAAAGCATCATTTAAAAAAATGGTATTGTTCTTTGGCTTGAAAATCTGTAATAATGGAATGTTTAGGTTCTGTAAGTTTATAAATTGAATGTTTCATTATGTTCCAATTCTAGGCATATTACGGAAATCATTATTTTGGGCTTGTATATTCTAATCATATTCCTAAGATTTATAGATGTGATTAGAAACACTTTGATATTCAATGTAACGCAATAACTTTTTGAAAGTGATATTTACAGTTGGTAATATGTGTGCTTCATCATTCTCTATCTGAGCTGTCATTGTCTTAAAGAACAGAGGTAGCTCTGCTTGCAGCAATGAGGACAGAGTGCGCAATGAAAATTAAAAACAAAACCAGAAAATAAAATTCCCCACATTCCAATGTTACAAGAATGTGATAGCTTACAAAAAAAATATCAAGGGAAAGACTTAGAAAATCATATAAAATTTGATTTTAATTATAAAAAGAATAATGGTGCTAGGAGTAGAGTATGAATACTGAAAAGCTATCATTGGAACATGATTCCTAGTGTAACATTTTACCAAGCCCTCATTACTTAACCAAAACAGAACACCCTATTACTTTCACACAACTGTTGATATTGGAATAGCTTTAAATTTACGTTAACAGGGATTGACATCCGCTGGGTAGACTACTACTCCTGTTCTGCTTCACGATGCTAATTTAATTTTGAAAGTGTTTACTCTTTTAATTACCTTAGCTATCCACCTCTTTAAAAATAGGAAGATTGGGATCCCTGGGTGGCGCAGCGGTTTGGCGCCTGCCTTTGGCTCAGGGCGCGATCCTGGAGACCCGGGATCGAATCCCATGTCGGGTTCCCGGTGCATGGAGCCTGCTTCTCCCTCTGCCTGTGTCTCTGCCTCTCTCTCTCTCTCTGAGTGTGACTATCGTAAATAAATAAATTTAAAAAAATGTTTAATAAATAAATAAAAATAAAATAAAAATAAGAAGATTGTTTTCCTTTTAAAGACAAGAGGCCCTGTGAAATTTTCCCAGGAGCAAATGTGCTGAAGTAAAATTTTACCATTTCCAACACATGCTAATTCCTCTACATAGAATCTTATTGAACATTAATTCTTCTACTCCCTTCCTTCTTCTTTCGGAAGTCCAGTTATGGCCATGGAAACAACAGCAGCATGTTTCAAAACATATTCCAGCTTTTACAGGACAACCACTCTAACCTCATAAGGTTTTGCCTCTCACGTGGCACCATAACTGATTAGTCACGGGGCCATTCCTGCATCTTATAAGGATAGCTGCAACAGGATAATGTAGAAACAATTCCATAGTTTAAAGCCATTACTATACTTCTTTTAATATGAAATTAGTTGCTTGGTCAGAAGCAACATTGCATGACCCTAAATAAGACATTCAAGGAGTTCACATGCAGAAGCATTGAACGACACGTTCAGACCAAGAATAAGCGTTGAGCGGTTGAGATAAACCACTGCCCATTCCATGAGGGAAAGAGCTCAACGTAATCAGTCTGTGACTGGATGGCTGGCCTGATCCCCTCCCCCCTAAAATGCTGCTGTGTTCTGAACTCAATATTGGTCTCATTTGTTGGCAGACTGGGGACTCTGCATGGACAGTCACCATATTGGCCTTGATAGTTGAGCAAAGCCTTCAATCCTTGATGCCAAGTCCACTTTTCCATCAAGCAAGCACTGTGTATTAGTTTCCTAAAGCCACCAAAATGTCACAAACTGGGTGACCTAAAACAATAGAAAATTATTCTCTTTCAGTAAAGGAGGCCAGAAGTCTGAAATCAGGTTGTTGCAGGATTGATTCCTACTGGAGGCTTTGAGGAAAAACTTGTTTCATGCCTCTTTTCCATGTTTGAAGGCTGCCGGCAACCCTTGGTGTTCCTGGGCAAAAACTTCAATCTCTGCTTTTATCTTCATGTGCGTTCCTTCCCTGAGTGTCTCTGGGTCACAGATCTTCCTAGTTTTTCTCTTATAAGGAGGCCAATCATTTGATTTAGAGACCACCCTAAACACAGGATGATGTCATCTCAAGATCTTTAGCTTAATTATATTTGCAAAGACCCTATTTCCAAATAAGGACATATTTATAGGTTCTGAGGACCTAGGATTTGGACATATCTTTTTGCAGGACACAATTCCACCCACTACACAGTAGGCTGACCTCAACCGACCACAACAAAAGACACTTCACCTCCCCGACTATTGAGATATTCCTCTGTTCTAAAGGTCCTTTGTTAGTTATTCCCGTGAGGCACAAATACCATCACAATCTAAGATGTCTATCACATACCTTGTCTGTACGTATTTTTTGTTAAGAACTTGCCAATCTTTTTCTCTCCAAGTCCTGACCATCTGGCCAAATTGTTAGCTATGCTCCGTGAATCAGTGATAATACATACAATGTAGATCCATCATCTTTCTATCAAAATAAAGTGTCAATTAGATATACTGCTTGAATTTCTGCTCTTTGGGAGAATTCTCTACTTTCAATGTTTCAAGAATTTCCTTGAATAGGCCTGTAATGTTGCAGCAGTTCTTTTCTGGCTAATTCCAGCATAGTGATTAGAAAGCCCAGGTCTAATATTTCTCTCCTCTAGTCAACTACTTGTAAGGAACTCTCTATGACAAAGATGAGCAAACTATGGCCCAGGGGCCAAATCCAGCCTGCTTTTATAAATAAAATTTTATGTAAACATAGTCACATCCATTTTTTTACATATTGTTTCTGCTTTCACACTGTATTGACAAAGTTGAATAGGTATGATCACAGTCATCAAAGGCCCACAAAGCCTAAAATATTTACTATCTAACCTTTTACAGGGAAAAATTTGCCAATCTCTATTCCATGGAATCATAGAAATTGTTGGAGAAAAGTAATAATATAGTTTTTTTTTAGATTTTTTAAATTTATTTATTCATGAGAGACATACAGAGAGAGGCAGAGACACAGGCAGAGGAGAAGCAGGCTCCCTGCAGGGAGCCCAATGGGGGACTCGATCCCAGGACCCCGGGGTCACACCCTGAGCTGAAGGCAGATGCCCAACCGCTAAGCCCCCCAGGCGTCCCAGAGTAACAATATAGTTACAATAATGGTTTAAACTCATGCAGTTTACTTTTGCCTTCAATACCTGCTCAAATCCAACCTTGTGTTAGTTGTATCCTCTTGATATTATGCGGCTGCACCTACTGGGTTGATGGGTGAGATAAGCCCAATCCTTGTCACTTGTCCCATGGTCTAGCGTTTATGTATTACTTGTGGCCAACAGCAAGTGAGGTGCTGTTGTTCTAAAAGAAAATAGTCATTTTCTAAAACAGACTTGGCTTTGTTCCCTAAACCTTGTGATTCACACCATCTCAGCTTATATCAACATGATCTCTATCATATATACTTTCCACATCATCTAATCTACTGGGTCATATTGGACCAAGTCAAGGAAGATTTTCATTGCAGACTAGATCTGTTGCAAATTTTCTTTTACTCTAGGCACCTCTCAAAACTGTCAAGTATATAGGTCAATTAATAACTGAATCAAAGAGGTAGCCACAAACGTAATCATATGTTGTTTCTAAAATCCAAATAGGCCCATCAAGCATTGTGCCGCCTCCTTAGTAGTAGGCTAGTTCGGAAGTGAGATTTGTCTTTCAATTTGTTCATGTCCCAGAACACTGTGTTGAAAGAAACGTTACTAGATGCCCCTTAGTTTTCATAAATGTATCTTCCACACTGGGATTTTTGTGTCTTACCAAGTCATTTAGAATACTTCTTGCTATGGTGTCCAAATACCATGATATTGTCAAAGTCATACTGGTGTGAGATTTTTGTAAAGGCAAAACCGATCAACGTTCCTATAGTTTTGATTATGACAAGAGAGCCACAGAGCTGACTTAACCCCGAGATGACACAGTAAAGGTGTGCAATTGTCACATCAGACGAAACCAAGCTACTTACCATGCTTCTTACTAAACAGTAGAAGAGAAGTATTTTTTAGTTCAATGACTCTGTACCAAATGTCAGGGACTGTGCTGAATTACTCCAATTAGGAGATCAATCCGGAACAGAAGCTGCAATTGGAGTAACCACCTGGTTAGGTTTATGATAATGCATAGTCATTCTCCAGGAACCATTGGTCTTTTTCACAATTCAAAAAATAAATTAAATGAAGTTGCTACAGGAATCACTACCTTAAATATCTGGTAACAATACTGCTTTCTGAAATGCCCTCAAGGATGCAGTATTACATTTGGTTTTTCTATTTTGGTCATTATTGACATTTCAGTGGCTTTTCTTCAGTTGTTTTATATAATTGACCTTACTGTATGGGTCAGAAAGCCAATGTGGGGTCTTACTAGCTGCCAAAAACTGTCTATTTCAACTATACATTCAGGAATTGATTATGTCTGTATAATCACTGGGGCTTACTTTGAGAAAATCTTAGACCAAAATTTTATTTAATACGTGACCTCTCTAAGTCCCTAGTTAGACTCTTAGACCACAGTGTCATTTTAGATCCCTGGGGATTAGTGTCAAACCTGAGCCAGTGCTTAGTGATCCTCTCCGAGTCTATTTCCCTCCATTTCCTCAATTGCTTTAGTAAAGGTTTAAAAATTTACAATATTACTTGTGTCAGTACAAGGGAACTCGACCTCTCCTGCAATAAAGCGACTGCTGATCTATGAATTGGCTTAGGCATACCTAACTGGGAAAAAGCCCTTTGGGACAATGCAAGTCAAAGTTCTGACTATCAGACCCAAAGCTTTATTTTTATGTTATTTAGATCAAATGATATTTTAGTAGGTTATCCCCGTCTTCCATTCCTAAGAAGAAACCGATTACTTAGCCACTTCTAAAAGTTCCTGTGGATAAACCATTTTGACTGTCCTCCAGCTTTGCTGCCTATCATGTTAACTATATCCCATCTTGTAGCTGGTATTTTAGATACTGGCACCAGGCCTTCACTCTTCTGGCATCCCATTATTTCCACTGTCTCCCAAACATCATTCCTGAAATATAGAGGAAATTCACTCTAAAGCTGTTAAATGGATGCTGACGCTCCTTTCACCAAAAAATTAAAAAGTTCCTTGATGAAAAAAGTGCCTGTGTACTTGCCTGATTCTCACATTGTGTCCTCTGGACCAGAAGCCTTAGCAACATTTGAGAAATTATTAAAAATGTGTATTCTCCTCCTTCAACCCAGACTCACTAAATCAGAAACTTTGGGAGCGGGGCCCAGCAATCTGTGGGCAAGTCTTAGCAAGTCTTCCAGGTGACTCCTATATGCACCCCCAAGAACCATCATTCTACGTTATACCAGGTAAATTCCGGTATTGAATCTAGCTCATCACTAAGGTGAGGTATCAAATGAGCTTAAAGATTTCAAAAATCAATCAAATAAACTGTTCGATCCACTCTTGGCTGCTTAGACTGACCCATTAAATACCAAATGTCATTGTATTAGTTTTCTAGGGCTGTTATAACAAAATACCCAGACTAGGTGGTTTAAATAACAAAAATATATTTTCTCACAGTTCTGGAGCCAGAAATCCATGCTTAAGCTGTTGAAAAGTTCCATTTCTCCTAAGAATTCTCTACTTGCCTTACAGATGGCCACTTTCTCACTGTGTCTTCATAAGATGGCCTTTACACATCCATTTTTAGTGTCTATACCTCTTCTTATCAAACACACCAGTCATATTGGATTAGATTCCAACCCTAATAACCTCATTTTAACTCAGTCACCCCTTTGAAGGCTGTATCCCCAATTACCATCACATGGATTAGGGCCTACCCAAATGACCTTTTTAATTGTAATTACCTCTGTAAAGGGTCCATTTCCAAATATGGTAATATTTTAAGGTACCAGAGGTCGGAACATCAACATATGTATGTAAAAGGTGCAAAATTCAATCCATAACAGTTAAGTAAATGCAACCGTATTGATAAAATCATCCCATTGTAACGTGGTTTCATTCTCCTTGATCTAGCACAGCAAACATTCTTGAACAAATTTTCCAGTCTCTACTGATATAAAGTAAAATTTTGAAAAACTTAGTGGGTAGATTTTTCTTCTCCGTATTGAGACTTTATATTTATTCCACTGGGGAATATTTGGGGTATTTGATAGATAAACAGAAATGCAGGTTACAGAGTGAAATTTGAGGAGAACAGACATAGTTAGATAAAGTCATTGATTTTCTTCAAGCAAGGGATGTCTCGTCTAATAGAAAAGAAAGGGCTACTCCTATGTTCAAGTGAGGCCCATGATACTAAGGGGCTTCAAAGTTCTCAGAGTCATGGAAAGCCATCCAAATGTATTCTCTTTCCTTGGGATCCCACTCCTTACAATCATCACCCTCATATCAGAGACATGGCTGATGGGGATTAAGGAAAACATTTGTGACGAGCACCAGGTGTTGTATTTAAGTGTTGAATCACTAAATTCCACACCCAAAATTCATATTGCACTGTATGTTAGCTAACTGGAATTTAAGTAAAAACTTAGAAAAAAAATATCAGTGACATGGAAAAACTGAATTTAAATTATGTTGTAACTTGACAACTCATGTAAAAGTCTGTGATATCCCTGGTGTTGTGGCCATTCAGTCTCTCAAGATGTCCTTCATCATAGCCATGGCTTAACAGAGTGGGACAAAACGCAAAAGCCCGTCTCCCCAAGGTCTAAGAATATGTGTCCTAAGCAAAACATCAAAGCAGAGAAGCGGAAATAACTGAAAGCTTTTAAAGTAGATGGGAATTTCGTTCAGGCTATTAAATAATGAGACGTTGGAAGAGCTAGAGGCACAAAAAGGTTTGTGTTCCTACCCTCAGATTAAGAACTGCAGGAAGTCGACATGAGCCATAGGAACCCAGGAGGTCGCACATAAATGGTAGGTACTCCTTGAGCTGCTCTCCTTGGTACTTAGCAGGAGTTGAGTGTCTCACTCACCTTTGCTACTTCTGGAACCACACTCGAAATGGGCATTGCTGGAACTCCTGCTGCTGCCACTTCCAGAAGAAGCACGGCTTCTACATCCTCCCATCGTCTAGCCTCAGTGAAGTACCTCCCACCGTCTCTAGAAATGCTTTTCCCCAGCATTTATTTTTTTGTTTTTCTAACAAGATTCTTCAAATTTAGTCCTATGTTTAAAGAAGTAAGAGTCTAGAGAGGTTTTCAACAGGTGCAGTTACAGATATTTGTTTCAGACTGGTCTATGCTGGTCTTCCTCTTGCTGTGATTCTGCTAACTTAGCACAACCAATGAAGGCCAATCCTCACTGCTTCTCCCGACCCAGTGTGTCTTGGCTGAGCATTCCTCTTTCCTCTTCTGTCCATGATTTTCCTTCCTTCCTACCTTCCTTCCTTCCCTTCCTCCCTCCCTCCCTCCCTCCCTCCTTTCCTTCCTTCCTTCCTTCCTTCCCTCCTTCCCTCCTTCTTCCCTTCCATCCCTTCCTTCCTTCCTTCCTTCCTTCCTTCCTTCCTTTCTTTCCTTCTTCCTTCCTTCCTCCCTACCCCCTTCCTTTCCCTCCCTTCCTTCCTTCTTCTTCTTCTTCTTCTTCTTCTTCTTCTTCTTCTTCTTCTTCTTCTTCTTTCTTCTTTTTTCTTCTTCCTTCTTCTTTCTTTCTTTCTTTCTTTCTTTCTTTCTTTCTTTCTTTCTTTCTCTCTCAACAGGTCAAGATCATTGATTAAGCTACAGTCAAATCACTGACTCTACCAATCTGGTAGACCTTCTCTAATGAAATAAAAGCTATCTAATTTTTTTATCTAACAAATATTGTTTTAAGTACTTTAAAAATGTTAACTCATTGATCCTCACATGCACCTTGTGAAACAGGGACCTCCATCCTACAGATGAGAACTGAGGCAAACCAAGGTTAAGGAACTTGTTTAAGAGTACTGAGTTAATAAATGCTGGAGCTGGATCCATCAACCCAGCTGGTCTGACTCCAAAGGCCATGATCTTAACCAAGATGCTATGCTGCCTATGAAGTTAATTTTTTAAGATTTTATTTATTTATTCATGAGAGAAATAAGAAAGAGAGAGAGGCAGAGACACAGGCAGAGGGAGAAGCAGGCTCCATGCAGGGAGCCTGACGTGGGACTCGATCCCGAGCCCCTGGGATCACGCCCTGGGCCGAAGGCAGGTGCTAAACCGTTGACCCACCCAGGGATCCCTGAAGTTAATATTTTATAATTTTCTAAGCTACTTTATAGTTTATAATTCAGTTTCATACTGTGGATTCCTAACTACTGTCCAGTCCCTTCTCTCTCTCACCTTTGCTGAGCTTCCCCAGTGTATATGAGTATATACATGTGCACACATACACACACACATATGCACATGCACACTCTTCATGCTTCAGAAATGTAAGACTGCTGGTAGTTCTCATAACACAACTCACTGATTCCCACTTACCTCCTTTTGCATTTGCTTCTTCCTCCTTAGTAGGCTTTACTTTATCATATCAGCCTAAGAGAGCACTTTCATCTCTCAAATGCCACCCTGCCACACACGTTCATACTCCCAATAGCATGTTTAGCCTTTTTAATCAATGAAGTCTCTGATGCTTATATAGACTTTTGTTTTTCTGATTACTGTTTGTATGCCTATCTCTGTTATTATACTCTAAGCAAAATGACGAAGAGGTTCAGGTCTCATTTATCTTTATACCTCTAGTGTCTAGCACAGTTCCTGGTATATTGTATATATACTATAAATATTTGCCATGTCTAATTCAAACCTATTGTTGCCATTCTTTTGCTTAAAAAAGAACTTTAAAACTTTCTATTGCCTACAAAAAAAAAAGCCTACAATCCTAGCATTGAAGTAAGGCCTCCTCATTATTTTTTTGTTTTAGCCCTCCATTTTTTTTGGACCTCCAATTTACTTTTCTAGCTTGAGTTCTCACTTAAACACATGCAAAAACACATTATTTTGGACTCCAGTAAAACTAAACTGGGACCACTTGAACATTGTAGAAAACAATTTCTTCTCTTTTTATTGAGATATAATTGACGTATAACATTGTGTAAGTTTAAGGTGTACACAGTGTTGATTTCATACATTTATATATTGCAGTATGTTCTCCCCATAGTGTTAGTTAACACTTCTATCACGTTCCATAATTATCATTTCTTTTTTTGTAGTGAGACCAAGTAAAACCTAGTCTCTTAGCAGCTTTGAGATTCATAATCCAGTATTATTGAATATAATCACTTTGCTATGCATTAGACCTCCAGAACTTATTCATCTTGTAGTTTCAGATTTGTGCCTTTTAACATCTTCCCAAATATTGCACCCTCCAGCCCTGGTAAGCACCATCCTATTCTGTGTCTCCTAGTTTAGTTTTTTTAGTATCTACAGATAATTGGGCCAAATTTTACAATATTTGGGCCAAAATTTGTCATTCTACATGCATGTCCTGTAGATTCTTGCTTTTGTGTCTTTGCACGTATTGTCTTCTCCACTTAGAATGCACGTATCCAATTCTCACCATTCTTTGAAATTCCTAAACTTTCAATGCTCCACTTAAATGCCATCCCCCGTTAAACTGTCTCTTCCCTAAATCAGATCCAATTTACCATTTTATTTTCTGTGAGACCACTCACTATATTCAGCTTTTCTTTTATCTATATATAGCTATGGTTTGTTTCACGCAATGTATCTTTTTTTTCCCCACACACAAAACATCCTTAACTCCATGGGGGCAGATGCCTATATACCCCTGTATTTTCCAGAGCAATTTGCTTTGAGACTTTCCCTCGATAATTACTCAGTGTCAGCTACTGCACTGACAGTAGGATGATCTTGTCCACATACTTACTCTTGATGAAGTTCGTGTATATTACGATTCCATATTGATTAGGTTTAATCAATAGCAGAAGAAGTATGTTTGCTGGTCACATTCCATTAATAAACATGCCGATTAAAAAAATTTTGGAAAAATAAAGCCATAAAGTAATATAAGTAGCTACTATTTATTAAATGCAAAAAAAAATATTAAATGAAACATCCAGGTTTAAATAAATATTATACTTAACTTCAGCTAATTTGTGCTGTTCATCCAGACCCATGAGGGTCTTTCCTTCCCTGTCTTCTGCCCCAGAAGGTATGTAGGGAGAAAGACTGAGATGCACTGATATGTATTATTTCATTTGAACCCTGTGAATTAAATAAACTCTTCTATTAATTTCGCTAAGTGGAACAGGGTGACTTTTATGGTCCTTGAATAAGTATTTTAAGGTTTTCAAGTCACATTCTCTGTTCTGCCTTTCTCACCCTCTACCTACAAAATCACTCAAAACTCTGGGTATTCATGGACCAAATAGATGAACAAGTGCTCTAAGTAGATGAAAACAACCCATCGACTTCCACCCTTGTGCTGCCTGCAAATGTTCAATTCACATTCACTGACTCTTGTCATTTTTCCTACCTCTTGGATTGCCCTGCTTGTTGTGACTCAGTAAACCCTTTGGATGGTGCTCGCGACCAGTTGACATTAGAAAATAACCACGACACACTCTTTCAGACCTCATTTCATCAGACTCAATAGCATTAACACTGCCAGGGTTATATGGTTTCTTTCATAACTTGATTGCAGCAATTGTATCCCGAGTGGTACTCAGTCATCCTAACCTACATGTTTTATCACGCTCCTTATTTGTATCTTCTCCACCAAGACAGACAGGTCTTCGGCAGGTGGCCGTTCCCTTCAATGTGCGCCATCAACGTGGCATTTGGGAGCAGTACTTGGGAGTGATTTAGAGTTGAGCCTCTGCAGTCAGCAGACCTGAGTTTTAATCCCAGCTCTACCACAGACAAGGAAGTTGTTTAATTTTTCTAGAATCAATTTCTTGTCACCAAAATTAGTGCAATATCTTATAAGACTGATGTGAGAATTTAGTGAACAGTGACCCAAAACCCTGTGTCCTTAAAGTAAGTGACCAACATAGAATAGTCATATTTATTGTTGTTCATATTACTATTGTTGTTATAAAGTTCTTAGTTAAATATAACGTGAGAACTTCAAAAATCTTTGGTATATACCTTGATAAAGTAAATGACTACAACCATGTAGATACCTCTCAAATCGCGGATATCTGTACCCCAAATCCTTGCTCATGTCCTCATCCAAGTCTTAACTATCCTAACAAAGCAATATTTTTACTTATATCACCATCAATTAGTTTTTACCTGTTTGGGTAATTTACATGAATAGAAGGATATTATATGTATTCTTCTGTGTCTAGCTTTGTTTTCTTAATATTATATTTTTTATTTCTTTGTGTTACTGCCTGAAGCAGCAATTTGTTCATTCTTATTTCTAGGTTACATCAATATCAAATTTTTTATCCATTTTCTTGTTGATAATCTTTCTCCTGTTAAGTGTTTGAACAATTTATTTCTAGTTTGGGACTATTTTAAATAATGCTGCTATGGACATTGCCATACAAAATGTAGTTCTCAGTTTTGTTGTGTTTATGCCTAGTCTAGGATTGCAGGACTATAAGGTGCATGTTTTCGGCTTTAGTAGATATTGTAAAATCATTTTCAAAATCATTGATCCAATTTATACTTCCACTAGTCATGTATGAGAGTTGTAGTTGATCCACACCAGCATCAACAGTGGATATTCCGAATTTTTCAACCATTTTCAGTGGAATCGCATCTGATTGAAGGGATAATTTATATTTTACTGATGATTAAGGACATTGAACACATTTTTCGTATTGAATACATCTTAATATCCTTACAGTCAAGCAAATATATTTGTTCATCTTTTGTTAATATTGTGCCACTTGTCCCTTTTTATGGTTTAATACAAATTTTGTATATACTCTAGATATGAGCTTTTTGTAAAATCTCTGTACTGCAAATACTGTTATCTAGTTTGGCCCGAGGTTTTCACTCCATTAATGGAATTTTTGATGATTTTTAAAATGTTAATATAGCTCAATATCAACCTTTTCCTTTAACATGAACGTTTTTGGTTTCTCATCTTTAAAAATTGCCTATCTCAAGGCCACAAAGATATTCTCTTATGTTATCTTCTGGAAGGTTTTGTTGTTTTAAATTTCACATGTAAGGTTAACAAACCATGCAAAATTATATTTGTATGTATGAATCAGAGGTTAAGGTCCGTATTTTTCCTGTAATTACATCAGTCAACATAGCATCAGCATCAGTATCATATTATTTTTATTACAGTAGCTCTGTAATAAGGTTGTTGATCTGGTAGTATAAGTTCTCACCCAACTTAGCTCTTTTCTTTTTAATATCATCTTTTTTTTAAGATTTTATTTATTTATTCATGAGAGACACAGAGAGAAGCACAGACACAGACAGAGGGAGAAGCAGGCTCCATGCAAGGAGCCCGGTGCAGGGCTCCATCCCAGGACCCCAGCCAGGCTCATGCTCTGAGCCAAAGGGAAACACTCAAACCCTGAGCCACCCAGGCGTCCCTAATATCATCTTTGTTATTCTTGGCTTTTTAGATTTCCACGAACACTTTTAATTGGCTTGTCTGTTTCTATCCCCCCCTCCCTCTCAAACAAACAAACAAACAAACAAATATCTCTTGGGATTTTTATTGGAATTATATTGAATCTGTAGATTACCTATGGAAGAAATATCATCTTTACAACATTGAGCTTACCAGTATATGGATCTGAAATACCTCTTTATTTATTTAGGTCTTTGATTTTCTCAGTATTTTGTAACTTTATCTGTAAAGGTCTTCCATTAGGTTTATTTGTAGGTATCTGATATTTTAAGTTTTAATTTTATTTTAACTCCAGTTAGGTAACATAGTTATATTTCTTTCAGGTATACAATCTGGTAATTCAGTAAATCCATACAACACCCAGTGCTCATCACAAGTGCACTCCTAAATCCGCATCACCTATTTCACCCATCCCCACACCCACCTCCCCTGGTTTGTTCTCTATAAGTAAGAGTCTGTGTATTGATTTGTCTATTTTTTCCCCTTTTCTCATTTGTTTTGTTTCTTGGATTCCGCATATGAATGAAATCTCATGGTATTTGTTTTTCTCTTACCAACTTATTTCGCTTAGCATTAGCTCCATCCATGTCTGCAAATGACAAGATCTCATTTTATTTATGGCTGAATAATATTCCACTGTAGAAGTAGACCACATCTTTATCCATTCATCTATATATGGACACTTGGGTGGCTTCCATATCTTGATTATTGTAAATAATACTGCTATCAACATAGGGGTGCATATATCCCTTTGAGTAAGGGTTTTGGTTTTTGTATTTGTTGGGTAAATACCCAGTAGTGTGATTGCTAGATCATAGGATAGTTTTGTTTTTAACATTTTGAGGAACCTCCGTAATGCTTTCCAGAGTGGAGACACTAGTTTGATTCCCACCAACAGCTCAAGAGAGTTCCTTTTTCTCCACATGCTCGCCAACACTTGATGTTTCTAGTGTTGTTGATTTCAGCCATTCTGACAGATGCGGAGTGATATCTAATTGTAGTTTTGATTCGCATTTCCCTGACAATTAGTGATGATGAGCATCTTTTCACATGTCTGTTGGCCATCTGGATGTCTTCTTTGGAGAAAAGTCTGTTCATGTCTTCTGCCCGTTTTTAATTGGATTATTTGTTTTGAACCCCCAAAACAAGTTTGATAAGTTTGATAAGTCCTTTATATACTCTGGATGCTAACCATTCATCAGATATGCCATTTGCAAAAATCTCCCTTGTTAGAGATTGCCTTTTAGTTTTGCTGATTGTTTCCCTCACTGTGCAGAAGCTTTTAATTTTGATGTATCCCAAAGGTTTATTTTTGCTTTTGTTTTCTTTGCCTCAGTAAACATATGTAGAAAAAAGTTGCTATGGCTAATGTCAAAGAAGTTATTGCCTGTGTTCTTTTCCCAGATTTATATGGTTTCAGGTCTCACGTTTAAGTCTTTCATCCATTTTAAATTTATTTTAGTGTATAGTTTCATTTTTATGCATATTGCTGCCCAGTTTTTTTCATTGCCACTTGTTAAAGAGATTGTCTTTTTTCCATTGGATATTCTTTACTGCTTTGTCAAAGGTTAGTTGACCATAGAGTTGATGGTCTACTTCTGGTTCTCTATTATGTTCCATTGATCTATGTGTCTATTTTTGTGCCAGTACCAAACTGTTTTGATTACTACAGCTTTGTAATATAACTTGAAGTCCAGAATTATGATGCCTTCTTCACCTTTGATTTTCTTTTTCAAGGTTGCTTTGGCTATTCTAGGTCTTTTGTGGTTCCATATAAGTTTTAAAATTGCTTGTTTTAGCTCTGTGAAAACTGCAGTTGGTATGATAGGGATTGCATTAAACGTGTAGATTCCTTTGGGTAATATAGACACTTTAACAATATGTGTTCTTTCAATCCATGAGCATGGAATGTCTTTCCATTTCTTTTGGTTGTCTTTGATTTTTTCATCTTCTAGTTTTCTGAGTATTGGTCTTTTACCTCTTTGGTTAGGTTTTTTCCTAGATATCTTGTTGTTTTTGGTGCAATTATAAATGATATCATTTTCTTAATTTCTCTTTCTGCTGCTTCACTTTAATGTATAGAAATGCAACAGATTTCTGGAATTGGATTTTATATCCTGCAACTTTAGTAAGTTCATTTATCAGTTTTGGCAGTTTTTAGTGAAGTTTTTTGGCTTTTCTATATATTGTATCATGTCATCTGCAAATAGTAAAAGTTTTACTTCTTCCTTACCAATTTGGATGTCATTTATTTCTTTTTGTTGTCTGATTACCGTGGCCAGGACTTCCAATACTATAATGAATAAAAATGATGAGAGTGAACATCCTTGTCTTATTCCTAACCTTAGCAGAATACTCTCAGTTGTTTTCCATTAAGGATGATGGTAGCTGTGGGTTTTTCATATATTGCCTTTATTATGTTGAGGTATATTCCTTCTAAACCTACTTTGTTGAGAGTTTTACCATGAATGGATATTGTACTTTGTCAAATGTTTTATTCTGCCTCTATTGAAATGATCATACGGTTCTTGTCCTTTCTCTTATTGATGCATTGTATCAAGTTGATTGATTTGTAAATATCAAATTGCCCTGGTAACCCAAGAAAATAATGCCACTTGATTGTGGTGAATGATTTTTTTTAAATGTTTTGGTGAATTTGGTTTGCTAGTATTTTGTTGAGGATTTTCACATCTATGTTCATCAGGAATACTGGTCTATAGTTCTCTTTTTTAGAGTTGTCTTTATCTGGTTTTGGTCTCTCAGGATACAGATGAATTTGGAAGTTTTCTTTTCTAATTTTTAGAATAGTTTGAGAAGAATAGGTATTAACGCTTCTTTAAATGTTTGGTAGAATTCAGGTGTGAAGCTATCTGGTCCTGGACTTTTGCTTGCTGGTAGTTTTTGGATTACTTATTTAATTTCTTTGCTGATTATCCGTCTGTTCAAATTTCGTGTCTTCTTGATTCAGTTTTGGAAGTTTATGTTTCTAGGAATTTAGCCATTTCTTCCAGGTTGTCCAATTTTGTTGCATATACTTTTTCATATTATTCTCTTATAATTGTATTTCTGTGGTGTTGGTTGTTATTTCTCCCTCTCATTTGTGATTTTATTTAAGTCCTTTCCCTTTTCTTCTTGGTAGTTATGGCTAATGGTTTATCAATTGCTGATTTTTTCCCCCAAGAATTGACTCCTGGTTTCATCAATCTCTTCTATTATTCTTTTTTTAGTTTCAATATCATTTAATTCTACTCTAATCTTCATTATTTCCTCCTTTCTGCTGGTTTCAGGTTTTATTTGCTGTTCTTTTCTAGCTCCTTTATAAGTTTTGTTTGTCCTTCTTTTTCTAGCTCCTTTACATATCAAGTTAGGTTGTTTATTTGAAAAATTTTCTTGCTTCTTGAAGTAAGCTTGTATTACTAAAAACTTCCTTCTTTGAACTAGTTCAGCAACGTCCCAAAGATTTTGCCCCGTTGTGTTTTCATTTTTGCCTGTTTCCATGTACTTTTTTACTTCCTGGTTGACCCATTCATTATTTTTTAGTAGCATGTTATTTAACTTCCATATATTTGTGGTCTTGCCAGATTTTTTTCCTTATGGCTCACTTCTGGTATTGTAGCATTGTGGCCAGAAAAGATGCATGGTATGACTTCAGTGTTCCTGAATTTGTGGAATAACAAGATGGAAGAAACAGAGGAACAAATCATTGACCTGGAACACAGATTGATGGAAAGTAATGAAGCTGAACAAAAGAGTAAAAAGAGTTATGCAAAATGAGACTAAACTTAGGGAACTCAGTGACTCCATCAAATAAAATAACCTTCATATTAGAAGAATCCCAGAGAAAGAGGAGAGAAAATGGGGTAAAAATGTATTTGATAAAATAATAGCTAAAATCTTCCCTAATCTGGGGAAGGAATAGATATCCAGATCCAGAAGGCACAGAGAACTCCTATAAAAATTAACAAAAGCAGACACACACCAAAACATATTGTAATGAAATTGGCAAAATATAGTGATAAAGAAAAAAATGTAAAGCAGCAAGACAAAAGAAGATAGTAACTTACAAGGGAAATGCATAAGGCTAGCAGGCAATTTTTTAGCAGAAACACTCCAAGGCAAAAGAGAGTGGCATGATTTATTCCAGTTGCTGAATGGGGAAATATGCAATCAAGAATAAAAAATAATCTATGCAGCAAGGCTATCATTCGGAATAGAAGGACTAATAAAGAGTTTCCCAGACAGACAGAAACTAAAGTAATTTATGACCACTAAACCAGCCTTGTAAGAAATAATAAAGAGGACCCTTTGAGTGGAAAGGAGTGGAAAGGTAGGAAACAAAAAGGCAGTAAAAATGAATATTTCTATAAAAAATTAGTCAAGGAGCTCACAAAATAAAAGGATAGAAAATATAGCAACATACACCAAAAATGTGGGGAGGAGAAGAGTAAAGAATGCTTTTAAACTTTAATGACAGGATGCCTGGGTGGCTCAGTGATTAAGCATCTGCCTTCTGGCTCAGGGATTGATCCTGGAGTTATGGGATTAAGTCCTGCATTGGGCTCCCTGCATGGAACCTGCTTCTCCCTCTGCCTGTGTCTCTGCCTCTCTCTCTCTCTCTCTGTGTCTCTCATGAATAAATAAATAAAATCTTTGAAAAAAATAAAATAAACTTAAATGACCATCAATTTAATCTAGACTGCGATATGCAGAAAAGGCTATATACAAACTAATGATAACCATATATAAAAACCACTAATAAATAGACAAAAAATAAGGAGAAAGAGCCAAATATATCACTAAAGAAAAGCAGCGAACCAGGAAAGAGAAAAGGACAAGAAAGGATCAGAGAAAATCTTTAGAAAGAATGACAAAAAATAAAGTGACAATAAATGCGTATCTACTAACACTTACTTTGAATGTGAATGGACTAACTGCTCCAATCAAACGATTAGGGTGACAGAATGAACAAAAAATCACGACCCATCTATAAGCTGCCTACAAGAGATTCATTCAGGGGACCTAAAGACACCTGCAGATTGAAAGTGAGGGGATAGAGAAACATCTATCATGTAAATCGATGGTGAAAGAAAGCTGAAGGAGCTATACTTATCTAGGACAAAATAGGCTTTTTAAATTTATTTTGAAAATATTTTACTTAATTATTGATTTATTTTAGAGAGGCAGAAAGCTCAAGCAGGGGGAGGGGCAGGGGGAGAGAATCTCAACCAGACTCCCTTTTGAGTGTGGACCCCAACCTGGGATTCCATCTCATGACCCTGTGATCATGACCTGAGCTGAAATCAAGAGTCAAATATTTAACAATCTGAGCCACCAGGTGCCCCAGGACAAAATAGACTTTAAAACAAAGACAAGATAAAAAGAAGGCTACTATATAATAATGAAGGGGACAATCTAATGAGAAGATATCACAGTTGTAAATATTTATGCACCCCACATAGGAGCACCCAAATACATAAAACAGTCAATAACAAATGTAAAGTAACTAATTGATAATAATATAATAATAGTAGAGGACTTTAACACCACGTGTACATCAATGGACAGATCACCTAAACAGAAAATCAATAAGGAAACAATGGTTTCGAATGACACACTGGAACAGATGGGATTAATGTTTAGAATCATAACATTCCCAACCTAAAACAGCAAGATACACATTTTCAAGTACACATGCAACATTGTGCAGAAAAATCACATATTAGGCCACAAGACAAGCCTCAACAAATTTAAGAACATCGAAGTCGTACCGTGCATTTTTTCTGACCACGATGCTACAAAGCTAGAAATAAATCTGGCAAGACCACAAATACATGGAAGCTAAATAGCGTGCTACTAAAAAAATGAATGTGTCAACCAAGAAATAAAAGAAGAAATTTAAGCACCTTGAGAGGCATGTTTCTCATTTCATTTATTGAGCTCTTTGCCTCTGCTGTGTTATTCTTTATCTCTGGGTTAAGGGTTTCACTCACATCTTCCACTCTTTTCTCAAATCCAGGGAATATCTTTATGATCATTACTTTAAATTCTCTAACAGGCACCTTACTTAATAGAACTCTGGCTGTGGCCTTGTCCTGTTCTTTTGTTTGGAATAAATGTCTCTATCTTCTCATTTTGTCTAAATCTCTGTGCCTGTTTCTATACCCCCCGTTCTTGCAGGGAATAGCCCAATGAAGAGGTCCTGGGGTGCTCTTCTGTGTGGTGTCTCCTGTTCCCCAAGCCCTGGTGCTTCTGAGCGTCTCCAACGTGCGCTGCAGGTGCTCTGCTGTTTTGTCCTGGCCACTCTATCCTTCAGGCCAGTTATCTGCAAAAGCTCTCTTTGCCTGTGGTGGGCAGGGTTTGGTCCTTGGCCTGGACGTGGCACGGTGTAACGAGGTGTGCTCTGATTGCTTTGTGAGATGAGATCTGTTGCCACCGTCACTGGAACCAAAGCTCTGAAAACTCTTCCCTTGGGAGACACGGTGTGAGCAGAGGTTAAGGTCTCTGTGTTCTGGGGGAGGGGACCCATCATGCTTTAGCAGGTGAGAGTGAGAGGGGCAGTTCCCCCTGACTATGGGGCGGGTGGTGTGAAGGCCTTGGTATAAGAAAGTTCGGTAGCAAGTGTTGGTGCTGTGCTGGTTCCCACAGGTGGCCCCGTGCTTAGGTTGGGGGGTGGAGGAGGGAAATGGTGCCAACCAGTTCCTTTGTTCCTGGAAAGCTGTCTCCATGAATACGATCTCTCTGGGATGTGCTCTGAGATGAGCAGTTAACCTCCCATCTGTGTCCCAGGCCTCTGCAGGTCCCTTCGTCCATGCTGCATGTCCCAGGGGTGCTCACTGTGTCTTCTCTCCAAGAGGAGCCCCAATGTCCTCAGGGCTCTCCCAGAGACAAGTGTGCTAAGCTTTAAAACTCCAGGCTCTAAGCCCTGCAAGAACTCAGGAAATCCAGCACCTCTTGTGCTCCAAGGCAGTGGCCGGGGTTCACTTTCCCCACGCACTCCCCCATGTGTTAGTCCCTCCCTGGCCCTGCACAACCACGTCTCCCACCCCCTCAGCCCCCAGTGGCCACAATCCATTTCTTTCCCAAGCCACATCTCTGCACTTCTACCTTCTGCAATGTGGCTTCTTCTCTACCTTTAGCTGTGGGATTTGTTCTGCTCGTCTTACGGTCAGTTTCTGGGGTATCTAAGATGATTGTGATCTAGATGTAAGATGATACAATCTGGTTACATTTATGAGATGAGGAAAGCCTAAGTTCCTCCTACCTTGCTGCCATCTTCCTCTCTCCAAGCATATACAAAAATTATTTTCAAAGATATATTTTCAGTTCCACTTTCTAATTTATTAAAAGTGATCAGAAATGCAAATGATGTTGACATTGACCTTGTATCCAGTGACTTTGTTAAATTCAGTCACCAATCCCAAGTATTTATTCGTACTTTATTTGGGGTTTCCTATATCCATGGTCAAGGCTTCAGTTTTTTCTTTCCCAACTTTATACTTTTTATCTTACCTTATTGGAATAGCCTGTTTCACAGTTCAACACTGGATAAATTGTGATAGTAAACATCTTTATCTTGTTTCTACACAGAAGAAATTTTAATAATTTTTGCCAAGGATTTTTTTTTTGCAGATTATGAAGTTAAGGACATTCCTATCTACTCTTCATTTGCTAACAGTCTTTATCATGAACGGGTTTTGAATTTTATCAACAGCTTTTGCTGTATCCATTGATATGATCACATGAGTTTTCTCCATCTTGCTAAGCAGTGAATTCCTTGGATGCCAAATCATAAGTGAATTCCTGAGAGTAACTCACATGGTTATGGAGTGTCATCTTTTTAATATAGTGTTGAATTGGATTCATTAATATTCTTTTTTTAAGATATTTTATTTTTTTAAGATTTTTTAATTTATTAATTCATGAGAAACACAGAGAGAGACAGGCAGAGACACAGGCAGAGGGAGAAGCAGGCTCCACGCAGGGAGCCCGACCTGGGACTCGATCCCGGGACTCCAGGGTCATGCCCTGGGCTGAAGGCAGACACTCCATCACTCAGCATCCCGGGATTCATTAATATTCTGTTTAGAATGGTGTAAATGTTCTATACTTTACTTTTCTTAGCATTCTTTTATTTTGTTCTCAACATAATACTGATCACAAAAAACAACTTGGGCAGTTTTACCTCGTTTTCTACCCTCTGAAAGAGTTCATGTATTATTACACCACAAATGAAAGAATTGACTTCATTAACTATGCAGGCAATATGGGTCTTTCTGGGAGTTTTCTTTGTGAGAAGGCTCTACGGATTGAATTTATTGGATGAATATGAGATTATAAAGATTTTTTTTAATTTTAATTTTGTTAAATTATTTTGCAAGAAATTTCCATTTTATTTCAATTTCAGTTTTGGTATGAAGTTGTCATACTATCCTCATTTAAACTTTGTAATATCTATAGGATATGTGATTATATCCTCCTTTCTATTCCTGAAAGTGGTTTTTTCATTTATTCTCTCTTTTTTTCTTGGTCAGTCTTGCTAAAAGATGAAGGACTTTATTTACTTTTATGAAAAATCAACTTGCATGTTTTTTTTATCTCCTTTATTGTATGTCTGTTTTTATTTCATTAATTTTCTCACATTGTCACTATTTCCCTTTCCCCATATTTTGGGGATAATTTGCTGCTGGGTTTTGTTTTTTTGTTTGTTTGTTTGTTTGCTTTGTTTTTGAAGCTTTTTGAGATAGATGATTATAATCATTAATTTTCGCCTTTTCTTATTTTCTAATTTATGGATTTATATAAAAACATATCCCTTTAGCTGGTCCCACATGTTTTGATAAGTAGCATTTTAATATAATTTATTCAAAATGTTTTCTAATATTCATTTTGAAATAACCCATGGGTTATTTACAAGTGTGTAGCTTAACTTCAAAGTATTGGGAGATTTTCTAGTCATCTTTTTATTATTGCGTACTTGCTTAAGTTCTCTATGGTCAGCCAATGCTCTGAATTATGATGAGACTTGCTTTATGGCACAATAATTGGTCAATTTTAGTAAATGTTCCATGTGTACTTGAATATAAAATGTTTTCTCCATTTGTTGATGTTGCGCTTTAAGCATGTAAATTAGCACATTTTGTTAATCAAGATATCTAAATCTTCTATTCCTTACTGAATTTGGTCTGTTTTTTTTTCTCAGTTAGTGACAGAGGTATGATAAAATATCCAGCTAAAATTACACGTTTTCCTATGTCTCCTATAATCCTGCCAGATTTTGCTGTTGGTATTTTGAGTCCATGTTATTAATTGCATCATAATATAAATTATGGACTGTTGTGTTTCTGTTGAATTAACCCTTTTATTATTGTAAAAAGTCCCATTTGGCCCTAATAATACTTTATGCCTCCAAGTCCAAGTTGTCTATTATAGAGTTTCCCTGCCTTGCTTTTACTCAGTTTTTACAGTATCTCTTTTTTCTTCATTTTACTTCGAATCTTAGTCTTTCTTTATATTTTCATTCCAGTTCTAAAATCATTATTTTTAATTGAGAATTTAACATATACCCATATATAAATACTAATTTATTTGGGTTTCAGTATACCATATTAATTTTTGCTCTTGTATGATCTCTTTTTTTTCTATTCATTTTCTTGTATTTGTGGGATCAATCATGTTTAATTATTCTATTTGTTCCTTTTTTGAACTTATCAGTCATACTGTCTTTTGTTATCCTTTTAATAAATTCTATCAAAAGTTGAGAAACAACAGAAGTAAAAACCAATGAATCATCAAAGTAGTAATGAGTAAAAGTTTCTTGTGCGCCCAACCAAAAAAGGCAGTTTGCAAACCAGGAGCACTTAAACTAAAACACAGAAAGGCTCGGGAGTATAAAGCATTTTATTAAGTTTTGTTATAATACGACTTACAGTGAAGAGGCAGTGACCGTTTATTCTTCACATTTATTCTGATTATAATATCAGAATTTTCTGAAATGATAAGGAATTGGTTAGTGGTTACCTCATATCAATTTTGGAAAAGTTTTAAGTTTTTGTTTATAATTTTCCAGTACATAAGCAAGAAATGACCCAGATCAAGTTAGTCTTGCAAAATAAACTCAACTAAGCTTTGTTTGTATAACTAAACTGGTTTTGTCTGCTTAGGGAATTTTCTTCCTTTTTTATGATTTATTTATTCATGAGAGACACGCAGAGAGAGGCAGACACAGGCAGAGGGAGAAGCAGGCTCCCTGCAGGGAGCCGGATGTGGGACTCAATCCCAGGACTCCAGGATCATGCCCTGAGCCAAAGGCAGATGTTTAACCACTGAGCCACCCAGGAGTCCCTGCTTAGGGAATTTTCAAAGCCAGCTTCTATTTGTCTTCGATTTTAACTGTCCCTTCAAGATTCAGATAAATATCCTTGACTTGATACATTCTATTTCAAATTAGTATGCCTCCCATTTTTTTAAGAGATGCCAAAGATCTTAGAAAAATAACTTTTTCACCCCACTCCCAATTTCTATGCTATTATTAACATGTACTGTGGTACTATTAAACCATACCAGACACATTATCAGTGACCCAATTATCAAGTTATTTTTCTTGGCCCCAAATATACGTTGTGATACTCTGGCTTTGTGATACTCTGGCTGCCCTGTGAACAATTCTCCTTGCCATCTGGGTCAATGTGAGTTAGAGTTTGTCAGTAGAGGGCCCTACTGACATTGGAAGCAATAGCAGCAAGAAGGCACTTGCCTTCGGACCCGGTCCATGGATTTGGCGTGGATGCCCTATGGACCTCAAAGACCAGTTTCAACCACACCATCAAGCCTTGCTCTCCATACCCAGTAGTTCTTTCCCGAGCTCCTGTTTGTGCCTTTGTGGTAGCCCCGTCTGGACCCATGTCCCCCCACCCGATGGCTGCTCCTGGGAAGCCCCAGTGGGCTGCATAGCAGCTACGGTCACATTCTCCAACACCTTTGCCAGCAAAGGGAGCTGAGCTCCAGACAACAGCTCCAGCCTGCTGGTGTTTTCCAGCCGTGGTTGGTCATTTATAAAGACCTTAGGTTGTGGCCTGTGCCCTCGGGAAAGTTTCCTCACCACCGTGATGTGGCCTGTTCCTGAGAGAGCCATGGTCTTTTTGTAAAAGTCTGAATTTCAGCTTTGGGCTGAAGCAGGGGGTAGTAGGGCGAAGCTCGTAAGTCCTCAGTTCTTTTAGTTTTCATTCTCCCTCAGTCTCAAAACAGCAGCTGGTTTTGTTTGTTTGTTTTGTTTGCCTTGCACAGTCTACTTACGGACCTATTTTGCCTCTTTTAATAGTTAAGTATCTTTGACTAGTGAACAAGTTTTTACACTAGATTTCCTCAGTTCTAATAACTGGTTTGGTTTCCGTCTCCTGGCTAGATCCTGACTAAGACACTAATCCCCAGTAGTACTTCCTACAGTTTATCTTTCTGGTGCTCTTTATTCCCTTCTGTGATTTCATCTGAGATTATTTTCTTTGTCTGAAGAGTACCCTTCAGTATTTTGTGAACTGCATGTCTGCTGACAATAAATTATCTCAATCTTTGTCTAGAAATTCTTTCTTCTACATTACTTACTGATGAACAATTTTGCTTTGTGTAGAATCTGAGGTTGAAGCTACTTTATTTTCGGCACTTTAACAATGCAGTTTCTTGTCTTTGGCTTTTCTATTTCTATTGATGTGTAAGCTGTTAGACTCATTGATGTTTCTTTGAAAGCAATGTAGATTTTACTATTATGTGCTTAAGAGTGGTCTGTCTGACATTCTTAGGTTCATAGAAATCCCTGAATCACACCGCCTGATATCTTTAATTGGTTTTAGAAAATTGTTAACCACTATTTTTTTCAAATATTTTTCCTCCTTATGCTCTAATTATATTTACTTTAAATCCTTTCACCATGACCCTTTTACTCTTTTGTGTATTTTCATCCTTCTCTTTGTCTCTGTGTATCAATTTGGAAACCTTTCATTACTCTGTCTTCTAATTTACTATTGTTTCCTTCTGCTGGTTTAATTTGTTGTTATAATAAATCTATCAAGTTCTTTATTTCCATGATTATATTTCATAAGCATTTCCATATGAATTTTTTTTTTACACAAACCAGCGCTCTCTCGACATTTTCCTCTATTTCTTTGAACATATCAATAATAACTATTTTAAGTCTGTGTCCCAGCACTCCAATATCTGGATCATATGTGGGTCTATTTCTGTTGCAAACTTTCTTGGACATTGAGTTCTGCTTCCTGAAATGATTAAATATCAGAAATTTTATAAAATAATTACAGTGCCTACCTTGTTTTGCTTTTTGGTGTTTTATTTTTGTGGTGCTTTCAAAATAAAGTAAAAATTCTGTATCTAAAGTAAAAGGAAAGTTTACTTGTATGCATTTTTTTAGTATGTATATTTCATTATAGGATAGAATTCTAGAATTAAAGTGTATAATAAAGTTACTATTTAAATCAATATATTCATTGTTGGCTTTATTATTTTATTTAGACATCTTCTAATACCTTTCTATGTAAGAGTGCGTGGGATGCGTTTTTTGAAAGATTTGACCAAAGGAATCTCAAATGAATATCATCTTTATTAAGGAAGTAGGTTGCATTTGGAAGAGATTTGCTTTTGTCCTGAGGCATTCATGCTATAAATATAGAACAGATAATTTTACTTTAAGTCTAACAATTGCTATTAAAATGAAGCAAAATCTACCAACCATCTGAAATTTTTATAGGCTTCATTAAGTCGGTAACACATAGGTCACTGATAGATATTTAAAGTCTGGGTATATGTCATCATCACGGCCTGTTTTGAAGTCAGAGCATTACATATTGAAAAATTTTTGCGGAGAAAAAAAACATCTTTAAACAGCTGTGGAGAAAAAGAAAGATAGAGATGGGGAGACAGAAGAAAAGGATGTATAACAAAAGATAAATATTTTAACGAACTCCATATTCTACTATCGGGGAAGAGTTCTATCAGTCACATCTAAATATAAAGAACAATTCCGTGTACTGAAGACAGGGTATTAAAGTCGAAGTGTTTGGGCCAAATGTTAACAGAGGCAGTCTTCACATTTGAGTCTGGAAGAAGGTGTTTTCTTCCTATGTTCTAGTTCTATATCTATACTTCCCGTGGGTGTAGATAAGCAGCACTGTCAGCCTGAGTTGAATCACCTTGGAACCACTGCTATATACTTCTAACACCTACTCTGTCCTTTGGAACACCTCAAGTGTCTCAATGGTTAGACAATGGACATTGACCTATATGGCTTGCAGGACAGTGGGCTAGGATATTCTGTGATCTTTTATGTTTTTAGTAGCAGTACTGTTAATTACACAACGGCATAGCTTGTGTGAATAAAATTAATGTTCTGTGTCTACGTCCTACAAAATAGCTAAGCAAGTTTTTCCAAAACTGCAGGTTTTGGATATGTTTCTGATGCTCCAAATTGACATAACTGTGTGTTAAGGTGTTGATTGCCAGCTTTAGGATCTATAAAAATATTGAACTTTGGTGAGAGAGAAGAGAGTGAATGATTACTTAGTAGACACTCAATAAAGCTTGTTAAATAAATCTTTCATGTTTCTTGTAGAATTTATATACAAAGCATTGAGCATCATGGACTGAAGTTCCTAGATTTCAAGAACCATCTCAGGTCTAAAACCTATCACACTATTATGAGAAAATTAACCTATTTTTTAAAAATTAATTTTTGGAATAGTAATTATTTTATAACACTAGGCGAAGATAAGAATGTGAAAAATTGAAAGCACTTCATTTTAAATACTTCTGTTCATGTCTTCAGAAGTTCTTTTTTTTATATAGGAAAGCAAGTCTTTTTTTTATTTTTTATTTTTAAATTTATTTATGAGAGACACACAGAGAGAGAGGCAGAGACACAGGCAGAGGGAGAAGCAGGCTCCATGCGGGGAGCCTGATGTGGGACTCGATCCCGGAACCCCAGGATCATACCCTGGGCCAAAGGCAGGCACTTAACCACTGAGCCACCCAGGGATCCCCCAGAAGTTCTTTTCTATATCAATTAGCATCATTTTTTTTTTCTGTATTTGGTCATAGTCAAGTTTTTGTTGGTTTTAAGATAGATAGATAGATGATATACTTTTGCATTATGAGAGTATTGCAATGTTTCTGGGAAAAATATTTTTTAAAATATATTTTATTTATTTATTCATGAGAGACACAGAGAAAGTGACAGAGACATAAGCAGAAGGAGAGGGAGAAGCTGGCTCTTGGCAAGGACCCTGATATGGGACTTGATCACGCCCTGAGCCAAAAGCAGATGCTCAACCACTGAGCAACCCAGGTGCCCCCTGGGAAAAAATATCTTAAGTCACTCTCGATGGGCATTTCTACTTGGAATTTCTTTGAGAAAGTTTGCCTTGAAAGTTTTATTCCATCCAGACCTGTTCTGTGAAAGAAACTCTGTTAAGCACAGAGATACAAAGATGAGTAATAGAGATTTCCTGTCATTAAGAAATGAGACATAAATTTGCAAGATGCCCTCTATTAGTTTAAGTATAAATTTCAGCCTGCTGTTCTAATTTATCTTCCAGCTTCCTAAGGAATAAATTTTCTAGATATTTTAACAGATTTTACATCAAATCATAGTGGTGAAACAAAGCAATGTAAATACAAGCTTTTTTCTTTCCTCTTTTCAAAATTACAGGATTTTTGCCTAATTTAAATCATAAAAAATAAACTCTTCTCCAGAAAAATAAGAAACTATGTCTCAAAGTAACAAAGCATTTCAAAACATCTTTCCTTCAAAGCATTATGTGTGTGAGATTTTGATATTTTCTGTATAAAAAAAATTCCAATCAAAATGAGGCTGTGAAATATTTTTTCTTATTCCTTAATTTCCTCTGTGAGTAATCCCAACATACACGAAATATCAAAGTTTTTGAGGAGTCCTAGGATTTAAAAATTCAACTTAAATTTGTTTAGCATTTCCCACTTACTTAACCGTAGATCCTCCCTTGTAAAATAGACACACACAGACTCACATACAAATAATGCATTATGGAAAACAGTGGAATAAGTTAGGTTCACACAGCAAAGAAAAGAACATCTACGTTTTTATTTTTAGACATGAGGGCTCCTGATAACCATGTTTGCCTGACCAAGTAATGATAAGATAGTAATCATTCTCATTTGAATTTGAATCCATGACCCAATAAGCCAAAAGGCCAAGAGGTGGGATATTGAACATTTTGCATAGGTCAAAGAAAGAAGCTGTGGTAGAGAGGGCAGCTAAAGTTTCTAGAAAAAGCCTATGTAGTAATTAACAGCAGAGGCTGTGAACCTAGACTACTTGTGTTCCAATCAACTCCAGTTGCTAAATGCGTGCTTTAAAAAATTTACGTGTTCTTTATGTGGCGAAATTTTGCTATATGTAAGTGGAAATAGTAACAGATGTTCCCATATCATATATCATAATCACTAAATTAGCTAATAAAGTACTTGGAGCAATGGATAGCACATAAGTAAAAGTACTTCAGGATTTAAGTAAATAATCCTCACAATTCTTGGTTAGGTCTCGTAGTTGATGGGTTATCTTCTTCCAATTAAGAAATCCGTTTTGTTTGTTTGGCTTTTATTTTTTGTTCTTACAAATTCAAGCTCACTGGGTTGACACCTATCAAATATTTATTTGGGAAATTTACAAAATGTGTTTATGGAGCAAATACAGTAAAAGGAGAAGAGGAAATGTTTCTTTACACAATCTTCAGCCCGTGTTCGTATCCAATTTCTTGGGGCATGTTCACTGGAGGAAACCAACTAGCCTTATGTAATGAGAATAATAGATTATTTTCTATATTGGTCCCTGTTGCCTCCAAATATTTGCCTGTGGACTTGGTTGTGCAACATTAGTAATAACAATATATTTACTGAGTGCTTACTATATGCCCTGTGCTCTTCTGAGGGATTTTAGTGTAGTTTTTTCACTGAATTAGTGCAAGAATCCTACAAGTTGTGTATTGTTGTCATACCTTTTTTGTAGAAGGAAAAATAATGGGAAATGTCTTCTTACTACTAAACAGGTTTACAAATTTAAAATATTTTAAAATATCGCAAATATTTTCATTCTTTCAGCATAGAAAATTATCCCTTAAGAGTCTTTCTAGGATGGGACTGCTGAGAAGAATAATTCATAGGTTACAGATCATGAATATTCACAACTTGTCAGTTTATACAGCAAAAATGGTATCTCTTTTGATACTCACCAAACCCATAAAGGTGCTTTTATTACTCTGTGTTACACAAGAAAATTGAAGGTCAGTGAGGTTAATTCACTAATTCATGTTCACAATGAAAATGGTCCACTTATCTCTTTTAAAATGGGCTGAAATATCATCTGAAATGAAATACACATACCTTTGCCACTGGGACTAGAGAAAGAAATGTTAGCAGTGATGATAGATACATAAGAGGTTATCAAACATAGGGAGGTCTCCAGTACTGAGCTAGAAAAACAAAACATAATTCAGAACAAACTTTAATGGGAATTTTTTCTTACTGCTCATTTTCTCTGTGCAAAGGCTGATTATGGATTCATTTATCTCATCAAGAACAAAACATGGGGAAGTTGCGTTCGTATGCGCTAAGTAGGACAAACATTTAGAAAATGAACGTTTATATAATTCAGTATTTCCCGTGCAGGTACATCTCTAAATTAAACATAGGCCTTTGAACTACTGCTGCAATTACAGGAGTCGTCAGAGGAAAATTTATAGTGGTTTCTTATTGTATCTACTTACATCTGGTCTCCCCGTCAAAATGACATAGAGCAACCTCCAAAAAGCATAAATATATACCTCCTAGCTATGTGCATATTTTGAAATCACTCCAACCCTTCAAGTTTTAACAGAAAATACATTCTTTTTTTCTGTTTCTATGAAAGAAGCTTGCAATGAGTCTGTCTCCACAGGAGCAAAATAAATAAATGTCATGACTTTGTCATTATCATCTTGAAAACTTTCACAGCTTAGTTTATCCATTTAAGAAAAGAAATCTTTACGATGCATCAAGTACTGCTTATTCCATTGTAAAGGTTGAGAAAACATCAGCTAATTGTCAAGAAAAACCCAAGTTTGTATTCAAGGTATCCAGCATTAATTATCATGAAAATGCAAAGAAGACCTTCTAGTTCACTTCTTGCTCATTCTGGGATGAAATTTTAGGCAGTAGATCTAAAATTTGATAAATTGTTTCAAGAGACATTTCAGACCTAAAAATTGTCACACTATTATGAGAAAACTAATCTACTTTTTGACAATTAATTTTTGGAATAAATTTGATAAATTGTTGAGTGACAGATTTCCTTTGAATACAAGCTATGCAAACTAAAAAGAAATGTGATTCAACTCTCTTTTATTTATAAAAATGGAAGGAAACAGTAACCCAATGTAAATAATACCTGGATTAAAAATCATGGCACATTCGAAGCACTTCAAGTAGTTAGTTGTGGCCACTCTGTGGGATATAGACTCCTGGGCTCTGGCAGTAGGCTGACTGGCATTTGAGTTAATACCCAGCGATGTCACTAACTCATTATGGGACATTGGGCTGATAACTTTTCTTAATCTCAATTTATGTAAAATCATAATAATTATAAATATTAACAAATTATTAAATATGCATTAAAATTATGTGTTACATATCTATAAATATTACTTAGTTGCCAATATAAAGGAATGCTATAAATTTTATAGGAGATCATGAATGCGATCTCCACATTGTGCTTTGTAAATTGTAGATACTATTATTAATTTGGTTAGATTAAAAATCAGATTTAAACCGAAAGAGTCAGAGCCACAGCCTGCAAAATCCGATATGCCATGTAAGGACTTTAGATTTCATACTGTGGTAGGCAATAGAAAGCCACTGAAGAATTTTTCCCCAAAGCGTACTGTGATATGCTTTGCATTTAAAAAAAATTATTGTGCCTACAGTATGGAGGGTGAGTTGGAGGGCACAATAAGGAAACCAGTTACAAGACTTTTTCAATAGTCCATGAGAAAATAATAAAGGCAACCACAGAAATAACCAAGTCAACCACAGAAACAATGGAGAGAAAAGAACATGTATGAGATTATAAGGAGCTAGAAATAATGGAGCGTGGTTACCAACGTACTGTTGCCACATGGGAAAAGGAGGGACCAAGAATGGCACCCGGCCTCCAAAAAGTAGTCGGGTTAGCAAATGCAAGGAGAAGCACAGGTGGGGAGGGGACATGGGGGACGCATAGAACTAGATGTATGAGGTAAGGCTGGTTTTGAAGAAGCAGAGGTCAAGTTGCCTGGAGGACACAAAGGCACAGGGGTCTATCACACCACTGGCTACACTGGTTTCTGCTTGGAGTTCAGGGTACACCAGGTCAATGAAGTTACAAGACGCTACGCAACTGCTCATAGAGACTAGATAGAGTGCTGAGAAGAGAGCGAGAGTGGAACTTCGGGAAATATCCAATATAAGGGATGGGCCGTAGAACAAGAACCTACCATGGAGTCTGAGAAGGCACGTCCTTCTAGCACCAAGGCGATGAGGAGCTGGCGATGCCAGGGAACCAAGGTGGAAGTCGGTCAACGAGCAGGAATTGGTCAACCTGCCAAATGTTGCAGGCGAGAAAAGTAAGACGGGTAGAGAAGAAATACCAGACGATTGGACAACTATTGGGTTGCCTGTGATATTTGCAGAGGAGTTTTATTGCAATAATAGGTACTGTAATCCGATTATAGAAGTAGGAATGAAACATTCCAGTGGACATCTTCTTTTTTTGGTTTGTTTTTCCAAAATTGGGTACAGGCATATTGCTGATCCCAGATCATCGTCCAGAATCTTGCTATACCTCATCAAAAGTGAAGTCTATTTCCTATTTGCTTGAACCCAAGCAGGACTTTGCCACTGTTTTGATGAACAGGACGCCCTAGAGGTGATGCCGTGTGACTTCCAAGTTTAGATCATAAAGGGACTGAAGACCCCACCCTCCCAATCTCTCTATCCTTCTCTCTATCTTCCTCATCCCTGGTTCCTAAAACCTACCACGCAGGCTGTGAGGCAGTGCAGGTCACACGGAGAGTCTACTTAGAGATATTCTGGCCAACGGACCCAGCGAACGTCGCAGTGCTAGCACCAGCACCGGCTGCTACGGTGAGCAGCAATCTTTTCCAGGGTTTTAGCCCCTAGGCTTTGAGCTGTGGCAGCTGATGCATCCGAGGCAGAGATGAGCCGTCCCCATCGAGCCCGTCTCTAATTGTAGATGGATATTTTAGATGTTTTAGGCCACTAAGCTTCGGATAATATTTTACGCAGCCATAGTAAATTGTATAGGCATGAAGGGGGAAAAAAAACACAACTTTGCAAAGTGTTTGTTCAATTCTTTACTCAAATTTTTAAGCAGATTGTTTGTCATTCTATTATTGAGTTGTGGGAATTCTTTGTCTTGGATACCACTTATTTGTTAGGTATGGTTTTAGAAATATGTTTTCCTAGTCTTTGGGTTGCCTATTTATTTTCTTAATGATATCTTTTTTTTTTTTAATGATATCTTTCAACGAACAGAAATGTTTAGTGATAATAAGATCTAATTTCTTAAATTTTCTTTTGTAGTCATTGATTGTTTGATTGATCTAAGGAACTTCCACCCACCTATTGGTAAAAATGCATTCTCATATATTCATTCTCTTTGAAATATTTTCACCCTCTGAAATTTTTATTCTTTTAGTTCCAATGATTAGGTCTACATCTCAAATTAATCTGTGTTTATGATATAAGGTAGGAGTTAAAGGTTATTTTTTTGCCATATATGTATCCAGATAACCATTTGCTGAAAGGTTTTCCTTTCTCCACTAGATTTGATAATTTTGTTGAAAGTGAGGGTTTGTTTGTGAGCTCCCTATTCTAGTTCACTGATCTATTTATCAACCCTTATGCCAGCACCATACTGACTTGATTTATAGTAAGTTTTGAAGTTCTCCACCTTTGAACTTTTTCAATATACCTTTGGATATTTTATCTTTCACATTTCTATATAAAATTTCAAATTTCCAATCAATGAATGACATGTGTTGTCTGTTAGTTTGGGTCTTCTTAAAATTTGCTCAAATGGTTTTTTTATTCGTATTCAACGTAGAAGTCTTGTACACCTTCGATCACATTTACTACTTAGTTTTTTGTAGCTATGGTAAAGAGAATTGTTTTTTAAATATTATTTTCCGATTGTTTGCTACTGGCATATAAAATAAAATTGATTTTTCTGTGTTAATCTTGTGTCCCTACAACACCGCTAAATTCAATATGCAGTTCTGCCTTTGTTTTGTAGATTTCATAGGATTTTCCACATAAGTAATCATGTTATCTGGAGAAGACTCTTTTCCTTCCTTGCTCATCTATGCCTATTATTTTTCTCTTTTGTCTTATGACTAGTTTCTCTGGTACAACGTTAAATACAAGTCGCGAGAATGTGAATCTTCTTGATTTTAGAAAGTGTTAAATACTGTGTTATTGAATATACTTTTTTTCATATAATTTTTCAGAGATCTTTATAGACTGGCCATTCTTCTCTATTATTAGCTTATTGAGAGTTATTTTTTAAAATCACTAATGTTGAATTTTGTTAATGCTTTTTCTACAGCATTGAATATAATATATATTTTTCTTTTTCATTACAATGTTAAAATGGCAAATTAAAATGGTTGGCTTCAAATTTTAGATTAATCTTGCCTTCCTGGGATAAACCTACTTAGTCATGATTTTGATATATTGTTATATTTGATTTACTAGTACTCTGGAAGTATTTTTACCAATATTAATGAAGATTGGGGGGTGAATTTTCTTTTTGTGTGTTCTCCTTTTAAGATTTTAATATCAAGCCTATGCTGGCTTCATAAAATAAGTTGGTAATTGTTCCCTACTATTTTATTTACTGAAAACTTTTTCGACTGATGATATTTCCTTATTAAATATTTGAGAAAATTTTCCAGTGAGAACCTATGAGTCTGAAGTGCCTGTAGATTTTGGGCAAGAAATTAAACGTCTTTCAAATATATATATATTATATATCTATATCTTTATATATCATATATGTCTTTTATAAAGATATAAAATACCTTTATATATAAATACCTTTATATATATACATACATATGTCTTATATATACATATATATGTTTTATTTTGTGCCAATTAG
This sequence comes from Canis aureus, assembly GCF_053574225.1. Lineage (NCBI taxonomy): Eukaryota > Metazoa > Chordata > Mammalia > Carnivora > Canidae > Canis > Canis aureus. Next base: position 1,429,091 of record NC_135618.1, read on the forward strand.
GCTAGTTACATTTTTCAGATACTCATTTTTTTTTCATCTAAGTTGACAAATTTGTTGCCATAAACTTGGTCATAAAATTTCCTTATTATACTTTTAATATCTATAGAATCTATAATGATAATCTTTTTTTCATTTTTGATATTGAGAATGTATTCTCTCTTTCGTGTCAAGTTTAGTTTTATTACTTTTCTTTAGTACTATCCTTTCCTTTGTTATTTTCTTACCTGTTACTTACTTTGGCTTTAATTTGTTTTTTTCCTGTCTTCTTAAGTTGGAAACCTAGATCATTAATTTTAAATACCTTTCTTTTCTAATATATCTATTTAAAGCTATACATTTCCCTTTAAGCCCTGTTTTAGCTTCATCCCATATATTTTTATATACTAGATTTTCCTTATCACTTAGTTGAACATATTTTATAATTTCCTTGGATTTCTTCTTTGACCTATGGATTATTTAGTAGTATGTAATTGCTGAGTATTTGAGTTTTCCCTAATATCTTACTATTGTCTAATAGCTTTTAGGTTCTAATTTAATTCCATTGTGGTCAGATAGTATATTATGTTTTAATTTACTGTGACTTATTCTATGGTTTAACATAGAGTTTATATTGATGAACATACTATATGCACTTGAAAGTATATGTACAGGGCAGCTCGGGTGGCTCAGCAGTTTAGCACCGCCTTCAGTACAGGGCCTGATCCTAGGGACATGGGATCAAGTCCCATGTCAGTCTCCCTGCATGGAGCCTGCTTCTCCCTCTGCCTGTGTCTCTGTCTCTGTGTCTCTCATGAATAAATAAATAAAACCTTAAAAAAAAAAAAAGAAGGTATATTGTACAATTGCTGGATATAGGGTTTTGTAAATATCAACTAAGTCAAGACGGCTGATAGTGCTATTCAGATCATCTACGTCTTTACTGAGTTTTTTGTCTAAATATTCTTTTAGTTGACAGAAGAAAAAAGTGAAAGTCTTTATGCAGAATTGTGTTTTTCTCCCTTTAATTCTGTCAATTTTTATTTCAAATATTTCAAGATTTTGGTGTTAGCTGCAAAGATATACATGATGGTTAGTTCATCCTTATGACTTAACTCTTATCACTGTGAAGTGTTCTTCTTTATCTCTGATAACACTTTTTATTGTGAAGTCCATTTTATCTGGTATTGCATAGTGATTCTAGACTTTTTATGCTTACTATTTGCATAACATATCTTTTCTATTTATTTTCAACTTCCTTCTGTCTTATATAGAGCATATCTCTTGTGACAACAAGCAGTTTGGTCTTGCTTTTTTAAATCCATTCTGATAATCTCTGACTTTTAATTAGAGTGCTCACTGCATTAAACTTTAATGCAATTATTAATGTGATTGAATTTAGGCCTTATATTTTATTTTTCATTTGCTGTTTGACACTTCCCACACAGCTTCCCACTCAGTGTTTTTAGTCTCTGTAACTCCTTTCTTGCCTTCATTTAGATTATTTGAATACATTTAGAATTCCATTTTAATCTCTCCGTTGGTATTTTAGCTATACTTTTTTGTGTTGTTATTTTTCATTGCTTCTCAAGGTATTTCCATATACATCCATAGTTATACAGTATACTTAGAGTTAATTTTGTACTATTTTGCACAAAAAATATTGAAATCCTGTAACTATGTAGGTTCATTTATCACCCTTCATCCTTTATGCTATAGTTATGTAACATTTCTAACATACATTATAAACTCCACCAGAAAATGTCAATTTTGTTTTAAATGGTACATGTTATTTTAAAGGAATTATAAGATATTTACAATCATTCAGATATTTAACAAACTGTGATGCTGTTTATTTTCTCCTAAAGAACCAAATTTCTATATGGTATTATTTCCCTTCAACTGGAAGGACTTTTTTTAACTCTTAGTTATCTTATATTTTTAAATATCTTCATTTTGCCTTTTATGTTGAAGAACATTTTCATTGCATGTAGAATTCTACGCTGAATCTTACTTCTCTTTTAACACTTTGTTAATGTGTTACCCTTCATCTTCTTGATGCCATAGTTTTTAATGATGAGCAGGGATCAAGCATCCCAAGGCCAGGTCCAGTTTCCACTTCAAGATGTTTGCAAGGGAGCTGAAGTTGGTTTCTGGGTGCCCAGTGCATGAACTGTGGCTGGCATGAGGTGTGGGTGCTGAAGCAAGCCTGCAAAACCAACAAGGTCGCCAACATACTGGTTGTTCATGAGCATAGAGGCACCCCTGTGGGGTTCATCATCAGCTACTTGCCCCTCTGCCTCACTGTTTATTACACACTGTGAATGGGATTATATGACATGATGTCCCCAACCTGGACACTGTGTCAGAGGCTAAGCCTCACCTCATCGTACACGGCTTCTCTCTCCACCTGAGCAAAGGAGAGTCTGACATATTCTAGTACCTGTTCCCTGTGCCCAAAGATGACAAACACCTGGCCATCACCATTTCAAACCAAGATAACTACGTCTCCTTTCAAGTATGTGATCCACCTGGGCACAGTGGAGCAAGAGACTACGGCAAGCATGGAATGGTCTGGCACCCCTATACTACCAGCGCACACAAGAGAGTCTTTCTGAGCACGAAGTGAGCCCACTTACCAGTCAGTACATGGACTTGGACCCAAGAGATGAGGAATAGTCGGAAAAAATTCTGTGTGCTGAGAGCGTACACGCACACACACATCAGTGGTATTTCTTTTTCATCATTGAGAATAGCGCTATACTTGCTGTAAAATCCTTGAAGCCTAACTCCAACATCTAAGTCTTCTTGCAGATGGCTTCTATTTGGTCTTTTCTCTGGCAATTGGGTCATATTTTCCTGTCTTTCATTTTGTTTTGTGTTTTTGTATCATGGGCACTGTGAATGTTGTGTATATAACCCTGGCTTCTCTTAAAAGGTTTGGATTTGTTTGTATTGCCTGTTCTTTCTCTTGACCCTATTTCTTCATATGTAAAAAATATATTTTTTTAATGTCAGATGTTGTATCTGAAAATGTACGGGCTTGGCTAATGTTATCTCCCTTTAGAGATGATTTACCCTATTCTCTGATAAGCAACAGCTCATGGACTGGACTGACTTAAAGCTGGTTTTCAGGGGCACCTCGGGTGGCTCAGCGGTTTAGCGCCACCTGCAGCCCAGGGCATGATACTGGGGTCCCGGGATCAAGTCCCACATCGGGCTCCCTGCATGGAGCCTGCTCCTCCCTCTGCCTGTGTCTCTGCTTCTCTGTCTCTCATGAATAAATAAATAAAACATTTAAAAAAAAAAAAAAAGCTGGTTTTCAGTGTCTGTTAGGCTCAAACATTTTTCTTTTTTGCCCGAGTTCCTACAGTATAGCTCTCCGGGGATCCCAGTGAAAAGTCTGAGCAATATTTTAAAGCCCTCATTCTTGGGGGCTTCCAAACTCCTTTTCTCTTCTCAACACCAGAAGACTACCAGAATTCTATTCTGCTTCACAATCATTTTTTGTCTGATTTCTTAGCTTCTTATCACGTGCAGCAGAAATGGCAAATGTTTTGGGGGTAAACATGTACCCGGTGTCAAAGTGACTTATTTGCCCCTTTCTTCTCACTGAGAGCTTAAACTTTCAAATTTAGGTTGCTTTGGCTGCCCCAAACTCAACTTTTATCTTCCCAGACTGAAGAGATCATTTTGAAATTCTACTGGCTTCTCTGCCATTATCCTTTCTGGCAAGCTTCTTGGTCTTTTGGTCTCTTGACCTATGCAGAATATGAACAAATGTCCTAAGAGGAGAAACAACATGCAAAAAGTTGGGCACACTTTAATAAATTCTCTGTTTGATATGCTCCTCACACCCTGGTACATTAGAAGCTCTCTAATATCTTTATCAATATTTTAGTGGAGTATTTTTGGTGGTTGTTGCTTTGTTTTTTTAATTATTCTAGGTGAAAATATTGGTGTGCTACATCCTACTCCATTATAGCCAGGAGACTGACCTAGAATAAATATTTCTCAGAAATCACTAAATTACAGACATAACATGTTTTATTCTGCTTCTCCTTATTGTGCTTCACAGATACTGTGTTTTTTACAAGTTGAAGTTTTGTGGAAACCCAATGTCAAGCAAGTCTATTGGCACAATTTCTTCAGGTCTCTGTGTCACATTTTGGTAATTCTTGCAATATTTCAAACTTTTTCAATATTATTGTTTTTGTTGTTGTTATGGTGGTCTGTGATCAATGATTATAACTCATTGAAAGCTCAGATGATGTTTAGCATCTTTCAGCAATAAAGTACTTTTTAATTAAGGTGTGTAAATTGGGTTTTAGACATAATGCCTTTGCACACTTGATAGACTACAGTACAGTGAAAACATAATTTTTATATGCCCTGGGAAACCAAATAAGTCACTTGACCTACTTCATTGAGATATTTGTTTTATGCATGGGTCTAGAACTGAGCCTGCAATATCTTGAAGGTATGCCTTTATTTTTATAGTATAAATGTTTATGATCATATTACATTTCATTGAACTGGTGTTCTATAAGTTTCTCAATGTCCTCTTATGATATTTATGATGATCTTAGCTAAAAAATGTTTGCAGTTGACATCTAGATTTGTACAGCTTCTTTTCAAAAGAATTACTTTTCAGGATTAATTTAAAAATATTGTGCCAATCTGCAACACTACTTGCAAAGGTAATTGCTGCATTTTTATCTCTAGTTCTCCAACATTAAAGATTTATAAAATAATTGATTTTGTACAACTTAACAATTATAAGTAGTATGTTATTTCAGGTGAATTCTCTTTGATCACTGGAGGTGCCTGGCCGGCTCAGTCCGTAGATCTCTTGATCTCAGGGTCATAAGTTCAAGCTCCACGTTGGGTGTGTACTAAAAAATTACATATTTTTTTATTTATAAAAAAATTAATAAATTTGAATTCTCTTTGATCACTTACAAAGCTAAAAAGTGTGTATATTTGGGGCATGGGGAGTAATTTCAAAAACTGCACATCAGTAGAGCTATTAGGTTAATATCCATACTTATAACAATAGATCATCCATTTCTCCAGTTGTTTGTGGCATGTTTTCCCTTGTATTCTTCTCAAAATTCTGCACAATATCTAAGACATAAGATTTACTCAGTAAGCATTTATCAACTTCAATACCATCATTTCTTTTTCAATAATTTTAGACAGTCTTTGGATAACATTTCAGAGGCTTTAGTTGTACATGGCATAAAACTGTGGCTTATCGATTTAAACCATTTACCATATGTCCAATATCCTTCTTTCCTGGATGCCTCATTCTGATCTATTTTATCATCATGAGAAATAATAGATTCATTATTATATATCTGTTCTCTAGAATTATTTTGGTAGATTTTTCTTTTATCTGTAGCAAACTGCAAAGGGGACACAACTATATTCCTGGACTTGAGCAGGCACATAATAAAAGTTTTGAAGAATGAGGACATTATTCATGGCTGCTAGATAAAGCTTGTCAGCCAGGGTTTTTGATTGGAAAAACAGTCAGTTCTGCTCAACCATCATTCTCTAAACTCCTATCTTTCTGTAAGCAAAGATAGTGTGGCCAACTTGTCATCAGTAATATGGTTTTGAGTTGCGTTTTGGGGTGTAGAAACCAATTTACAATGATCTTTTCTTGTACTGTAAAATTTCTAGACGTGTTTAAATCTTGGCAAAGTAGTTTGTTGTTATTAATAATTTCAGGAAAAACATTTTCCTAATATACTTTAAAATGTGAAATATACAATATCCTTAAAAATTCTTGATAGGTTTAAAGTTACTTGGAAGCATAAAATACATGCATTTTGATTTTCTCATAAAACCATTATTTTTGTTATATTAAACTTAGAAGTATAATTTATTTAAGCAACAACTATGAATGTACTAATTAAATTTTCTTGTAGTTGTTTTTTATTCTGAAACCATAAGCAACTTAACATTAAACCTTTCAAAACCTCTTGAGGTATTGAGAAGCAGGCTAAAAAAATTTAAATAAAAATATTTTTTAAAAAAGAATATATACTTCAGAACTACTCTTTTCCAGAGAAACAACATGTAAAAAATACCTTTTTGTAATGAGCCAAAAAAAAAAAAATACAGTTAAAAAGGTCCTTTAACTTTTGAAATTGCATTTATTTGGTTTTATATTTAGACTGGAGAAAAAACTTTAAATGTTATTCCTCTGCTATCCAATGAATAAATACCCTTTCCATCATTTCTTTTATACTGTTATCTATACTCTGGGATTTCATGGCTGATGAAAGACATGCATTTCAAGAGGTATCCAGGGAAGTCAGCATTGCTTTGATACCTTATCATTTTGTCAAGTTGAAGACAATAAAAACATCAACCAAGAAAACCTAAGATCTACAAATATCATTTCCCAATAGAAAGAATATCTTAACATCGAAAAAGAGAAAGAAAGAAAGAAAGAAAGAAAGAAAGAAAGAAAGAAAGCTGCCTCCATGTAAGAATGGCTTTTCACTGAATATGTTTCAATTTATAGAAAACTCATTATAGCTTTTATATGTTTTTTTCTATTTTAGCTTTATCATATAATATTTTATTTCTACAATTGATTATTGGTTTCAGGGAGGGTTCACTTTGCCTCATAAAACAAAAATCATCTTAAAAAGAAAAAAAAAAAAAAACTTCGCAGACTAGAGCCAATTCCCAGACTAACATATACTTAATCTAAATACCTCCAGTTACTGATAACTCATTATTATTATTATTGAATTAAAAAGGTTGGAATCCTATTAGTAATTTCTCAATGTCTTTCTGCCACATTTTATCATTTTCAGGGACTCCTGAAACCCAAAGCATTGAATATATTGAGAGCAACTTTCTGTTATTTAATGGGCTACTTCATTTCTTGATTTTGCCTGAATTCAAGCAGAGAGCGGAGCTTAAGCTAATGGCCAACGACTTTGAAGCAAGAAGCACTAATCAGAGGCCTTACCCACAGAGTGCCAGAAGGCTTTTCTTGGCAGCATCTGAGACTGCATTCCCAGATCAAATAGCTAGCGGTGTGCTCTGTTCTCTAACTGCTGAAAACACCCTTCCACCATGAGCTCTCCTGTGCAGCATGGTTTTCTGGCCTATTGAGTACCGTCATCGCGGAGCCTCATCTAATGAGAAGTGTCCCCGGAGGCAGACATGAATCTTCCTTGCTTTTGAGAGTTGCATTATTTGTCCTTGGTTACAGAAATAGTGATGATCTTTTCCTGTGTAATTTAACATCCTCCTCCTGCAACATTTGTAGGAATCACTCTGGGGGAGTAAGAGCTGAGTAACAGTATTACAGCCCTTAACCGAAGGGAGTTTGTTCTAATATTATTCCCATCCTATTTGTTTTCCATGCTGCTATAAAACTTCTCTGCAAATATGTTCATGGCCTTGGTACTGGCACCTTGTAATTTTCAGGGTAAAATACAAGGTCGTGGTGACATGGAGAACCTCCCTGACCTGGTCCCTCCCCGCCTTGTATTCAGGATCTGTATGATCTTTTGCCACAACTCCCATCCCCGCACCTGAAAACTGCAACTGCATTGGACCACCGGCTCCCCCAAAGACCCTCCACTCATTCTTACCTCCGTGACCTTGTGCCGTCTACCCCCTCGGCACAAAAAGTCCTTTCCTACCACGCTTCACCTGCAGTATGTGCACCGTGGTCATCCAATATGCTTCCCCTGCCTGCCGCCCCCCGTGTGCTCCCAGGGTGCTGGGCGCAGCTCCATCCGGCCTCAACCACACTTGTATTGGAGCTTTCATTTCACCAATAGAAATAGATCGTGAGTATCCTGAAAATGACGACCTTGCTGCCTCCACCTGTGCATCCTGGCGTTTTGCACAGTGCTTGGTATATGGTAGGCTTCCCGGAGAATTTATGTTTCTTCTCCTCTACTTTGATAATTGATAAATACCCTTCAGTAGGATCCCCTTTTCAACCAGCTGCACACCTTTATAGGAAAACTGATGAGAAACTGGGATGAAAATTGGGAGAAACAAGCCTACCCGCCCCCAATACCTACACAACACAACGAACCTCATTGCTGATGTTGTTCAACCACAGAGTGAATAAATCACAAATCTTTCGCTATCCCTTGTCTTACCAGGGGTAGTGGACATGTCCCTTTGCGATTGTGCAGTAATGGTTGATGTTTTTGTAATGATACACCGAGCTCTACTGCTGGTGACAAGCACAGCGCCTGTGTGACCACCGTATGTAGAACAGCTGACGACTGTGAAGTCAGGATAACAATGAATTTGTCACGCGCTTTTACAGTGACAAGTAGAAAACACTGCTTTATATTTTCAGCTTCTGGATAACTATAGTTTGTATTTTCTTTAAGATATTTCCCAGTCACCATGCTGATGGACTGACAAGCTCAAAATAGTTTTCTCACAGGGAAAATTTAGCAAAGCTTCACGAACCTGGTTCAAAATCGAATGAAGTTCAGAAAATAAAAGACCATGGATGAAAGAAAATAGTGTCTGCATCACGGCATACTCAGATTAAGGAGAAGGGTCAAAAGACATTTCTCTGCATAGGATCATCCCAACTTTATACCCACAAACACATGCATTATTTTTTTTCATGCAGCAAAATAAAAGAAAAAAAAACAAAAAAAACACTGCCAGTGAGGATTATAAAAACAAAGCATGCTTTTTGTGTTTTTTTGTTTGGTTGGTTTGTTTGGTTATTTACTTAGGAATAACCTATTTATAACAATCTAGTGACCACCCATTTTAATTAAAATAATCTAATTTTCTTTGTAACTGTGCAAATCCGTTGCTATAGATATGACTAGCTGAATTGGCCCCGCCATTCTCAGTTGTATTCAATCACCTGTATTGTGTTGTGAATGTAGCATGTACAGGGGCAGAGAGAAACTATTTAGCACCAACTCTTTGCCAGGCATTGGGTCAGTTTCGTTATTTGATTATTTAATCTTACAAGTATCCAATAGGGATTTATATCTGTTTCTTACAAAGGAGGAAAATGTGACTCAAGTAAATAGCCAACCCAGGATTAAAATCCAGGTCTTTTAGTGACTTCAGAGGCCCTATTCATTTCATAGTGTCACATCACCCACAAGACACCACCCTTGTGAGTTGATCTTCAAGAAGCCCACGTCAATACTGAGCAGGATAACCTCTAATGGGTCCGTTTAGGGGCAGCCATGTGACTTGGTTCTGCTCAACGACATAAGCAGAGGTGTGCTGCAGGTGTCTGGTCATGTTTCTATTGCTCTTAAAGAGAGGCACATATCTGAAAAGGCTACACTCTACGTGATTCTAACTATCTATCATTGTGGAAAAGCCAAAACTATGAAGACGGTAAAAAGATCAGTAGTTGCCAGGGGATGGGGAGTGGAGACAAGATAAACGGGCAGGACAGGAAGATTTTTAAAACAATGAAACTCTTTTGTGTATGGTAGATACATGTCACCATACATTTGTCCAAACCCACAGAACACCCAACTCTATGAGTGCCCCCTAATACAAGCTAAGAATTTAGGTGATAATGCTCCATCAGTGTCGGTTCATCAAGTGTAACACATGTACTAATGTAGGGCAGGGTGTCAATAGTGAGAGAGGTTGTGCACGCGTGGAGAGGGTTATATGGGAATCCTCCATACTTTGCACTCAATTTCTCTGTGAGCCTAAAGCTACTCTAAAAAAAATTAAGTTTATTACTTTAAAAAATAAGCACAGACCATATAATGTTCTGTCAAATTACCAAAATTATTCTGTAAGTGTGAACATAATAAGTAGAAATACCCATAATTTTTAAAATTCGGAGCACATTGATACAGTGACAGTGAATCTGTTTAGATCTGTGTCTTACCTGGAGGAAGTGATTTTAAATCAACTTGTTCTGTTGTTTGCTTATTTCACTTGATGATGATAACTGTTGACTAAGAGGCCAATTATAATTTTACTTCCCAAAAAAGACAAGCAATTGAAAACATCTTTCATAAACTACAGCTCCGCAGTTTCTCAGTCTTTTACCACAAATGACAGAATTGAAGAATATTCTTGATATGCCAGGTTATTTTTCTTTGGTTATGGACAGTTGTGTTGTTGTGTATCTGATTAGAGATCATCTCACAGTAGGGCTTTAAAAGTCTTAACACTATCCATAGACGTGAAGGAGCATATTGTTGTCTTGCGGGTGTGTGTGTGTGTGTGTTATTATGGCTTTACATTATTCAGCAATAGTGCCTTGTACCTTTGTAGGGACCTTCAATTCTTACCTTTCTGCCCCACGTATACCTGAGACCTAGTGTGGGACCCTGCTCACAGCCAACATGATGAAGGAGGAAAATGATTTCCTAATTCTTTCTTTTTAAGATTTTATTTATTTATTCATGAGAGACAGAGACAGAGGCAGAAGCAGAGGGAGAAGCAGGCTCCACGCAGGGAGCCCGACGTGGGACTCGATTCCAGGACCCTGGGGTCACACCCTGGGCTGAAGGCGGCACTAAACCACTGAGCCACCCCGGTTGAGCTATTTAATCTCTTTATTTATTGTTTGTCCAACATCTTTTCTGCCAATTAACCATATCAAAGGAGAAGAAAACATGGACTAACATTCTAGCATTGTGAGAAGTTGCTACACAACCAAAATCTTACTGGATCATAATATTAAGGTACAGTGATAGGAAGCAATGGGATTGAAAACTGACAAAACTGATGTTTGGTTTTGCCTTAATGATACGAGTATTTTGAGAGACCTTAAGAGACCCTGTCAAAGCTCAGTGATTTCAAGTTAACAAAGATCTTGCGCAACTAACACCTGTATCTGGGTTAAGGCAGTGAAGAATAAAACTACTTAAGGAAGTTTTCCATCCCAACATGAATCCAACAACCAAAAGCGACATATTGTCGCAGAAAAAAAAAGGGGGGGGGGCTCCAGAATAAAGACAATGGGTTCCAGGACACCTAGATTAAAACTCTAACAAAATGGGGAATAAAGGGCTATTTCCAATAGGTAATATATTTCAATATATATTCCAATAGGTGAATATTGCTCTAACACTCAGGGAGTTTAAGCACATCTGAACACATTTTGAGAGTTTGTTTGCTTGGTGGCAAAGAACATCTATCGACGGGAAGATAGTGTCACACAAATGTACTTTTGTTTTAATTTTCTTGGGAGTTGCCTCAAGTACCTAGAGTGAGGGGTTTTAGGAGAAACTGGGGGTTTAACGTGAGTCTTCCTGAAACTTTAGTAGAATACATGATGATGTGACAAAAACATTGAAGTAGCAAGGTCATCTTTTGAAGAGCCTAATATGGAGAAAAGGACCACAAGTAGAATTTTGAGAAAATCACTCTCACAAGAGACTTTAAGCATTTCAGGTCATCACTCGAAGCTAGAAAAATAGCAGTGACACTTGTAGGTCATGAGAACAGAGCGGATAACAATATGAATGATAAATGTGGCAGAAATGAGGGACAAGGAGACCTTCCTGGAGACACTGCTGGATGATAAAGAGACTTAAGTCTCATTTTTTTTTTCACTCTGTTGAACTTGGAGCCAAATGTGCTTTTTCAAACCATGCCTATTATTCACATACTTCATAAATGGTATGGTCCAAAGATGCAAAAGATGTAAAAATAAATACATCTAAAAACTAATCAATGATGGATATGTCGGGGGTTAGTGTTTTTTAAGGAAAGAAATCAATAGCAATAGGCTAAAAGCAAAGGAAAATAAAAAATAAAAATCTCTTCAGTGAGGATTCATGAATCTGTAAACATAACATTGTTTTATTAGCCCTGTAAATAAAATTTTTAAGTTATTAATGCTTAACTTGTTTAATTCAGCAAAAGATAAAAAAAAAAAAAAAAAAAAAAAAAAGATCAGCCAACCTGAGGTATAAGGACCAGGTCTAACATGTAGATCTATCTCTGGTCCATAGCAGTTCACTTCCACAGGAATTTTGCCAAAACTATCTTCTCTGGAAAGGACCATAAAAAGCACTTTAGTATTTTCTCCTAGGGAATATATACGTCATCATTGTTACCCTGCAAGTTTTTTGCATAATATTCAACAGGAAGACAAAATATCTTCCTTCGGAGATGGTATCAAAAAAAAATTCTTTAGACAGACTGCAAGTAATGCCTCAGAAATGAAGACACTTGAAATGCAGGTTTCAAGCTTAAAACACTTATTTTTTTTCAAACATGTATCATATGATATATGAAGTAAAAATATCAAGAGAAAGTGTGTTGGTAGTCTATATTAATCAGTATTCTTCGGATAAACAAACCTGTAGGATAAACAACACACACACACACACACACACACACACATTTATAAAGAGATTTATAAAGAAGGAATTGGCTCACATGGTTACGGAGGCTAACAAGTCTAAAATCTGCAGAGTGGGCAAGTAGGCTTAAGACTCAGGACGAGCAGGTGTTGCGGTTCAAGCCGAAAGGCCGTCAGACTGGAAAACCAAGAAAGAGCCAATGTTGCAGTCTCTTGTAGAATTCCACTTTGGGAGAAGTCAGTCTTTATCTGTTAAGATCTTCAATTGATTAGGTGAGGCCCACCAGATTACGGAGGGCAATTTGCTTTACTGAATGTCTACTGATTTATATTTTAACCTCATTCAGGACACTCTCACAGAAACATCTGGAATAATGTTTGACCATATATCTGAACACCATGGTCCAGCCAAGTTGACACATAAAATTTACTATCATATTATATAATCAAAATTCAGGCTTTCTTTGCAAAATCATGAACGTGTTATGAGAAAAGACTCCCTAAATTAAATGGTTTCATTGACTGCCTGCAATAATTAAATAAGTAATAAATTTGTCACAGTTGCCATTAGTATCAGTCCTTCATCAAAGTATGTGTACATCCATGCCTCTGGCATTTTCTAATGATCGGCAAGTTAGCTCAAAAATTTGTCATGGAATTATATCTCTGCTTATCAAATACAGAAAGGGGGTATGAGAGGTTACTATTCCCAGAAAATTTTCTTTTCCTCTAGACAACTTTACATTCAAAACACCTTGAAAAGCCACTAATACTTGACACACAGGTGATGCCAGTTTGCTGCTGATTGAGAAGTGCCACTGGAAGGCGAGTCGTGGTTGGCATGTCCTGTGCGTTCAGTCAACGCGTATGAATATATGGATGGGAAATGCCTGTGAATAGCATGCAGTTGTCCTTGCTTCTTGAGACAGCATAAGCCAAATATTGAAAATTTGATATTCAGTCTGGGCTTTGTGATTTCTCTATCATGGAACACTTCTCAAAGTAACTTTTGAGAATTTTGAAATTTATCTCTTAGTACATGCCTGCACCCAATTCTCAACACAAATTTGTGTACTTCTATTTTCTATATTATGTATTCCTTTCTTCTAACTCATCTTCTCCTTTTTCCTTATTATCCTCTCTTATCTATAGTTCTTATTTCTGTCTTTTTCTTCTCTCTGCAGTGTTTAAGCTTGACATCGCCCCTCCCTGTCCCCTATTGTATTACTTAGTCTTTTAGCAAGCTCTTGAAGCTGTTCTCTAGCTTTTCAGTAATTTTAAATTCATCTGTCTTGCTTTTTGCATTTATGTTTGTGTAAAAGTTCTATCTAAAGTTCTAGAGTTCTATCTAAATATCTATTCAGGAAGTGTAAATAAATGTCTACCGACAAAGTGTAAAGTTCGTCTTAAGTATATAAAGATGACGATGCTTGATGATGATCATGATGTCGTGATGACAATAATAATGGCAAATGACTTGCAGAGAGACCCGCTGGCAGTTGTCACTACCTGCCCTACCCTCTCTCATTTCGATATACTAACTGCCCTTTGACAAACAAGGACTTTAGAACTTTGCTTTTTTTTTCCTAACAGAGACAAACAAACAACATGACACTTGATAAAAGTGTTGATCAAGCTATGATTGAATTCCGACTCAGAGAAAACACAGGGAGACTGGCCCATGACTTGTGGAAGTGGAAAATCGAACTTGCCTCAATCTGATTCCAGTTTCAGGAATTTGGAACCTGAAAGGCTTCATTAATAAAATATGCTACAGCCGGGAGGCCATGGCACAAAGCTGAAGTTTATAGCCATTATCTGAATATATGCGTGTGTATAGATTGATCAAGTGAGAGCGCGCTGAGGGCTGGTGGTGGAGCTAATGGGGCCCAGCGCGGAGCAGGGCTGAGTACAACAGATGGCGCAGTGCTTGACAGAGGCAGAGCAAGCTCCTTATTTTCTAGTTTGAAATTTCTAGTTCCACTCTTACCTCTAAGACTCATGAGAGCCACTCAAGTGGCTTTCTGGTCCTTGATACTAGAAGAGTCTTACAAGTTTTATGAGTCTCTGCTTCAAAAGGAAAAATAATTAGGGTTTTTGCTATGATGTCATAACAAATATTCTACAGAGCTCCTCAACAATATTTATTCAGCATCTACTATAAATAAAAATCTCCCCAGAAATCATAATTAGAAATAGAGTATGCCAGTTTTGTATCTCTTCTTCACAGAATTGGATGGAATCCATCATCAGTTCTTTCTTTCTATTTGGAAATAGAATTCCCACGTTTTGGTACGTCACATGTGCCAGTGAAGTTCTGTATCTCAATCTCCCTTGCAACTAGGTGAGGCCAGCATTGTAAATAAAAGTGATCTGTGCAACCTCCAGGCTGAGTCTCTGAAGGAAAGGAGCATGCTCTTGATTCCTCTTTATCCCTTTTCCGTTGCCTGGAAGGTATTCCTGATAATAAATCATCTGAGGCACACGGTAGTCACACTATGATAATGGCATCTCTGATATTATGGATCCTCCATTTAAGACCTGGACTTTTTTTTTAAATTTTTATTTATTTATGATAGTCACAGAGAGAGAGAGAGAGAGACAGAGACACAGGCAGAGGGAGAAGCAGGCTCCATGCAGGGAGCCAGACGTGGGATTTGATCCCGGGTCTCCAGGATCGCGCCCTGGGCCAAAGGCAGGCACTAAACTGCTGCGCCACCCGGGGATCCCTAAGACCTGGACTTTTTATACTTATATTCCCGCGTGAAATTTCTGTGTTACCTGAGCCAACGTTATTTTGTCTTTGTTAGAACAGCCAAAGAGACATCCTAACAAACATAGATGGTATCGATGAATAGAGAATTCTGTTAAAAGGAAGAAGGAAAACTATCAAAGATAATTAGGATAAATAAAGTGATTCCGTTTTGGAATTTAATACCACGTGCATACTTCACCAAAATGTTGAGAGTAATGGACAATAGAGGAAATACATCAGGATCTGTAAGAAATCAACTGAAGTATGTTGAACGTGCAAATGACTATTTTTAACTGTTTTAAATGTTAAACCATAAATGTTTATTATGTTCCTATTGGTTGTACTAAAATAATAAAAGTCATATCTTTATATTCTTTAAAAAAAAAACAAATACATTTGATTAATGGTCTAGTTGAATGGATTAAAGCCTGTTTGGGAGAAGAAAAGAAGAAGACGAAGAAAGGAAGGGGAAAATTGCACAAAAATTATGTGTTGCTAATACTACAACAATGGAGCAAACAACACGGGGGATGTTCGACCGAGCACCGTTAAAACGGTGGTCGAAGCTGTGCCGCCCCTGCACTCCCCCCGATGGTCCTGAAAGGACTTTTCTATAGTAATGCCAGGATGGGGACTAATAGCATATGCTAATGAAGTGAATTAGAGCTAGAACTAGCCCCACATTGTCTGATCGGCACCAGGGCAGGGTAGGTGCAGCAACAAAAGCTAAGCTCATGAGTGAAAGGACTTTAATTGTATACAGAAGGCTTAATTCGAATCTGTGCTTGAAAAGTCTTTTGTGCATGGCATGCCTGCTTCCCCTGTGACTTTGCTGAAAGTTAGGGTGTGTAACACGCATGTAGTCGCATACTCACCTGGTCTCATCAAGTCTACGTACCGGCGTCGCTGCCTTAAAGAAATGGTGTAAGTTCCTTTTCATGGTAACCTGTGCAAGCTGTTTTGGGTTCAGAATGACTGTGGAGTCTTGCTGCTGAGATTGCTTTCCCCGCGCTGATCACTATCAACCAGGGGGTTTAGAATGGCCCAGAGGAGCAATGGGAATGAGACAGAGAGACAACACTCTGCGGAAATGTAAGGATTTAATACAGATTCTGAAAACAAACATGCTGAATCCAGATCTATAATCAGCATAAAAAGGTTTTGTTTTGATGGGGGTGAGACTGGACTGTCCCGTCTCTAAATGCGATCGTGGCTAATTACAGCTAGAATATAAATCCTCATTTAATCAAAGATATTAAATGTGTTTGTTCCTATTGGTTTGATTTTTTTGTATGACAACAATAATGACTAATTTCATAGAATTGTATTCTGTTAAGGTAGTCGTAGTTATTATTTATCCATATTTATAGAAGACTGTACACTTGGATTTCCAAGGGCAATGAGGAATGAAGAAGTAACTGACATCCGTATGAGCGCGCCACCTTCCCAAATATCAGAATAAGAGCTTCTTCTCTTACAAGACAGATTTGCAAGACTTACTTACTCTGGGAAGCTTCTCAAAATCCCTACTCCTGTGTCTGGGTGAGGTCTGTGCTCTGTGCTCCAATGGCACAATTTATTACCCCATTATAACACTTCTGTGAATTTATTTATCTGCCTCTGTAGGACTAAGTCTCTTACAGTAGGACCATATATTACTTGATCCTCATATGCTCCAGTTATTGATTGCTGCACAGCAAATGACACTAAAACTTAAAACAACAATAATCATTTATTTTGTTCACAAATCTGCCATTTGGACAGAACTCAGCAAGGATGGTTTGCTTTTGCTTCTCACCGCGGCAGTGGAGTGGCGGAGGCGGGCCGGGAAGACCAACTTCCAAGACGGCTTCTGTGAAATGGCTGGTGCAATAGTCGTTAGTGCATAACAGTGTAGCTCAAACTTAGCAGCTTAGAGAGACAGAAACACTTGTGGATGTTTTTGTTTGTTCTACAGTTTCTGTGTGTCAGGTGTTGAGAGGGAATTAGCTGGGGTTTTCTTCTGGTCTCTCATGATGCTACCGCCAGGCATTCACATGGGCTCCAGTCCTCTGAAGCCTTGATTGAAGCTGGAAAATCTGTTTTTAAAATGGCACATGGACTGGGAGTCGGGACTGGCTGTTGGCACCTTAGATCCTCCCCCCCCCCCCAATGCAGACCTCTCCCTAGGGCTGCTCGAGTGACCTTGTGATACGGCAGCTGGCTTTTCCCATCATTGTATGAGAAAGAGTAAAACACAAGTTGCAATGGCTTGTGATGCTTAGCTTAAGAAGTCACCTGCTGTTGCTCCCACAATATCTGATTGGTCAAGCGCCCTTCAACTTTATTCAGCGTGGAAGGATATTGCATAAGGCCATGAGTGCCAGAGGGCAGGGGTCACTGCGGATCACCTTAGAGGCTGGCTACCACAGATGGCATAGCGGTGTTGGCTCCTACCTGTGTCTTTAGCTAAGCCTGTGTGTTTAGATAAGGCTTCCACGCAGCACGATGACGAAGTCTCAAGGGAAAGAAGAGGCAAGAAAACCAGTCGGCAGGAAGTGGCACAATGGTTCGGTGTGTACTCTGAAGATGGGACGACATCATTTCCATTTTATTCTACCAATAAAAGCAGCTATCTGTCCTGAACAGAATAGGCAAGAGGGGGCATGTCAAAGATTTTGTGGTCATCTTTAATGTTTGACAGGATTGTTTTTGTGTTTGATACCATGTAAGGACATCGCGTGTATGATTCCACACTTAGCACAATGTTCAGTGGGCATTCACTAAATATGGGTTCAAGGAGCAAATGAACCTTGTGTTTATTTTGTAAGGAATTGATTAGTACAAGTATATAGTACAATCACTTTAGAGTTGAGATTTTTGCACATACTAGTACTTTCGCAAATAAAAGGAGTAAAAGCTGCCTTTATGTTCTAGTTAAGATACACATTATGTTACTCAGGTTGACTCATTTAATATTGCCCTTTCATAAAGGAAAGATGGAATTATAGAAACTGCTTTTTCAAAACAGCATTATAAAAGTGAGCCTTGAGTAGAACCTGAGGCTACTAGAGCTTTGATAATATCACATCATTATTATTTCATGTTGAATTAGTAGATAGTAAATACCACAGCCATTAAGTAATGGAATTCATAGAATTTCTTTCAAAGAGATGAGGTCCTTATAAAGTACAATTAGAGAAAAACTAAGAGAAAGGTTCACGAAATTTCTAGATACCTCGGAACCTTTGGCTCATTCACAACCAATTTTAGTAGGAATGTGAAATTCTAAATATTCAAGCAAGGGGCAGGGGGCCGGGCACTACCATACAAAGATATATCCAAATTGGTTTAAGCAAAACTCCTTTAGTTAAAGACAGCACTTGAAGTGTCGGCATCTATGTCGTTCACAGTTTTAACAAACAAACAAACAAACAAATACCGAACTGTATTTTTTGAAAGGTAGCATAATAAAAATCATAGTCCTGCTGAGCCCAGCTTTACTTTTAGACAATTCTCTTCAACCAAATTATAAAGGTTTTGTAAAAGCAAGGCAGACATTTAATTACTATCCCAAGAGCAGCAGCATTCCAATATAACCTTCGGTAACACATATTATCAATCCAATTGAATTTTTAAGAGTGTTTTCTGGAAAATACACACTCGATTATGTACTCTGTGTCATGAATAGTTTTCTAAGGGCCTTAATCCATATTGGCTTTAGCCCTGCTCCCTACGGTTCTTTCCAGCATTAAATCTGGAGTGAGACGAGGTAATGAATAAACAGCCCAGTACAGCGTCTAATAGTCGTATGCAAACCATAACACAGGCTGAGTTCTGCTGCTCTCTCACAGCTAAGCGCAGCTGCGGCAACTTGACTGTGACCTGAATAATCAAAGAAAAAATAAATAAATAAACTTGCATTAATTTTTCCCTTGAATAGCTATGAAGAAGTTTTATTCACCAAAAAAAAAAAAAAAAATGTCCATAAAGTCTTCTCTTCATTAACCCTTCTCCTAGTCAATTATTTCAAAAGCAGAGCAGATTCTATAATACTTCCCCAATGTTAAGTGCTCCATACACGAAGGTGGCTCGGACAGGTTGATGTGCATTAACGACAGCAACCACAAAATCTTCCTTTAGTCTGTTTTTTTTTTTTTTACATAAATCAATAAATAGGAAAAGAAGCTGCTTTCAGAGATATTTAAATGGTGAGAAGCCAGATTTCAAGGAATCTGAGGAAGATGATCCTAGTTGCATGGGAAAGAGGCAGGTAGATCCTGAGATCGGAAGGAGTTGGGCATTTACAGGAGCCTATAGAAGGCGAGCGGGGCTGCAGCGTGGAAGCGGAGCAAGAGGGAGAGTGTGCAAGGATCTGGAGGGTGGCAGGCCCCCGTGCACAACCGCAGGCCGGCAGCCTTTGCCATGACGGGGACAGCAACAGTTCCTGCCGAGGACAGTGGGGAGGTACAGAAGAGCTTTAAGTTAGCCAATGTTTTGCTCATCTGAGAGTTCGGTGAAGAGATTGTAGGGATGCAAAGTGAAACTGTGGCCACAAGTCAGGAGCTCATCAGACTGGGGACGACGATACGAGCCGCGCCGGGGTAGAAGCAGTGATGATGGAGCGAACAGACACGTTCTACGGTCGTATAGAACCGGTGGAACAGGGCTGGGTGGTTATGCAACCTTCCAGAGATGGAGGGATCGGGACGGGAGGACTGTCAGGTTCCCGAAGTGAGCAACCAATTCCAGTTTAGTGGAGGGGTGGAGGGAGCCTGGGGGGGAATTAGGTTTTGGGGAAAATGCAGTCGTTTTATTTGAGGAGATGTTAACTCTAAAGTCCTTGTGAAACGTGTAAGTAGCAGATTCAAATATTTCTTCAGCTAAAGAAGTCAAGATACCAGGAAAAAAAATGTCAGGGCTGTAGATACAAGTATGGGATTGACAGCATAAAGATGATTTTCTGAGTCATAGGAATGGATAAGCTCATCTAGCAAGAAAATATAAAGACGAGAACCAAGAACCGAGCCGCATGCGGAGTTTCAATAATTGTATATAGAAGGAGCAAGTAAAACCTTTGTCAGAAAACCCATAGAGCATAGTGTTATAAAAATTGAGATAAAGTTTTGTTCAAAAAAAAAGGGGGTGGTCGATTATGCTGAAAGATGGATGCTTCAAGGTCTGATAAGATAAGCATAGGAAGCGGCAATTTCAGAAGCTTGGTGGAGATAGAATCCTGATTAGCAAGCTTAACGAAATAACGGGGTGTGAAGAAATGCAGACAGTAGGTGACTCTCACAACACGCTTTATTGTGAACAGAAGCTAAGAAATGTGGAGGAAGTAGGGGACGCGTGTGGGATCAAGGGCGATTTATTTTACTTTTATTTTTGTAAAATGGGAAGTCCCCTGGCAGGCTTATATCCTGATGGGAATGATACAGAGAGAAGATAAAGAGAGAGAAAATGATGATGCAGAGAAGTGAGGTTACTGCCAGAGCATCCTCTACTTGGCCGAGGTAGAGGTAAAAAGGGGGGATGGTGACGGGTGCAGGGTTAAAAGTTAGAGAAGGGATCAGTTGCTCAAGAAGGGAAGGATGGAGCATAGAGAACAAAGGGGAGGAACACCCGGGGGGCTCAGCGGTGGAGCATCTGCCCTCGGCCCAGGGCGTGACCCCGGATCCTGGGATCGAGTCCTGCTTCGGGTCCCCGGCGGGGAGCCTGCTTCTCCCTCTGCCTGTCTCTGCCTCTCTCTATGTGGCTCTCGGGAATAAATAAATAAAATCTTAAAAAAAGAAAAGAAAACAAAGAGGAGGGAGCCTTTATCTGCCATAATCAGGGGAAACAGGCACAGATGGGACAATGTACAAAATACTTATTTCAGACCGTGAGACAGGAGTCTTCCAGGAAAACACAGCAGAACTGACGTACAGGATGGAGGACCTGTTGGAGGTTGGTGGGTGTGAACCTGGGGGGCACCCGGGGCTCTGTGGTTCTCCTGGCATGAGCAGGCCCTTGGGAACGGGCAAGGAGGGGAACATAATTTGCTTCCTTAGGGTTGAGGACCTAGCGCATGGCAGCAACGGGGGGAGAGGAGAGCAAGTGAGGCCGGAGGCTGGCCCAGGTGTGGTGGGCACCGGAGCCCAGGGAACCTCGGCTGGGCGGGGAGGCAGGTAGAGACGCGCCGGAAGAGGCAAGGAAAGGTGAAGGCCCCGCTTTAGGGCTCGAGGAAGTTGAATGGAAGGAGTCGTGGTCCTACAGCAAATGTCTTAGAAACGCAGAAGGTCACGAGGAAGTCTGGAGCGTCGGAAGCCCGGAGGGAGGAGCAGACTCACCCTCTGAGGGCAGCATCCGGGTGCACCCAGCAGAGCAGATGGCTGGGAGGAGCGCGGGACCCCCTCGGCCACCTGGAGGGACAGAGAGGAGAGAGACCCAGCAACCACCCTGGGATGCCAGGGTCCGCAGAGCCCCATGCTACATGGGTCCCCAAGGAACCCCCAAGGACGAGGACGGGAAGGGGAAGACCGTGAGCCAGGAATGCAAGTCTCTCAAGTGCGTGCAAGAAGCCAGGCTTCAGTCTCCACGAGGGGAAGAGCTTATGCATTTCATTGAATTGGTCTTTTTAATGCAACCAGATTTATTTCTGTCTGGTTTACGTGAACCCATGAAAAATGGAACGTTTTCAACAGTTTTTCAATGATGTAGACTGAAAACCTGCACCTTACAGACCCAAGCACCTCACCACTGCGGTTCGGGGAAATGCTGGACACAGAGATGACTGAGAATTGCTGCTGAGGTGGCGAGACGGCCCCAGGGAAGCCCAGAGGAGCTGGACACCTGGACACCTGGCGTGGAGGGAAGAGCACATTCAGGAGCAAATCGCGTGGGCATTGAAGAGGTGGGAACCCAGGGGGGACAAACCAAACGATTGTTTAAAAGGCTTGAGCTGTGTACCTCAGTGTTCTCTCCGCAGAGATGCCAACTGGCTGTCTCAAAGGTCCAGCGAGGGGAGACCCCTGAAGCCCCTCGGTCATTCACAGGATGGGCTGAGACGCTATAACAAAAACACCTACAATTATAGCTGCTTCGCAAACAAAAGCACGTGCTTCTCTGCCACCTCAAAGACCAAGAAGGGAACCCGAGGCCTACTTTTGCTGCAAGGCCTTTCGGGAACGTCAGTGCTCTCCAGGTGATGTTTTCTCTTGTGTGTGTTGCGGGGGGGGGGGGGGGGGGGGGTGCGTGGGGTGCTCCTGGCTGGAGCCCGCTGGCCTCCCTCCCTGCCCCATTCCTGTGGGGGGACAGGGGAACCTCCAGGACGCAGGGCCTATCCGCAGGAGGTGAGCGCTCCATGTACACGGCGCCCACCTCCCTGGCGCTGACCCACGCCCCGTGGCTACTGGCCTCTGGCCGCAGCCTGGCCCCCAGCCTTACTGGGTTCTGAGGCTTCATGCAAAAATAAGACAAAAACAGGTCTCTGGGGAGAGGGGCAGTCTGTGCGGCAGCACCTACCACAGGGTCCACACCGATGCTGCTCCTCAGTGCCATTGACGACCCTTTCCAGGAAAAATCGTCAATCACCCATTACAGACTTCATTGACTTTCAAGAGCAAGCCCTTTGGATTTTTATTCATGAATAGATAGTAAAATCCACTTCTTTGATGATTAGTGACATGTCGATATCAACATTCCAGGAGCACTTTCCAAGTACAAACGTTTAGCCTGGTGTTTTGCGGGCCCCATTGCTGCACCAACACGGTGGCGCGCTTCATGGTTTGCTAATTACGCGGAGATGCAAACACGGAGTCTACACTCAAGTGCTTGGTGTGTCTGGATATGGATGGAGACGAATCCATTATCTGACAAAGTACGACGAACCTGTGTCCGTGGACCCGCCCGAGTAAAGCCACTCGGAAGTAACAAGTTAATAAAATGACAATAAATCAAGTTCTAGTCACTTAATTTGGTAAATGGCCTCACTGCAATATATCATCTCTGCCAAAAATAAAAATAAAAATCTATGAATGTCTAGTTTTGTTATCTGTTTTACTTATTAAGCTTTTTTTTTTTTTTTTTTTTTTTTTTTTTTGCTCATGAATAACTCTGGCTGCTCAGCGAAGGAAGAGACTATTTGCCTCTGATTCTATCAAAGCATTTCCAATAATGGGCCTCTGCTGAATAAAGCAGCTGTAGCAGCACGAGGGACATGTAAATCAAGATGTTCATGAAGAACGGAACGCTCAGATTTAAAGAGTTCACAGGAATATGGCTCATAGAACTAAAATAGGTTATTACAACTCAAAGTCAATTTTGTTACGGCAGGAAAGCACGTAACTGCTGTGGGCAAATGAAGAACTTTATAACAGAGACCCTGTAAGATCAATGAAAATATTATAAAATTAGTTGTTTGAAATAACAGCTTTTTATATAGGGATCCATGTGGAGGCCAAATCACCTTCTCACTTCCCCCCTTTTGGTCAATATGTACCATTTCCTTCAAAGCCATCTTGCATTTTATCTTCTTCAAGAGGCTTTTCTCGATTTATTTTTGCCGTAATCTTGTGTTCTGTGGTTTTATACTTTGAAAACATTTTAAGACTTTTTTAGGTTCATTGATACCCGGGTCTGTGACTTGAAAACAACACTACTATGATTTCATTGTTGAGTCACGAATATTATAAATATAAAAGAGAAAGAGAAAGAAACCGACGACATATCGTCAGCACACGTATCGGTTACACGGACACACGTATTTTCAGGTAATCAAGGGTAGTGTTGTAGGACGCTAGGCACACGCGCCCCACGGTAGGCAGCCCTCCATGTGAATTGCTCGCTTGCCAATTTTCGTGTAAGTTCTGTGAGGCAACATAATCCGAACTTTCCCCTTTTTGATAATTACAGAAGCTATTCGACAACGTTGATGAACGATGAAAGGTATGGAAAGCACTTCGGATATGCTGAAATGGGATGCACGGCACATAAATATTAGCTGTGGCTGGTGTCGTTACTCATGACTTCTGAAGCTGTAGATGTTTTAAGTTCATTTGTACCAGCAACAAACCAGAGTTCAAAGATTTTAGGTAAAAAAAAAAAAAAAAAAAAAAGATTTTAGGTAACTTGAAAAATCTAAGTGGAATTGAAGATTCAGAATTTAAAACGGGGTCTAGAAAGCCACCCCCATCATGCCTCCCTATCACTTCTCATTCTTGTTTTGTTTTGTCTGTATCTTGTTCTCCCGCAACACCTGCGCAATATTATGGTTTTAGAATGATTATTGGAACAGCAGCCGACTTCTAGGCCTGGGGCTGGTTGGATATGGTCTATCCTGGGTGTTTGGGGAAAGTTCATAACTGCTTTCCCAGGACGCCTGGGGGGCTCAGCGGTTGAGTGTCTGCCTTAGGCCCAGGTCGTCACCCAGGGTCCCGGGATCAAGTCCCGCATCGGGCTCCCTGCAGGGAGCCTGCTTCTCCCTCTGCCTGGGTCTCTGCCTCTCTCTCTGTGTCTCTCATGAATAAAGAAATAAATCTTTTAAAAAAATAATAATTGCTTTCTCATATATTTTGCCTTCAGTTGCTTTTCACGTGGTATTGTTAGAGACACCAGTGTTGTTGTTTGTTATTAAGTGACTGTTGTTCTACAATCCCAGCTGCCTCACTCTCCGGTGCCTTCCCTTTAAAAGAAAGAAAAGTGAGAAAAGGAACCCAAACGGTCAGACCTAAACCGGAAGGAGTAGACAGTGGACAGTAAAGAAGTTCTGAGCTTAGTCCTGAAAAGTCAGGATCACCTTCTATCTGACTTGCAAGCTAGAATTTTTACCATCCTGTGCTACGCTGCTTTTCCTTGAAAGAAATAATTGTTATTTTCCTAGAAGCTGAGTAAGAATCTAAGAGCTCTAAGTATTGAATCAAGCAGAGTTTATTTTTTTAATTTTTTAAAAATATTTTATATATTATATATATATAAAGTACATATAAATATATACCTCATGGTATATATGGTACATAATATATATTGCACGTATAAAATATTGTATATTACAGATTTTATATATTATCTAATATATAATTATATATTATTTAAATTTAGCTAGTTCTAAGGCTTGCCACTTTGTTAATTCACAAGAAATTTATATATCTCAAGACACATCAGTGTTTTGCCAGGCGTGTTCTACTTCTACACATATATTTTTGTGAAACTAAGTGAAAAAAAAATCCCTATTTAAGTCTGATGCTCTGGTGAAAAGATGCTACTCTCAGAAACAAAGGATGGAAGTTGTTTTGGTGGGGGCAGGACTAAGCTGCAGGGAAATGGACAGTTGTGATGTTTTACCAGATAGTTGATTAGCAACTGAATTGAGAGGAGATGTGGTGATAGGGAAAAGATATGTTAAAATGCCTGGAAGTATCAGGCTAGATTAGCACTTGGAAGTTAAGATGGAATACAAAATAAAAAGAGAGAAGGTGCTTAGAATGAAGCTTGGATTTGGACTGTGATGGCAAGTGAACAGATTTACAAGAAAGGTGAAAAAAAAAAAATCAAGAACAGGGGCACCTGGGTGGCTCAGTCAGTTGAATATATGACTCTTGGTTTCAGGTCATGATCTCAGGGTTGTGGGATCGAGCCCCAGGTCTGGCTCTGTGCTCAGCATGGAGTCTGCTTGAGGTTCTCTCTTTCTCTCTCCCCCTCTGTCTCTACCCCCTGGCTTGAGCTCTCTCTTGTCTCTCTCAAATAAATAAATAAATCTTAAAAAAAATTAAGAACAAGTAAGGGTCATGAGATCATAAAAGCCATTCAGATGAAAGTTAAATACACATAGTAACCAAAAGTTTTAAGAAATTTTATAAATTACTTAATCACTAAAACATTATAGCAAACACAGAACACCTGGGTGGCTCAGTGGTTGAGCGTCTGCTTCAGCCCAGGGCATGACCCCGGGGTCCTGGGATCGAGTCCTGAGTCGGGCTCCCTGCAGGGAACCTGCTTCTCCCTCTGCCTGTGGCTCTGAGTCTCTCATGAATAAATAAGTAAAATTTTTTTTAAAAAATTATAGCAAATAACTACTCTGTGCTTTATAGTAGCTCTATTTATGCATCATTTAAAGATTTTATTGTTATGTTGACATTTTACCCAGATAAAAATGTAGTATTATAGAAGATATGAATTGAAAATGTTAAAGCCATAGTATTTTATATGTGTTTAAAGCTTTTATCTTTTAAACCTGTTTAGAGCTTTTATATCTGTTTAAAGCTTATTCAAAGATTTGTTTGGTTTCAATGTAAGGTTCTCTGACCCAAAAGAAAGATATTTTAGTTTGGTTATTGCTGGAACACTTGCAGACCACAAGTTTCATATATTATATAATGATTTATATTTGTTTTAGTTAAAATGTTGTCTGAAAAGGATTTAAAAAAACCTTTAGCTCATTGCTTTGATTTCATCATAATCAAGCAGCATTCATTCCACTTAGGCTGTGTCAGCACCCATATTGAGGTCAAACTTTCAGTTAATTTGGGTGAGCCAGGGACATTGCAAATACTACCTTACATCAACAATTCAATTTTAGCATATTTTTCATCAAAGAAAGTGAATTTCCCTATGATTCCTTAGATTCCAGGATACCAACTGTTCAGTCATTCTAGACCATCCAGCTGTTTACCAAAATTCAGATGAGAGATTTCAATGATGAATATAAATGAAATATGTTTTACTTTTATCTATGGCATTTTATTGACACAGCCTTAAACAGGGCAGTGTGATATAAATCAATACCTCATTTTTTCCTTTCTGTCACAAGGAGATTTTCTGTTTTAAATATAGTGGATTGGAAACAGAAAATAATTTAGCAAGGGTGATTACAGCTTCCTTTACCATTATTCCCATTTTCCACATATGAATTTTCTAATTGATTTAAGTCTCTTTTTTCCTTCCTCTTGTTGAAAAAACAAAAATTGTAAAATATCTGTCTACTTATCTAGTCTCAAATTGTAAATATGTACACAAAATGCATTGCCTTAGATTAAGAAAACAGTATGTCATTGCAAGTTTATAACAATGAGGAAGATACTAACACTCTCTGAATTTCATTTCCCTTATAAAATCAGAGTGAAGCAATCTAATTCTTACAATTAGTGCAGGAATGAGATAGTAATTGAGATAACAAGTAAGATAATAAAGGATTTTATAAAACTGTAAAGCCCCTTAATTGCATTCAACATTGAACACGTATTATGTGCCAACCATTAACAATGAAGAAAATAAGGCAAAAGCCCTTCTTTTAAGAATCTCTTAGCCTAAATGAAGATGTGATAAAGGAAACATTGCCAATACAGTGTGACAGGAAGCACAATAAGGTGTGCACGTGGCTTTGAGAGTACTTAGGGAATTACATATCTAAATCGGTTAAAAGCTTAAAAGAGAATGTCCTGACCATAAGATGTTTTATGTAAGCCTCATGGTAACTGCAAAGAAAACACCTAAAGAAGATACACGAAAGAAAAATAGGAAGGAATCAAACCATATCGATGCAAAACAATCAGCAAATCACAAAGGAAGACAGCAAGAGAGGAAAGGAGGAACAAGACAGAGAACAATGAACAAAATGGAAGTAGTAAGTCCTTACTAGTCAATAACTGCTTTTTTTTTTTTACAAGATTTTATTTATTTGAGAGAGAGAGAGAGACTGAGAGAGCAAGTGGAAGGAGAGGGACAAGCAGACTCCCTGCTGAGCCTGGAGCCCATCTCAATGTTCAATTTCAAGATTCTGAGATCATGACCTGAGCCAAAATCAATGAACACTTACCTGTCTGAGCCACCCAGGCACTTCCAATAACTGCTTGTAGTGTAAATGGATTAAACTCCACGATCAAAATACATGGAGTGACTGAATTGACAGAAAAAAAAGTGAGATGCAACTATATGCTTTCTGTGAAAGACTCACTTTAAATGTAAGCATATATAGAGTCTACAAGTGAAAATATGGGAAAAGATATCTCATGAAAATGATAATTGGCAGAAAGCAGGAGTAGCTATAGTTATATCAGACAAAATGGAATTTAAGGAAAAAATAGTCACAAGAGAGGTGGTTGAGTGGCTCAGTCAGTTAAGCATCCAGCTCTTGGTTTTGGCTCAGGTCATGACCAGCACTGGGCCCCACATTCAGCAGGGAGCCTGCTTGGGGATGCCCTCCCTCTGCCCCTTGCCCTGCTTGCTCTCTCTCTCCTTGTCTCTCTAAAATAAATAAATAAATAAATAAATAAATAAATAAATAAATAAATAAACACACACACACACATATATATATATATCTTAGAAAAATTTATAAGAGACAAAGATTGTCACTATATGATAAAAGAGTTAATTGAACAGGAAGATATAACAATTATAAATACATATGAACCCAACTTCAGAGCAACTAAATATACAAAGCAACACTGACAGATTTAAGAGAGAAATAGCAATAGTAGGAGATTTTAATATCTCACTTTCAATAATGGATAGACAGAAAATCATAAAGAGACAATAGACTTGAACAACACTATAGGCCAGAAGTACCTAAGAGAAGCATACAGAACATTCTCCCACATACTTCTCAAGGAAACATAGAACATTCTCCAGGAAAGATCATACACTAGGTTAAAAAAACAAATCTTGGGATGCCTGAGTGGCTCAGTGGTTGAGCGCCTGCCTTCGGCCCAAGGTGTGATCCAGGAGACCCCAGGATCGAGTCCCGCGTCGAGCTCCCTTCATGGAGCCTGCTTCTCCCTCTGCCTCTACTAAGAAGCTAGTCCACAGAAGTAAACACCTCCATTGAAAAAGAAGAAAAATTTCAAATAAACAATCCAAATTTATTCCTCAAGGAACAAGAAAAAAAGAACCAGCTAACCCCAACGTTAGCAGAAGAGAGGCAATAGTAAGATTAGAGCAAAAATAAGTGAAATAGAAAATGGGAAAACAATACAGAAAATTAATAAACTGAGTTGATTTTTTTAAAAGACAAACAAAATCAAAAAACTTTACAAAGAATAAGAAAAGTAAGAAAGACCCAAATAAAATCAGATATGAAAGAGGAGACATTAGAACTAATGTCACAGAAATTTTTAAAAATCATAAAAGACTATTATGCATAATTATATGTCAGCAAACTGGACAACCTAGAAAAAAATGGATAGTTTCCTAGAAATACGCAATGTACTAAAACTGAATCGAGAAGAAATAAAAAGCTTGAAGGGATCAGTAAGGACTAAGAAGATTGAATCTGTATCAAAAACCTCTCAACAAAGAAAAGCCCAGGCAGTTTCACAAGTGAATTCCACCAAACATTTAAATAGTTATTACCAGTCCTTCTTAAACTTCCAAAAATAGAAGAAAAAGAAACACATCTAAACTCATTTTATGAGGCCAAGATACGCTGATACCAAAGCTAGACAGAGACACTACAGGAAAAGAAGACTACAGGCCAATATTCCTGATAAGCATAGAAGCAAAAAATTCAACAAAATGCCGGCAAGTAAAATTCAACAGCATGTTAAACGGATCGTATTCCACGATCAAGTGAGATTTATCCCTGGGATGCAAGTATCCCTCAACAGGGAAAAATCAATCAATGTTTTAAAACCACATTAACAGAACAAAGGATGCAAAAAAAAAAAAAAAAAAAGGATGCTTGGGTGGCTCCATTGGTTAGGCACCTGCCTTTGGCTCAAGTCAGGATCCAGGGTCCTAGGATTTAGCCCCGTGTCAAGCTCCTTGCTCAGTCTGGGTCTGCTTCTCCCTCTGCCCCCTGCCCCCCGCTCATGCTGTCTCTTTCTCTGTCTCTCTCTGAAATAAATAAATAAAATCTTTAAAAAAAAAGAAAAGAAAAACTATTTCATGAAGTTCAACACCCTTTCATGACAAAAACTCTTAACAAATAAGGTATAGAAAAACTTACCTCAACACAATAAAGGCCACAGCTAACATCATACTCAGCAGTGAAAATTTTTGTTTTTCTTAACATCTAGAACAAAGGAAGGATGCCCATTCTTACCACTTCTGTTCAACATAGTATTGGGAGTCCTAGCCAGAGCAATTAGGCAAGACAGATAAATAAATCGTCCAAATCAGCAAAGAAGAAGTAAAATTATCTCTGTTGGCAGATGACATGATCTTTTATGCAGAAAACCCTAAAGACTATACACACACACACACACACACACACACACAAATAAATTAAGAAAAGTACAGGATACAAAACCCATATATCAATCAGTTGCATTTATACACACTAGCAACAAACAACTGGAAAAGGAAATCAAGAAAATAAACTTATTTACATTAACATAAAAAAAATAAAATAGTTAGAAATAAACTTGACAAAGGACGTGAAAGAATTATACACCAAAAATCATAAAACCTTGGTGAAATTTTAAAAGGCAAGCATGCTGTGTTAATGGATTAGATAAATTATTTTTAAAATGCCCACTCTACCCAAAGCAATCTAGAGATGCAATACAATCTATCAAAAACACAATGGCATTTTTTATATGAAAAAAAGAATCCTAAACTTCTTTTGGAACCCAAAACACTCTGTATAACCAAAGTAATTTGAGCAATAAAAACAATGCCGGAGGCATGGCACTTTCTAATTTGAAATATATTACAAAATTACAGTAATCAAAACAGGTACAAGCATAAAAAGAGATGTACAGGTCACCGGAACAAAAGAGCCCAGAAACAAAGTCATGCATGTATAGTCAATTGATCATCAACAAGTGCCAAGAATACACAATGGTTCTCTTCAATAAGTCACACACACACACACACACACACACACACACACACACACACCGTGGATATCCACATGCAAAAAAAAAATGAAATTGACCTTTATTACACCATACACAGAAATAAACTCAAAATGGATTAAAACCTTAAATGTAAGACCTAAAACCATAAAAATTTCTTGAGGAAAACGCAAGAAAAAAATCTTAACACTGGCTTGGCAGTGACTTTTTGGATGAACACCAAAGGCACCAGCAACAAAAGCAAAAATAGCCTAACTGGATTATGTGAAGTTGAAAAGCTTCCATGCAGCAAAGTAAACCATCAACAATATGAAAGGCAGCCTACAGAATGAGAGAAAATAGTTGCAAAACATACTCAATAAAGGGTTAATACACCCCCCCCAAAAAAATAAAACACAAAGAACTCCAACTGAATAGCAAAAAATAAATAATCCAATTTAAAAACTTATGGGGCAGCCCGGGTGGCTCAGCGGTTTAGTGCTGCCTTCGGCCCAGGTCGTGATCCTGGAGACCCGGGATCAAGTCCCACGTCAGGCTCCCTGTGTGGAGCCTGCTTCTCCCTCTGCCTGTGTCTCTGCCTCTCTCTCTCTCCCTCTCTTTCTCTCTCAAGAATAAATAAATAAAATATTTAAAAAATAAAAATAAAAAATAAAAACGTATGAAGGAACTTAATAGAGATATCTCCAAAGAAAGTCTACAAATGGCCCACAAGTATATGAAAGGGTGCTGAACATCACTTATCATCAGGCAAATGCAAATTAAAACCACAATGAGATATCACGTCACACGTGTTGGAGTGGCTGCATATGGTATATATAATTATATATAGTACATACACATGTACATGTAACATATGTAAATTAAATATTTATAAGTTCATATATATGTGAAATGATATATCTAAAGATAAGTGTTAACAAGGATGAGGAGGAAAAGGAACCCTTGTATGCTGTTGGTGAAAAGGCAAATTGGTGCAGCCACCACAGAAAACAGTATGGTGGTCCCTCAAAAGAATAAAAATACAGCTATCATCCGATCTGGGAATTGCACTTCTGAGTCTATATCCAATAGAACTGAAGTCAGAATCTCAGAATCTCAAAGAGACGCCTGCACCCCCATGTTCACTGCAGCATTATTTACAATGGCCAAGGCATGAAAGCCGCCCAAATGTCCATTGGTAGGTGAATGGATTAAAGAAAATGTGGTGCGTACATACAGTGTTATAATATGTAGATTTAAAAAAGAAGATCTTGTCACTTAGGGCAATGTGGAGGAACCTGGAGGATGTTATGCTAAGTGAAATAAGCCAGATAGGGAAGGGCAAATACTATATATGATATCAGTATATAAAGAATGCAAGATAGACTCTTAAAAAGTAAACCGTATGATGGTGGTTACCAGAGGTTGGGGGTCGGGGGAGAATAAGGATCAATAGCCAAAGTGCACACAGTTTCCTAGATTGCGGTGATTGTTTCATGGGAGTACACTTATCTCCCAACTCATTAAACTGTATACATGAAATATGTACAGCATTTTGTATGTTAATTATACATACAATGACAACAACAACAACAAAACTAATTTGAATGCAACTTATAGAGAAAATGATGAAAAAGGTAGTGGGGGAAAAAAGACAAATAGAAATCTAAATTCATAAGACTAAGGTTTTTTTTGTTACCATATTATGTGAATAATATTCATATCAATCCAGTATTTCAATAATATTCACAGAAAGATTGGAAGGAAAAAAGATTATTACTGTGTTCAGAATTGGAATATTCATATGAAGGATGTCAATTCTCCCCTAGTTGATCTACAGACTTAGTGCAATTTTTATCAAAATCCTTGAAAGTTCTTTTGTAGACATAGACAAGATTATTCTAAAATGAATATCAAAAGACACAATATCTAGAACAGCTAAAATAATAAAGTGGAAGAAATCTTATATTAAGGCCTAATATACGGCTACATTGATCAGGACTGTGTGATACTGATAAAGGGATAGGAATCAAGGAAGAGGATAGGAAATCCAGAAATAAGCCCACAAAAGTACAGAAAATTGACTTTTGCAAAGGTGCAAACACAGTACAGCGGAGGACGAAGGGGCAGTTGGCTCTGCATCCAGTAATATCCATTTTTTTTCTTCATTATGCACTCTGTTAGTAACAATGTTTGACCATGTACCTCTCAGGCTTGTGGGCTCATTTATTTATAAATTAAATGCGTGTTCTACTGCTTTAACTTTTTATGGAGAACATAAGCCAACTATACAAATTTTTAAGTATAAGATAAAAATACATAGAACTAGGGATTTTTCAAACATTTCTATACTGCAGTGGATCATCTTGTGATGCAAGCACCACAACCTGACGATGGCCAATTGTTAACAAACGGTAGTTTTAATTTAAAAGGACACTTTCCTTTTCTTTTGTTTTAGTAACACTTTGGGTTTTACCTTTTCCCCTGAAATCACTGCCCGCAAATATCACATAGGACTACAGAATATAGGTGATACCCTCACAGCATTAGAGCTACCACGATTCTCTAGAGAATATTTTCTGTATTATTAATGGTGGAAATCTAACTAGTTTCTGGAGGCAAGAGAAATGTGAAGAAACTTGGGTTTGCTCATTCTATTTAAGATATGTGTGACAAAAAAAAAAAAAAGATATGTGTGACAAATTTTGTAGTGCTAAGAATACAGAAAAGCAAAACACACTTTTTTTCCCCCTCATCAGTCTTCCCTTATACTTTCTTCATTACATCTCCTGCAGAATATATAGTGATTGAGAGTTGTAATTTGTTCACAGTCTGCATACATGTATGTGTACTGTAATATTCAGTAGGGCTGAAAGATGATGAGAATTTACTGAGCTAAATATATTACCATAAAATGTTTATGTCTCCTGCTTTTTTGTTTTTTGTTTTTGTTTTTTTTTCTTTGCTGTAGCATATTGAAACAGACAGAACAAATAAATTGTTTTTTTTTTCATAAAGGTTGGACAATGTTGTGCTTTATTTCTTCCTATATGACCAACAGATATATTTTGGTAATTAAATATTAGAATAACATGAATAAAATATATTATATATATGTATGTATACACCTATATATGACACATATAAGTGACATGTATTTAAAGTATAAAATAATAAATATTCTAACTGTAGAAGGAAGAGCACTGAAAGGGAGGGTTTTCAACAAGCATGGTAAAATTTTTGAAATAAGTACATGTTAGCAATAACCCTCCTTAAAAACCAAGGAATTCAATAACAACGGAAAGGCCCAAGTGGAGATAAAAATATTATCTATTCCAAAACCTGTAAAGAATTCAATCTCCTGCCACAAATTTTGGTGAAAACCCACCTGATCCAAAACAATTCTGAACCAACTTAAGGAAGGAGGCTGCTAACTAATGTGCAGCTCAGTCGTTCAGGAGTGTGGGGCACCGTTATGACGAGTAAGTTAGAAATTTCTACTTTTAGATTTTAATAGATGGAAGTTAAAAATAAAAGTGAGCTTTGTGGAAGAATGTAAAAGACTTCTTTAAGTCATCAAATCAGGCACGACCAGGACATTTATTATCTAACCTGTCCTTTTCACGAGCAAAAATGAGAGCTAGAGGTATACCTTCTAGGAATAACTATACAGAAATAAATAATATTTGGACTATGATATAAAAAAAATAGTTGTACTAATTGTGTGGTATCGCTCCCACTTAAATTTTGAACAAAATAACTGGGCCAGTCACAATAGAAAGAAGAAACCGAATTTCAAGGTAACTCACCATCAATGGGACAAAACATAATCCTTGTTTAATAGAACAAATCTAATGATTAAAAAAATAAAATAAATTGGACTGCATTGCCCAGGGTCCCAGCTTCGTGGGCCTTCAATCAGCAAGCAGAATACTAAACACTGGATGTGGAATTTAGTTTCTAGCATTTTCAGAGAAGCTTTACCTAATAATAGCTGAGCATGTACCAGTCCTACAGTCATGCTTGACTACAGTCCCACATGTCATTTTCTCCACGGCATTTTCCGATGTTAAAGATTATCCTATGTATTTATCTAATTGCCTATGTTTTCACACTGGAATATAACCTTCTAGAGGGAGGTTAATTTTCATACCTCTAGTGTGAAGTGTAGACACTGGTACAGTGTAGACACTCTATAAATGTATGTGCATTGAACAAATGAACACAGGCGTGTGGGTGGCTCAGTCGGCTGAGCTTCTGACTCTTGGCTTCCACTGGGATTGTGACCTCAAGTCACCGGATCAAGTCTCTCATTGGGCTCCTCGCTCCACAGAGAGTCTGCTTGGGGTTCTTTTTCTCCCTTTCCCTTTGCTCCTCCTGCTACTCACACATGTGCACATGCTCGCTCGCTCTCTCTTTCTATGGGATAAATACATGAATCTTAAAAAAAAATAAACAGATGAACATAAAGAGAGCCAAGGAGGCTCTACCTATAATTTGTGACATATGAATTTAAATAGAATTTACCTTACTTGAGCATAAGTAAACAAAAAAATAATAGAGGACCTCAGCACAAAGCTGACACCATGTATTTAAAAATAAATATTTATACTGCAATTAAGGACATTGAAGAAAACAGATTTTATGAAATCGGAGTTATGGTAGTAAATTCAATGAAATAGACCAAAGCAGAATCAGGACAAAAAAATACAGAGAACAACAAAGATAGAACAGAGCTTATAAACAAGCCCAAGCACAGAAAGAATGGAGTCACCTTTCAGATCAAATCAATGGTGTGTGGTAGAGAGTTCAGAAAATCACACGTAATACACTGGAGAACAATTAAAAAATGGTAGTTGGTGGAAAAGACAGCAGATACCCAACCAAAGATTATTGGTACGTCTAGAGAAGAGCACCGAGCTAGTAAACAAGGAAAAAATTTCAAAGTATTAATGAAAAGCAACTTTCCCGAAATAAAAGATGACATAAATCTGCGCTTCTGAAGGACTTGCTGAGGTCTACTTGTCAGAAAAAAATTTCAAAGATTGACAGTCACAAATTCTATTTGTCATCAATTTGACATTCGGCTTGTCTAAGAAACATACAGCTGGAATAAGTGGGCCTCCTACAAAGAAACACCATAGATTTACTCACACTTCTCTTTGGCAGCTTTAGGTGTTGACAGTGGAGCAGTGTCCAAACCTGAAGGGAAAGAGGGCAAATCAAGGCCTTCGGCCATTCAGATTGTCATTTATACGTGTTGGCAACAAAAAGACATTTTAGAATACACCAGCACTCTGAAAGCATTTCCTATATATCTCCTTTTTTTTTTTTTTTTTTTTTAATTATTTGAAGTGGCTCAGCTAGTTAAGTGTCCGGCTCTTGGTTTCAGCTCAGGTCATGATCTCAGGGTTGTGGGATCAAGCCCCACGTCAGTCTTTGAGCTCTCCTCATGGAGTCTGCTTGGGATTCGCTCTCTCTCCCTCTCCTTCTACGCCTCCCTTCCACTTGCACACGTTCTCTCTCTCTCTCTCTCTCTCTCTCAAATAAATAAATAAATCTGTTTAAAAAGTTATTTGAAGTAATCTAGTCAAATGAGAGATGAATCAAAATAATTTATGAGGCAAGGTAATAAAAACAAAATCCTGAAAAGTAAAATATTGATTGATGAAATGTTAGTTTACTCATATTTATTCATAATTCTATTTAAATTAAGAATTAAATTTTAATTGACACTTGTAGCCATAAAACAGAATGTGAATGTAACTTAATCTTCTGCTTCAACTAGCTGGAGGAGTTTCTGTTATACAACCGAGAACTGTTAGAGTCGTGTGTGTGTCAGGGAAGTGCAATCTGCTCTGAAGTCACCGTCTACGCCTCTTGACTGCCATGAACACGGTCACTCCTAATCTTGGGTCTCACTCTGCGCGGGCATCAGCGGCTGTTGTCTGGTGTCCCTTGAGCTCTGGTACCATGTTCTAAGGACTCTACTTCCTCTTCCTTTGTCCTCTCCCATTGCTGAGGCCAGGGAGGTTGGAGGGAGGGGGTGCCTGACTTTCTTAGCTACTTGCCTACTTGCTTTCACCAAGTGACATTTCTCATCAGATTAGCCGTCTAGCCCATATCCCTCCTCTGTTTTCCCTTAATCTTACTGGACATCTCTAAGAAGTCTGCACACATTTGGAAGGGTGAAACCAAATCCGTGCTGCTCTGTATAAGTACATTTTGGGAGGTCGAGGAGCAGAAAGGTCATCTTTACTAAATACACATGCACCCACACGCACATATGTGTGCGCACTGGGATTTGAATTGCAGGGGGAAGTACAGAGGTGGCCACTCAGACATTTACCAGCTAATGATCAATAGGCTTCTCTCTTCTGAGCTTCCTCTTTCTATGGTTTTGCTCTACGGCAATTTCTATTTTTCTTCTAAACTTTGCTCCTTATAGTTAAAACTCAGCTCATGAAAACAAGGACAATCTTCCCTTTCAACTAAAATCAAATGTATTTGGCTTAAAGATCATTGTCCCAGACTTGGAATTTATTTATTTTATTTTTTTAGAAGATTTTATTTATTCATGAAAGATTTTATTTATTCATTATTCAC
Organism: Canis aureus; assembly: GCF_053574225.1. Taxonomy (NCBI): domain Eukaryota; kingdom Metazoa; phylum Chordata; class Mammalia; order Carnivora; family Canidae; genus Canis; species Canis aureus. Next base: position 1,466,481 of record NC_135618.1, read on the forward strand.
AGAGAGAGAGGCAGAGACAGAGGCAGAGGGAGAAGCAGGCTCCCTACAGCAAATCTGATGTGGGATTCGATCCCCGGAGCCTGGGATTACACCCTGAGCTGAAAGCAGGCACCCAACCACTGAGCCTTCCAGGTGCCCCTGGACTTGGAATTTAAATCTCTATCTTAAAACTGAGCAACAAATGTCCTCTTTGTTCTAGTCGGTATCTACCTGCCTTCTCTCTGATATCCAGCATTTTTAGATTTTTGTTTTTTAATTATACATGGTAGGTTCAGAAATACTCTCCATCATATTATATCTTCATAAATATACTTATAAGATATATAGTATATACATTCATTTTTCTGTTTTATTAATACTGATGTTGAGTTTGGTGTCTGTTTGATGGTGTTGGTTTTTCTTGAATTGTCGGTGATTCTTGGTTATTTTCTCATGGTTCTTTTTGCCTGCCTGCCTATGGTACTTATGATGGAAAATCCTGGGGTGGGTGGACTAGGAGCTAGTGTTTGGAGTTTGGATGCCAAAACACTTGGTTGCCATACTCCAGTTTAGGTTATTGACTACTGTGTGTATGCTCTTTTCCCCAGGTTTCAATGTACACCTTTTCTCCCTTGAAACTTTGGGCAAATAATCCAGCCACTAACTACTCAGCCAACCATGAGACAATCCCTCAACTGCTTCAAACACAGCTTACTAGAGATTGCCCTAATATTCTCTTTTCTCCACTTCTATCCATGTGCTCTGAGCTCGGTTTCCCAAAAATCACTCCTACCCACCCAGGAATCTTGCCCTGCTATGCCTTATTCTCTCTCTCAGCAGTTCCTCAGAGTTTCTGATCTAGTGTCCTTGCTGATTGCACAGAAGCAGGGTAAGGAGTTAAAGTGAAAAAGGATAAGGGAAGACATCTGGGAGAGGTAGCATTGAAATGAGTCATAATATATTACATGATATTTATAACATACCTGTTAGAATAGTATTCCAGGTAGTGGGAATAGCAAGGGCAAAGATGCTGGGAGAAAAATATTCTTGGCTTTTTCAAGGAATCTGGTGGGACTAGAGTATAGAGTGTATGGTAGTTGTTTCTTGATGGAGTTGAGAGAGGAAAAGTCATGTCATAATGTTATAAGGGTAACAAATACTCACACCTTAAAAAAAATGAACCTCAAACGGAATAGGATAAAATACAAAAAGGCCCTTGATTACATGATAAGTGATGTAAGAACTGTAAGAATGGGAGAGATTAGTTCCAACATGGTGGGCCAAGCAAAATTGTAGAAAAGACCTTAACAGAAGTATTTTATTTCTTGTTTATGCAAAAGTGTGAGTTCGTTGGTTGACTCTGCTGCATAACTTCATTAAGGGCTCCGTGGTTTGTAAAGTGTTGTCTGTGCCTGAGTGGTATACGATGTCTTACTACCAGGTTGACATTGCACCTAGTGGAAAGGGGGAAAAGGGAGAGTAATGTGGGTCATTTTTTTCCTGGGCAAGACTCAAAAATCACATACCACTTTTATTTACACTCCACTCATCCAAAATTTAGTCATGTGGACAACCTAGCTGAATTGAGGTTTGGAAGTATCTTCTTTATTGTGATTTGCGCCCTACCTAGCTAAAGTCTCTGTTGCCTTGGAAGAGGGGAGAAAAAAATATGCACTTTTAAAAAGTATGCACTCTCCTGCCCTTTTTAAAAAGAAAGTATTCATAATTATAGTAATTAAAATCTATCGGTTATGGCACAGTTTAAAGCTCTAATGCTATATAAACTTTAGTTCCATTAGCCATCTAAAGCATCACATTGATTTTTTGGCCAGGGCTAACCTCACCTTTCATTATATTTAGCTTTAGATATTATATGGGACATTTTGACTTGTTGAATTTCTTGGCTAATAGATTATACCACGAGTTAAGTAGACACTCTACATCCAAACAACAAATACTTCATAGGTTACCTGTCAGATTTCAAATTATAATGAATAAAACTTTTATTACTTTATTCCCCATCACGCTCATGGATTTTTATATTACCTTTTATAAGGGTCCATTTCAAATTTGATGGATGTGCACAGTGTATGAAGCAATCTATATTTATGTTCCTTGCAAAGGCCAAAAGTTGACTAAACACATCAAAAAACTGTTGCCATTGAAATGTAATTGCACACATCATGAATACATTACCACTGCTGCAGCATCTGCAGCGCGTTGGCGCAAACTGCTGCTGACTTTCAGCAGACTACAGCAAATGGCAAATACATGCTGCTCTTTTATCCAAGGAAGAAGTATTGCATGCTTTTTGGTCAAAGTATCGTCTCCAAATCAGCAACAAAATACAGATACAAGTACTATTGCAACAGCTGTTATTTTCTAGAAATGGAAGACCTCAGTAATTCTACACATATGCTAATCTGCAAGAAAATTTTATCATCCTGTATTATCGATGACCTAAATATAGATTCTGAAGGAAACTTAAATGTTGATCTCAGTTTCTTCAAGTAGTGGCTTGTGACCGGAATACCAAAGGTATCATCCACAAAAAATTAAACGTGCAAAGGGAAGAAATAATTCATAATTTATTAAATGATGTAAGTAACTGCTACCTTGCATTACTTACATTGTATGATAATAAATAGTCCTATAGTTAAATAAAAGGAATGAAACAAGTAGACATTTTAACCTTCAGGTAAGTTTTATTTACTTTTTAAAATGAAAGACTTCGGGGATCCCTGGGTGGTGCAGCGGTTTGGCGCCTGCCTTTGGCCCAGGGCGCGATCCTGGAGACCCGGGATCGAATCCCACGTCGGGCTCCCGGTGCGTGGAGCCTGTTTCTCCCTCTGCCTGTGTCTCTGCCTCTCTCTCTCTCTCACTGTGTGCCTATCATAAATAAATAAAAAAAAAATTAAAAAAAATAAAATAAAATAAAATAAAATAAATAAAAAATAAAATGAAAGACTTCAAATTAAAGTATAGCAATCAAGAAATGATCACTGAGAAAACTATTCCTCATCTTATGGCCCATCTGTTTTGAAAAACAGCAATGAACAAGTATAATTAATATGAGAAAGATAACACATTGCATTGATAAAAGAGAATTCTATAAAAACGGGGCAGAGAAGAATGAGTTCTGAAAATAAGAAATATGATGACCAAAATAAAAGTATTCAAAAGAAATAGTTGAAAGTATTGACAAATAACATCACCTTGGAGGAAAATAAAAAGATAAAGATCTCAAAAACAGGAAGGAATCGATAGAAAATTAGAATCAGTGTAGGAGGTTAAATATCTGAATAATAGAAGTTCTTGAAAGAATAGAGAAAAGGGAGATATTACCAAATAACCAATAAAAAAAAAAAGATTTGCATAAGCAAAAGACTTGAGTCTTTTCATTGATAAGACTCAGCAAGGATCTATCTAACACATCAAATAAAAATGACTCATACCGAGACAGCATTATAAGATATCAGAACACTGGATACTAAGAAGAGCCTACAAATCTTCAGATGGGAGAAGCAGGTCAGATACAGAGGAATAAGAAGAAAACATGGCACCGGGCTTCTCAACAGCAGCTCCAGGTACTAGAAACAATCAGCAGTGTTTTCAATATATTCAGGGAAAATTAGTTCCAACTTAAAATAACATGTTCAACCAAACTCTCAATTGTGAGGATAAAGTTTTTATCCAGGTAAAAAGAGGAAAAACAAAACAAAACATTACATGTAATGTATTTTTCTTAGGAGACCAATGATGTTGAATCTCAGCAGAACAAGGAAATAAAGTGGGGAAAAAAAATCCTAAGCAACAAAGAAATTAAGCCAATGGGACTTTCAGAAGAAAAGTGAAGAAAGTCCCTGGGTGACAGCTGAGAAAGAAATCTGTCCAAATTGGAAAAAAAAAAAAAAACAGACAATTGCATGAAGGAAAACTGGAGAGAGGAGGAAGACCGGGAGAAAACAGATGAAAATAAAAGCATAAAAATGATAAATCATCTGATGTTTAGCGGTGTTTATGAACATTACTGTCAGATATTTGGCAGACCTGTTAGAGAATTTAGAATAAAATAATAATAATTGGTACATGTGACACTGAGCAAACAGATAAAAATAAGACAATAATTAGCTCTTGGTCAAATTAAATGTGTTTTTGCAAAAAGGAAATATATTCACAGTCTTCGACCTGGTTCAGCAGTTTGCTTAGTGATATAAATGCTAAGAGTTTCACCAAAAATTATGATGTAGTTGCATTGAGAAGATAAGAGAAAGAACCTTAGCTCATCCAAACTCTTAACTGCTATAATGAAAACTTTAATAGGTTCTATCAAAATCAATCAATCAAGAGAAATCAGAGTGGTATTTAGAAGTATGGGTGTAAATACCAAAGAAGCACCTAAAATCCTTGAAAAGTGGCTGCCTCTGGGAAGCCTGACGAGAGGGAAGACATTCTGGACGCAGATACTTTTTGATATCAGGGTGACTTTTATTTTATATATACGGGCAGGATTCAATAAGGTGCAAGTGGAAAACAAATTGATGCCTCCACTGCTATTTCAAATACAATCTGCGCTCTCTTTTTCTCTAACTCTTGGGCAAAATTTCTAGTAGACACAATAGCTATTTTAGGTTATTCTCTGACAACAGAATGTTCTCTGGTCATTTTTAGAGCTAAACATAGTATGTACATTGTCCGGACCCAAGTGATAATTGCAGAGCTCTCCAGTCTTCCCCATTTTAAAACCTTGTTCTACTCTTCAGGATTGTTTTAGGCTGGGAAGCCTCCGGAGAAGGCAGGGGCGTAGTGACAGCAGACCGACCATGGGAGGCTTCCCCTCTATTTTTTTTTTTTTACTCTATTTATTACTTTTCCTTTTTCCTTTTTTTCTTTTGTGAATGGTGCCACTTTTGTGGGTTTCTCAGGGACACTTTTTCCGGGGCTCCCCCAATCAAAGCTCCCTTTTTGGCTGCGGGCAACGAGTCTCGGCTAGTACCCTGCCCTCTTAGGGTGGTGCCCTTTGTTTATGAGTCCAGTAACGCCTTCAGCCCTCCAGATGCACTGGTTTATCTTGGCTGCAGACCATGTACATTTTATGGTTCCACTGAGCTCATGAGAAAGCCTCACATCCCTGCCAAGGAGAATGGAAATGCAGCTTCCTCCCAAGGAAGAAAAAAATGGGGAAAAACCTCCTCTCTTTGTTCCACAGCCAGGCAGGCAACTCCACGTACTACTTTTGACGTTAACCTCCCCAGATGTGAGCCAGTCACCAGTACTTAAGCCCCGTAAAATCTAAGGGATCCATGCAAGCTGCCAGGGTGAGCCCCTCAAGGCCCCTCTCATTCATCTTGAGCTGAGACGGACACAGCCCTCAGCCTCTGCCTCTGGAGGTAAAAACCACAGCACGTGAGAGCCTTCTCCAGGAATCCTCTCCCCCAGCTCGTTAGCCTGCCCTCTCTTGCAGGCTGGGGGTGATCACCAACCTTGGGAGACTCAGTTCCACCACAGTTTAGCTTATACAACATAAGTCTGCAAGTACCCAGATTCAGAATACTAGGCTATATGGGCTATATGGCAATGATTTTTTTTTTCCTTTGGCCTTTGGACATTGACTAAAACTGAAAAAGAAGCTTAATTTTATCATCCTGTTGCATAGGTTTCTAGTACTATTTTTTGAACCATATGCATTTTTAAAAAATCTGGATCAAAAACAAAAGCTGATTTTTCTTTAAAAAGGAAAAGTAATGAGACGCTACAGTATAAATTAAATAATAGTGATTCTGAGTCTTTTTAGTCAAGTGTCTGGATAAAGGAAGACTTGAAAATGATACATATGGTGAAGCAGAAAGCCCCAGGTAGCTTTCAAGGGTCTGAGCTGCAAAGGTTGCAAACTCCAGTGCCACCAGACCGGAGAGACGACAGTCGTACAGGAAGGAGGGTAACCTGGACCAAACTGTGCAGCTCTCACCACCGCCCCGCACACAAGAGAAACATGTGAGCTAGTGCATGTGCGAATTAACTAGACAAGAGCTATCCCTTTTTTTATATAAATTTATTTTTTATTGGTGTTCAATTTGCCAACATATAGACTAACACCCAGTGCTCATCCCTTTACAAGGTATACGTAGAGCAGTCACTACGGGATCATGGACGTGCACTTGAAATATCTTACACATTTGTCAGTTGTGCCTCCATAAAGCTGAAAACAAAACAAAACCCTTCAGTGCAAGAGTCCTGAGTGATGACAACTAGTGTCAAAAACTGGGCACCCGGGGGGCTCACAGTGGAGCGTCTGCCTTCGGCCCAGGGTGTGATCCCTGGGGTCCTGGGATCGAGTCCCCCATCGGGCTCCCTGCATGGAGCCTGCTGCTCCCTCTACCTGTGTCTCTGCCTCTCTCTGTGTCTCTCATGAATAAATACATAAAACGTTAAAAAAAAAAAAGAAAGAAAGCAAATGGGAGTGAAGGGCAAGGATTCTGAGAGCCTGAACAATCTAAAGCCAACAGCTACTACATTTCAGCTGGTTGCCATGCAGTAACTTAAAATCTGATTTCAAAGAGGAACTTATTTTATGCAGACTCTCTGTAAAAAAAAAAAAAAATGTTTTTGACAAATAATTGAAAAATGTTGTAACATTTTTAAGACAAACAAAACTTGTCTTCCAGCCAGATCCTGCAGCTAGGCAACCTCTGATCTTCGGATTTCTTTGCACAATGCCTGTCGTACATCAATGCTGTTATATAGGTAAATTATTTCCCAGGGTACGGTGTGATTTTCTCTAAGACTATCGGCCCTAGATTACAGAACCACCAAAACCAAGGTCATTATCTAAGTCCATCCAATAACTTAACATATTTATTGAGCACTTACTGTGTTCCAGGCACTATTCAAGGTACCCCAGAGATACAAGAGTGAAAGCAAACAAACAAAACCTCTGTCCTTATTTATGGGACTGAGTCCATGGGCAACCAAGCAAACACTCCAGATTATGGTCAATGCATATGTTTAGGGCAGAAGTATTATCTTTATAAGCATCATTGCTGGTTATTGACTGAACATTTGTTTAATCATCATAATAAAAGATAATGAAAATGCATTTGCGTCTTCATTTTATAGGTAAGGAAACTGAAGCCTAAGAGATTACCTTGATTACCTTAACGCAGCTATTAAATGGCACAATGAGGGCTTGAGCCCAACGTCATGGAACTCGAGAATCCTACCTACATTTTGGCATCATGTTGGATGAAGACTAACGAAACAGGTTTAGGAGGTAAAAAACCACAGGTTTAGGACGTAAGCTAAAACAGAGAGACTATGTGGGGGGAAAATGATAGGAAGGTCACACACACACACATCACATCACAAACGTGTGACATCAAGGAATAATTCATAGCCAGAATATTGGAAAATAAGCACAGTGCATGAACTTCATGGTTAGATATCAAAGGTAAAGAAATTCTTTAGACAAACACATGGTACGTGCACAAAAGATAATTGTCTCAGCTAGGACGAAGTAAAGGAGGCCATGAACGATCGTAGCTCATACTGGACATTTTGCATTTATTAACAAAAGTAGAAGTCAATTGCCCCAAATTTCTTCAGAGCAGCTCAACGGCATTAAGATCCCAGGGGTTTTGTTGTTGTTGTTTTCAATTCTTCCTCTTATGCACGTTGCCTTTCTGGCCTCTTGTCTTTGGCTTGTTTTCTCAAGGTCACAGTGTCTAAATGAGGAAGAGGGAAAGGTTCTCCTTTTTCCTTTCTGAGAGTTTCCTCCAGGGAGAAAAATATTTCCTCCAAAGTTCCTCCAAAGATGTTTTCATTTCATTGGTCAAAACGGTAACGAAGATGAATGGGGTCTTTCAAATTATGATAGGCTTGGACAAATGTTGATTCATCTGTGTAGCCAGACACATTGAACAAAACTATGGCTTTACTAGCAAGGAGGAAGGGATAAATGGTTGTCGGTTAAGCCCCTAATAAAGTCTTCCAAAATAATGGAAAAGCTAATATTTCTTGTGCTTATTATACACAAAATACCTTATAATACAAAGAAATAAAACAATGCAATGATTGATAACCACAAAACCTTTATCTGTGTAAATAATAGGTTCAGAGTTCTGAGTCAGTTCATGGATTTGATCAAATGTATCAAAAGTAATAACCTGCGTGAAATGAAAAGCATTTTAAAGAAAAATCACAAATGAAAACTTAAATGCAACCTTGACCTGAGTGCAACAGGCAAGACAGTAGACTCTTGCACAGAGATCAACCATATAGCCGGTAACGATATCTTTTATTACCATAATTCTTTAACTTTATTGGATTTGAGGACACATAGAAATGGATTCTCTCTTAAGAAGCAGAAGAATCGAGACCTTTTCATGTAACTTTTAGAAACCTGTCCCTCTTGGTAGCTCACTTGCAGGCAGGCAAGAAAATACAAAATGCAACTGCTCTGTACCTGGGTACCGACAACGTACATACTTGGTTACATCAGGGTACTATCTATCGGGTTCTTTTTGCTTACCCTCTTTTTCTAGAGCTTTGTAGACAAATTAAGTGTGAATCCTTTCAAATCACACACACATACACGCACACACACACACACACCCACACCACATTCATATTTTAGTGTATTTTTTTTTGAGAGAGGGTGCACACATATGTGGGGGGGGGCAGAGGGAGAGAGGGAGAGAATCTTAAGCAGACTCTGTGCCCAGAGCAGAGCCAAACTCAAGCTCACGACCCAGAGATCATGACCTAGGCTGAAATCCAGAGTTGGTCATTTCACGTACGGAGCCACCCGGGCGCCATACCCACACACACTGCTGAAAGGACAGTTGTGCCCTTCATACAATTTTCATTGCTTTATCTTAATGTTTGCTTTCTCATTTGTTTCCATTTTTGTCGTTCCCTGATGCTCAAATCAAATATGACTTTAAACATCAGGAAGTTATTTATAGATACTCAACACACATGTTTATGATAGTCATTTTCAAGTTTATTACCTCCAATAATGTAAATAAAAATAACCGCCAGAACCTGACTATGCAGGAAAGTGATGTCCGGTTTATTTCTTCCCTTTTCTCCAGCTATTCAATGCCCCTCAATTGCCTCCTAACCCATTGTGCCAGATGATTTCAGTGCTTTGCCCACATCCGCAGGCCCTTTACCAAATTTCCACATTTAACCTACGGTTATTCTTTTGCTCCAAAAGCTAGCAGTTAGCATCCATGTATCTTTATTCACAAGCTGGCTGCTGGCTGCTGGAACCAGCTTTCCCTCGAGCACAAGGAAAGCCAGAAGTGCCCCTTCCATCCGCCCCACCCCACCCCACTGGATGCACCTAATCGATAACTGCTATGTGCAGGAGTGCAAAAGTGCTTGTTCTCCTGCCTCTGACTAAGACAACTCAGAAGTGGTCCTTGCAGTGTTTACAGAGTGCTGTGAGATTGAACCAGTCACCCTTTGTGGACCTCTGTCTCCTTGCTTGCTCCTTCCCATCTCAGTTCCACTTCCTAAATCCCCCAGCAGCTTACAGGGGTTATGAAGCCGGGGCTGCTTTAGCAAAGTACCACAAGCTGGGTGGAAATGTCTTAGCTCCCAATTCTGGAAGCTAGAAGTCCAAGATCAAGGTGTCAGTAGGATTATTTCCTTCTGAGGCCTATGAGAGGCCATCTATTTTAGGCCATCTATTTTATGCCTCTGGCCTAGCTTCTGGTGGTTTATTGACAATCTTTGATGCTCCTTGACTTGCATAAGCATCACCTGATCTTGGCCTTTGTGTTCACATGGCATTCTCCCCATATTCACGGCTATGTCCAAATCTCTGCCTTCTTATAAGGACGTCAGTCATATTGGATTAAGAGCCCACCCTATTCCAGTGTGACCTCACCTTAACTAATGACTTATTTCCAAAGAGGTCACATTCACGTGCACTGGGGGGTTAGGATTTCATATCTCTGGCACAGGGAGTCGGGGGTACGGGTAGCTCCCACCTCAACCCATAACAAAGTTTTTCCTAATAAATCACTTTCACATGAATTCTCATCTCGAAGTTGGCTTCTGGAAGGCTCATTCTGTCCATCAAATATTTAATTACCGTCTCAGTTACATTGCTGTCTGTTGCAAAGAAAAGATAGTTCAACTTAAATTTACTTGCATAATGAAAGAAATGTATTGCTTTATGTAAATAAAAAATTCAAGGAGAGATCAGACTTTAGGCAAAATTTCATTCAGACATTCATGAGTCACTCAACACAAAGTTTTTAAGTGCCAACTCTGTGCCAGGAAATGCACTCAGTTTTGGAGATATAACAGCAAACCAGAGACATTCCTAGAACTTATATTCAATTAAGAGAAGACAAAAAAGTCAAAATTAATAAGTAAAATGAATAGCAATTACATGATGATGAAGATGACAGGGAAAAAATAATGCTGAGAAGGAATCAAGTAGAGTTGTGGTGGGTGTGTATGTGGCCGGCACAGTGCTTGTAACAATAGTTTGGTCTTGAAAGTTCTCATTTGAAAAGTAATATCTGAATAAAGACCTGAACAAAATGAGGAAGTGACCCATGAGAATATCTAGGAAAATGCCTAAGAGGAAGATATTGCAGGCATAGGGAATAAGTAATGTAAGGTGGAAGTTTGCCTGGGATGCTAAGAAGCAGAAAGGAGGCCATTTGTTCTGAGCAGAGTGAGGGAGAGTTAAAGTGGAGAGCTAGAGGTCAAGAAAACAGTGTTCAGAGCACATGGAATCCTAGGCCATTTCGAGAAGCGTAGACTTCACTCTGAATGAGATGGGAAGCTCTTAGGGAGCACTCACAGAGACCTGGCCAGATCAGACACTTGAACAAGTGATGGATGCTATACTGAGAATAGACTGAATGGGGACGAGGGGAGAAGCAGGAAGACCAGTTAAAAGGCTATTGCAATAAACCAAGCAAGAGATGGAGGTGGCTTGGACTAGGCCATAGCAACAAATGGGCGAGATGGTCAGATCCTGAATATATTTTAAAGACAGAGTCAAAGGATTTGCCAGGAACTTTTTTTTTTTTTTTTAAGAGCAAACATGTTCAAAATGCATCTACTTTCTTTGTGGTTACATTTCTCTTTGCTTCTCTCAACTCAGCCATGATCATGGACCAACTGCATCTTCAGATTGCTTTTCTCATGGTAGAAAAACAGCAGCTTAATGCTTCCTAGATAAGATCCAGGAGAAAAAGAGGGCTTCTTTCATTTACTCATTGCCAATAACATGCTAAGCCCCCTTCTGAATGAAATAACTTCGGTCACATCTACTGTGATCATGAGAATATCTTATACCAGATGGCGTAGGCCTGAGTTGTGTGCCCTAAACCATTAGGGCACTGTTCCTAAACCATTCACTGTGGAAGGAAACATAGAATTTCCCTGATTGCTTCAACTCAACCATTGCTCATGAGGTGTTCAAAATCACTGAACAAGTATGGTGTCCACAAAAAGGGAAAGAGTAAAATAACTACTAGCAAGGCAAATACAATGTCCATTACAAATACAATTCTGTGGGCTAAAAATTATTTTCAGCCCACAGATCTATGGCTTCCTTAGTAAATATCATCAGATATAAGCCAAATTCTCACAATAAAGTCCATGAAAATTGCTAATCCTCCAATTGCCAATGATGAATGCCTTCCTTTGGTCAGCACACAGAGTCATATATAGAATGAGAAAAGAAAATAAGAAGGGTCTAATCATATATAACAATTTAAATAAAGAGTTCATCATTCGTATTTTACAGGTCAATTAGGCAATACTTCAGAGAAGGCTGTCTTAGTAAGTTTCCGTCCATCCTCGTTATACTATCTTTGAATTAGTAAAATCATAGGTTCCAGGCATGGAATGATGACTCCTAGCGGCTTGGGAGAGGAGAAAATGGAGGAGGACATAGAGAATCATTTATCAGTGGGCTTAAAGTTTCACTTAACCAAGATGAATAAGCTCTAGGGATCTGTTGTACAACATTGTGCCTACAATCACAGTAATGTACTCTACACTTAGAAATGCTTTATGGAGGTACATCTCATGTTAAATGTTCTTACCAAAATAAAATTAATCTGTTACAAATACCACCAGGGCAGCCTGGGTGGCTCAGCGGTTTAGCACTGCCTTCCGTCCAGGGTGTGATCTTAGAGACCCGGGATCGAGTCCCACATTGGGCTCCCTGCATGAAGCCTGCTTCTCCCTCTGCGTATGTCTCTGCCTCTCTTTGTCTCTCTGTGTGTCTCTCATGAATGAATAAATTTTTAAAAATCTTTGAAAAAATAACACCATCACCAAAAATAACAGTAATAGCTGACTCATTCACTACAACTCTGCGCAAGGCACTCTTCTTCTAAGCACTATATATATGTTTAACATATATAATTCTCACACTGGTGTTAGGGTCTCTATTCTAGACATGGAATGGAGGCACAGAAAGGTTAAATAGCTGACCCAGAATTGAAACCAGTCTTACTCCAGAGTTTATAATTCTAACTGCTATGCCAATGGAAAAATGTTGACCATTTCATTATTTTTTTATTTCAGAAGAATTAGTATGAGAATAAGTCAATATTTGTGTTGTTTCTAATTTCAAATCTAGTGACAAACATCAAAGCAAAAATGCTAGATCTAACATTTTTTAATATTTTAATGTGAGCTTTGTATCATTGACTCTATTGATTTCCCCATGTCAAGCAGCCACATTAAAAATAAGGAATTTTCAAACAATTGATTGTGGTCTGAATAAATACTACTTGATCTAATGAAATACAGAATAAAAGAATTCAGTGGTAATGGTTATTTTAAATACCCAGGTTTAAAATGAAGTAAATAAACATTTTATTTTGTTAAATTGCTCTATCCTTTATATTTCAGTATTTTTAAAAGAACCATAATGCATTTGAAAGATACTAAAACTAGAATTTCAGTCTTGGTTCTGTTTTGATATTTTTTCATCTTCGAAATAAGAAGAAAACTAAATAATCTCTAATTTTGCTTCTAGCTCTTACATCCATAAATAGAAAACTGATAAGACATCTTAAAAATGTATGGTTTAGTTCCTACAGTTTAGTTTTGTGTGAAATTAAACATGATTATGTTATAAAGTCTAAAGACATCTAAAATATACATTTATGTATGTTTAGATATATAATGTATATGTATGCGTGTCTATGCGTATGCACAGACACACAGTTTCTGATAACGTATTGATGTATTAATTCAGCAAATTGCATTCTCTACCTCATAGGCAAAGTTGGAGTAAATGTCTTATAAACATAGTTTCACTGATATTCTAAAAAGAAATAATATAAGATAGCTGTATGATTTTGAATCTCAATTATGGTTCCCTTTTTTGATTCAAGTCAATTTAAAAGAAAAAGCAAGTTAAACTTCTTGACATGGAGGACAGGACCACACATTAAGTCTTTATTTTCTCCTATATAGTTCTTATGCAAGTGTTTGCTTATCATGAACTCACTTTGACCCAAAGGCTTTGAGCACATTTTAGATCTCAGAACAGGTAAAATAGACACCACATAAAATGCTGAGAGAAATTCTGGTTTCTTTCTGATATGACTTTGATATTTTATAATACTCATTGAGGTAATGACTCAAACTTTCATTACATAAAATAATAGACATGTTGTCTGGAAAGTTTCAATTAAACTTATAAGCAGCCTTATGAAGAAAAGAACTCTGTATTTGGAGTTAATATCTTGAATAATCATCCTGGTATCTGTTGCCTCTGGGTAATTCATTTAATCTCATCTTTGATTTCCTTACCTATAAAAAGAAGATAAGGATGATACTTGTCAAACAGGGTTGTTGTTATGAAGTCCCCGATGAGCTAAAAATGTATGCTATTCTCAGTGAATGGATGTAGTAAATGAATACAGATCTCTTTCTTAAGCACTAGATGTTTACATCCACCCAGCTGCTCAATAATAAAACAAAAAACTGGTGTTAATTGAACATGTTTCATGTGTCAGATTTAAAAACAAATAGATTTCCAACATTATGGCAGACTAAGTGGTCACGGAAAAGACTCCTGTTCAAATATATAGAAATATTTGAGGAAATATGGTAATTTTTAGATATATAATCAACCTCTGATGGAAAAGATGAAAACTCCTACTTGACAGAAAAGAAGTAACCAAATGTTACTTCAACAAGGCCATTAGTTGATACTGTGGGAATTTAGGCAGGCATTAACCAGATATAATCCCTAGGGGTTAGGGTTTGTGATTTTTAACAAACAACACGAAGCAAAGGATATCTTGGACCAGAGTAAGGTGAGGACCTGAAACCTAGCTACTTATACTAAGATGATATCCTGGAAGAGTTCATTTTGCTCTAAAGCAAGAAAAAGAAAGGCTCCCATCTTATGCTGAGTCTTATATGGTGTAGGGTTCATATTGACCCTACTTATATGGAATAGGAATTCTAAGACTTTAAGTATAAAAGTTGGCCCAACACTAGGAAAACTCTAGGGGGTCCAACAAAAAAAAAGCTTTGCATTATGGAAAGTCTGAGAACTTAGTACTCCTGGTTTGCCCACAGGAAAGAAAATACAAACAACATAACAAATCAACAAACAAAACCTCCATAGGAAGTGAATACAGAAAAAAACCTGATAAACCATGAAATTAAACACTTTTCTTACACCACTCACAAAAAAATGAACTTTAAAGGATCAAAGACTTAGACATAAGACTTGAAATCATAAAACTCATAGGAAAAAAAAAGTAGGCAGGAAGTTCTTGACATAGTCTTGGCAATGAGTTTTTTAAATATTTTAATATATGTTATAATTAAAAGCACACACACACAAAAAAAAGAAAATAAAAAATCAACAAATGGAACTACATCAAACTTGAAAGCTTCTGCATAGCAAAGGAAACCAACCAACAAAATGAAAAGGGCAACCTACAGAATGGGAGAAAAGTTTTGCGAGCTATCCAAAATTATAAGCAATTCATTACAACTCCACAACACCACCACAAATCTGACTAAAAATAGACAGAGGGGAAAAATATAGACTGAGGAACTAAACATTTTTCCAAAGAAGACATCCAAATGGTCTACAGGTACATGAAAAGGTGCTCAACATCACTAATAATCAGGGAAATGCAAATCAAAACCAAGATGAGAGGTCATCTCACATTTGTAAGAATGGAAATCATTAAGAAGACAAGAGATAAGTGTTGGTGAGGATGTGGAGAAAAAGGAGCCCTTGTGCACTACTGGGTGGATTGTAAACTGGTTCAGCTACGGTGGGGAACAGTTTGGAGGTTCCTCAGAAAGTTAAAAAAAAAAAAAAAACTACCATAAGATCTAGCAATCCTACTTCTATATATGCTCAGAGAAAATGAAAAGATTACCAAAGAGACTCTGCACCCCCATGTTTATTGCAGCATTACTCACAATAGCCAAAATATGGAAACAACCTAGGGAGCTAAGCATGAATGAAAAGAGAAAGAGATGTATATATACACATACAGAGGCATATGCACACTGGAATATTATTCAGCCATGAGAAAAGAAGGAAATTCTGCTATTTGCCACAACATGGGTGGAACTTCAGGACATTATGCTGAGTGAGATAAGTTAGGGAAAGGCAAATACTGTGTGATACCTCGTATGTGTGGAAACCTAAAAAAAGGAAAATCATAAAAGGGAGAGTAAAATGGTGGTTAGCAGGGCTGGGGCACGGGGGACAGGAGAGATGTTGCTTAAGGGCCCAGACTTGCAACTGGTAGACAAATAAATATTGGAATACACAGTATAGTGACTGTAGACAACAAAACTGTATTGTAAATGATGGACTTGTTAAGAGACTAGATTTTTTTTTATTTAAAAGATTTTATTTATTCATTTTTTTAATAATAGATTTATTTTTTATTGGTGTTCAATTTGCCAACATACAGAATAACACCCAGTGCTCATCCCGTCAAGTGCCCCCCTCAGCGCCCACCACCCAGTCACCCCCAGCCCCCGCCCTCCTCCCCTTCCACCACCCCTAGTTCGTTTCCCAGAGTTAGGAGTCTTCCGTGTTCTGTCTCCCTTTCTGATATTTCCCACTCATTTTCTCTCCTCTCCCTTTTATTCCCTTTCACTATTATTTATATTCCCCAAATGAATGAGACCATATAATGTGTGTCCTTCTCTGATAGATTTTAACTGTTCCCAACACTAGAAGGGATAATAACTATGTGACATGATAGAGGTGTTAGCTAAGGCCACCATGACAATCATATCACAGTATACGTGTATCAAATCAATGTGTTGTACACCTTAAACTTACAAAATATTGTATGTCAACTATAACGCAATGGAAAAGTAAAAACAACACAAAAACCAACCGTTCTAGAAGCTCCCACTGGGAAATGGCTGCAGTCATTTTCTTCACTTTCCCCAAAACAAAACTGCTAAACCACTACCACGAAAGGAAACAGTTCATCATAAGGAAGAGTTAGCAGAAAATATAAACAGAAGATTCAGCAACTTAAGAACTTGAAATAAAACTTCAAGTGAAAAAATATGTATGTTTAAAGTAATAACAAGAATGATTAAGACTTATTTTGAACTTACCATGTTCCGTACTGTTTTATTTGTTTTATGTGTATTGTTATTTAATTTTTACACTGTATATACAACTTAAAAACAAAATAAAACAAAGGCAGGTTACCTTTAAAGAATGATATTTAGCAAGAAAGCAATAATAGTAATAGTGATAAAGATAGAAAAATAAGGGCTTACCTTCTTCAAACTGCTGCTGAAAAATAACTTCATTGAAAATTCTGTTCCCATATAAATTGTTAATCAAGAATGAAAACAAGTACATGTCAGACAAAACCTAAAGACTTTGCCACTTATAGACCTTGTTTGAAATAGCCACCAAGGCCCACTCTTTACTATGGAGAAATTCGAATTCAGAAAGAAAGAATGTTATATGAGAAATATGATAAGCATGGTAATTGGTATTGGCAAATATAAATAAGCATTGATTATATAAAACAATAATAAGACTGATGAATCACTGACCTCTACTTCTGAAACTAATACATTATATGTTAATTAATTGAATTAAATTTTTTAAAATAATATAAAAACAATAAGGATGATGATGACTAATTTGAGGGTAAAATACCAAGTTGGAACTCAAATTCTAGATACAGCATAGCATATGTGGAGGAGAGTTTAAATGCTGTAAGATCTCTGTTGTCTTCTGGAGTAAGCCAGAAACATGGATTAAGAATAAACTTAATTAAGTCAAGTATTCACCTAAAGAGTAAATGTGTAATGTATAAACTTCAAATCAATAGAGGAGAGGAAAATAAAATAAAAATGGTTATGAACACGACTGGAACAATCTAATACAAAGGCAGGCATAGAGTAAAAAAGATAAAAGTATGATAAAAAGAAAACAAAAGTAAGATGTTAAATGGAAGTCAAAGTTTATCAATAATGACAATAAATGGATGTGTAATAAACTTCTTAAGTGTCTCAGGATGTATTGAAAATATTAAAATCCAATATTTGTTTCTTAGTAGGACATCTGCTGTTTCAGACACACACTGAACACCCAAAGGTTGACAAAAATTAGAAATAAAGAGATGAAAAACTAGTATGATAGCAAATACTAATAGAAAGGTAGTGTGGTTCCATTAATATCAGACCAAACTGACATAATGGCAAAAATATTATCGGGGAAAAAGAAGTCTCTAAAAAATGGTTAACATTTACCATAAAGATACTGTAATTCTAATTTTAAACACATGGAATAACATAGCTCAAAGTTCACAAAGCAAGATTACAAAATTACAGAAAAGGTAATGATTAATCTATAAATAATCATAATAAATTTTAATAGACTTATTTAGTAACTGATGAGTTCAGCACAGAAAAAATTAGTGAAAAAAATAGATGACAAGTTACATAATTATTAAATTGAACACAGAATTCATCAGTTAGAGAATTTGTATTCTCAAGCACATATAAAACTTCTTCAAAAATGTGGTTGCCTACCAGATAGTACATCTCTAAAAAATCAAATAAAAATGATAAACTCAATGATTTCTGACCACAAAGCATTTTTACAGTCAATAAGAAAACACACCCTAACATTCATATGACTTAAATCAAAAAACATACTTTCACATATCTTCTCAAAATATCTCAAAGAAGAAATAATAGTGTCGGTTGCATAATGTTAAGAATTTGACAATACACTAAAAATCAAAACTTATGAGGTATATTGGAAAATCAGTGGCATTAAAAAAGTAAAAGAATTAAAAATTATTGAGGTAAGAGGTTAACTCAAGAAATTACAAAAAGAACAAAGCAAATGGAAACAAGAGAAAGATGATAATGAAAATATATATAGAAATTATCGAATAAAGAATATAAAGTTAATGAAAGCAAAATGCACCCTTATAAAATTTGACAGGGAGCTAGGGTTAGGAAGAAAGAGGGAAAAGAGAGAAGGGGTATTAATTTTTGGAAAGAAAATAGACTGTAAAAATAATAATAGTGTAAAACAAAGCCCACTTTTCTAGAATGCTCCTCCCTCAAATACCTACACCTCTTGCTTCCTGACATTTTATTCTCTACCCAAATGTTCCTCCCACCTGACTAACGTAGATATTTGCATGGAAAAAAATAATATCATACTATTCCTCCTTGGTATGACTGGATATAAAATTAGCAGATTCTGCAAACTCCAAGAATTAATAACTAAAGTCTCGTAGCTAATTATTAATCAGTAAGCTTCTAAATATAAAATCAATATCTAAAAATAAATAATCTATATCATTCAATATCAGCATCAGTTGGAGAATAAGTTTTAAAGAAATAGTTGTATTCACAATATGAAAATAACCTGTAACAAACCAAGAATAAATCCTAGTGACAAACAAGGTCATGAAGAACATGAAAGAATGTAACGGGAGCAAACTAACATATTCATAGATGGATAGATTCACTTTTGCCAAAAGATAAATTCTCCCAATTTAATCTGTACATTCACTGATATTCCAATCAACATTTCACCAGGGCTTTTCACTGATTTTGAAAAGATTAACCAAAAAATTATATTTATGCTAATAAGATTAGACCAGAAGAGCCAAGAATATTTTGAAATATATTGGAGGAGGACTTATCCTAACAAATATTGAAAGCCACAATATTTGTTTTATTATAGACTCATGTGACATAGAATCACTCATGAGAGTAGAACAGAAATGGACTCACGTGTAAGGGGAACTGGATTTATCACAACTATTGGAAATCAGTAGGGTGAAGACCAAGTGGTCAATGGGAAAACTGGCTATTCATTTGAGACAATCATGAACTATTGTTATTTCTTCTAATTTCCAGGAAAACTCACCTAGAACACACTTCAGTCGTCCTCATTCTAAATCTTTTTTTTTTTTGTCACCCAGCCCAGTGCTTCTTCAACTTAAATTTTTTTGATTTTCATGTATTCTTTCTAAATACAATGAGGTACAGGATCCTTCTATTTATGGTATCCATTTTATTCGCCCCTTTTTGACCTCAATTTCTTCCCTGGATTTTCAGTTGATTACATGGACTATTCTCTCACCAACATGCTCAGATCCTTCAAATTGATGTCCTTTTGGGTCATCCATAGAGAAAGATCCTAACTCTGAATCACTTCCACAGTTGGCCTTCTCTGACCCGGGCTACTGAGCGCTGCTTAATAAGAATTTTATGTCTCTGCACACTGGTGTCACCAAATTCATGGGTTCCAGCTCCAGCACCTAATCACTTTTTATATTTAACGAGTACTTTAGTCACTTTCTTTACAGAACTTTCAGACTTTCGCTCTTTTCCTCCCGGTTTTCTTCAAACCCCCTATGCAAGTTACTCTCAGCAAATATCTTGGTTCCCTACTTTCACAAAACTTAAGGCCATCTGGCCTGAACCACCATCATCTTCTCTTCTTTGTGTGTAGACGCATTTGGATATTTACACAATTCCATCCCTTCCTGCTTCACGGGCACGGGGGGCCCTCGTCCTGCTTCCACAGTAACCCTGTAATCCTTGTCTGATCCATCTTTATGGCTTTGGGGGCCTTGCTCCATTCTCCTTTCTCCTAAGGCTTCAATAACTTCCTTTGAGTAGTTCGTTACCCTTACTATGGACTTGCTCATGCTTCAACACCAAAATTAAGTATTTCTCTATGAAGGCTCTTTCCCCTAGCCACTGCCCTAATTCACTCACTTCTCAACCAAGCTCCTTGGAAAATGTAGTGTCACTCACTGCCATTCTCTTATCTCCGCTTATCCCTCAGATCTCTACAGTCTCATTTAAAGTAAATTGGGGCGCCTGGGTGGCTCAGCGGCTGAGTGTCTGCCTTCAGCTCAGGGCGTGACCCCGGGTCCCAGGATGGAGTCCCACATGGGGCCCCCCATGCAGGGAGCCTGCTTCTCCTTCTGCCTGTGTCTCTGCCTCTCTCTGTGTGTCTCTCATGAATAAATAAATAAATAATCTTTTTTAAAAAGTAAATAAAAAGTTCTTAATATCTCCAGGAAACTCCCCATTGACCAGTTAGTGGTGCATTCATTCCAGGTCTTCATCTTTCTGAACTCTTCTCCTGTATCTGACCCTGTGGTTCATTGACTCCTTTTTGAGAGTCTCTAATGCTTCCCAAATTTTCAAGAAAATTTATCTCTTGAAACATCCTTTTTATTAAAGGTTTGTGACCAAGTTTAAGAAAGAATGAAATAAAAAAAAAACCTCCACATGACCAATCTCGCTTGAAGTTCCTCATACATTATCATATTGAAATGTAAGAGGATGTATTTTCACTCTTCCGTCGCATAAATTGTGCCCACTGCAGTCCCTCCACCAATATAGCCCTGGGAAGGGACAAGGGGGTGAGTGGCTTTTCTGGAAGGAGCATGTGATGATGTAGAGGAAATATTGTTAAAATCTGGGGTAAGTGGAAATTTTGCCTCTTCTGACCTCAGATGAATGTCGGGAAAGCGGAGAAATCCTGAAGTGAAGGCATGAGGCAGCAGGACCTGTGTGTCCTGACTTCATCCCCAGCCTGACAAAGGGCTGTTGACTGTGTGTGAGAGTCAGTTCCGGGCCGAAAGGCCAGTCCTTCACCAGCAGTGGTGAGGTGAACCTTCTGCAGAATGACTCTGTTCAACCAGAGCAATCCTATTAAACAAAGTAAAGGTGGCTTTATTTTTTTTTTATTTTTTATTTTTATTTATGATAGTCACACACACAGAGAGAGAGAGAGAGAGAGGCAGAGACACAGGCAGAGGGAGAAGCAGGCTCCATGCACCGGGAGCCCGACGCGGGATTCGATCCTGGGTCTCCAGGATCACGCCCTGGGCCAAAGGCAGGCGCCAAACCGCTGCGCCACCCAGGGATCCCAAAGGTGGTTTTAGAGTGTGTGTGGACAGCTCTTGGCCCAGAGTGTCGGTGCCCCGACTGCCCTATAGCGTCGCGGGCACCTAGACATTCCCCAGGGCCCTGCGGGGCACAGACAGCAGCCTGCTCGGGAGTTTACTGCAGAGACTCCTGCGACAGAAGAAAGGAACTAAAGCTTAGGTAGATTAGGGTTTAATTAGGTTGCGTCCAGCGTTCAAGTGCCAGGGAGGAGTTAGGTGGGGCCAAGTTATCAGGGAGGATGAGAGCCCTTCCCAGGCTCAGGAAAAACAGAATCCAGCTTGGTCACCGAATGCCAGCTGCAAACGCAGTGACCAACTGGCCAAGGAAATACTCCGTGCAGAGCCCAAAGGACA
Organism: Canis aureus; assembly: GCF_053574225.1. Taxonomy (NCBI): domain Eukaryota; kingdom Metazoa; phylum Chordata; class Mammalia; order Carnivora; family Canidae; genus Canis; species Canis aureus. Next base: position 1,488,266 of record NC_135618.1, read on the forward strand.
CCCCGCTGCCCCGTGGATACAAAGCTCTTTTCCTACCACCCATAGCACCCAAGGACACAGGAATCTCCCCTGGGATTCCAAATGCCTTTTGGGGGAAGAGCACAGGAAGGATGCAAAACTATGGAAAACAGCGTCTACCAGGAGGGGACTAACTTAAACTGAAAACTGTTACAACTGGGTAATCTTTGAACATTTAAAGCAGTTTTTGTTGTTGTTGTTGTTTTGTTTTTAATAAAAAGCAACCCTGTGACTACCCAGAAGAGCGAAGATGAGTGAGAAAGATCAGAATGCTCAGGACGCCGAGAGGTGGTGATCTGTTGTCGGTTCAACTCCCAGGCCCAGAATCATTCTGGAGAGCAGGATCATTAAACTATACATTTTTTTGTGCCCTCACGCTTACCACAGTGCCAAGAGGAGAACAAGGCCGCAATTTATTTTATTTTTTTAGACTAAGCTTAATGTGTAAGTTAAATCGGCTGACTTTACAAGGTTTCTGACGAGCAGTCGTTCTCAGACTGGTTTTTAGACCCCTGAGTGGCCTTAAAGCTTTTATAAGGAATTCATGAAGGCAAGAATATTTTTATAATAATATGAAGACATTTATTTATTCACCATGTTGAATTTTGTACTGATGGTGCAAAAGGAATGGTGGGTGAAATTGCAGTCTTTGTGGCAAGAATCGGGGCAGTGGCACCAAACTGCACTGTCAGTGGTTTTTCACTACGTTTTCATTAAATCATAATTAAAAATAGAACTCACACTCTGAAAAATAATAATAAAGAAATCCAGGGGCACCTGGGTGGCACAGTCGGTTAAGAAACCAACTCTTGATTTTGGCTCCACTTGTGATCTCAGGGTAGTGAGATCGAGCCCCATGTTGGGCTCCGGCCTCAGTGGGGAGTCTGCGTAGTTTCTCTCTCCGTCTCCCTCTGTCCCCTCCAACTCTCACTCTCTAAAATAAATAAATACATCTTTAAAACTAAAAACTAAAAAAAATAAATAAAATAATTCCAATTTTACTTGAGACTGTTCTTGAAGAAACAAGAATTATTAAATTAAATCTCAACCTTTGAACATACTTTCTGATATAAATTCTGTGTGACAAAAATATGAAGTATGCCGAAAAACACGTCTTCATAACAACAAAATGTTTTTGCATCAAGAAAAGGACTTACGTAGTTGTTTAAGTTGCCAGCTGGAAGAAATAGTTTTTCCCCCTCAGAATACCATTTTCATTTGTAGATAATACGCTAATTAAATCATTTACTAAATACAAATTCTTACCAGCGTTTCTGAATATAGTAGGCTCTTGGTGATTAAAAAGCAACTGGCTTTTTTTTTGTTGCCTATTCTAACCCATCTATCTCTTGTTTCTTCCTCTCAGAACCTCACTCTTATTAAGGTATAATAGTCCTTTCCATGCGGCTCACAAGGCTCAGGAAAAATGTCCCTATCTCTTAGTTCTGGGATAATCACGATTGCTTTAAAAGTCCTGTTCCCCCTTATCTGGAATTCGTCAAAGAACAGGCAAGTGATCCGATTCAAACTGGTAAGAACCAGAGAGAAGTTCGGTGGAGGTTTCTAGAAAATTGATTCCTACCGTTTAAAACAGAGTCATGGAAAGCCTTTCTTCCTCTCATTCCAAGTCTGTATGTGAACAGGAAAGAATTCAGCTTCAGGAGCCACCAGCAACCACCCAGTCGTCCAAGGTGCCTGTGAGTGAGGACATGGAAAGAACCTGGGCTTCTGCTAACGCTGTTGACGTATTAGGCCAACCACCCCTGAGAACTGCTCTCCGTGTGCAGCTCACATTTGAGCAAATGAGTCTCCTTGTGGGTTACGCTAATCCGAGTCATATTCTCTGATCTCTGCCACCAAAAGCATCCTACGCGCAATAAGATAGCTGTTTTTTATTCTCACACTTCCCATTAGGTAGCATGTTATAGATTTTTAACCTCCATCCGTTGCTTTCTTTCTGGCCATAGGGAATAATTTGCAGGGCAAGTGATGTTCATGTTCTTCCATTTGTCTAGAACAGCCTCCCCACCCATTTGGCTGATTGATTCAGGCCTCGGGTAAGGTCCTTTAAAACTCTGGCTGCTATATTTTTCATAGCAATAAAGATTTATGATGCTGCACTAACAGATATGCCATTTAACTATGATTGCTAGTGATGTAACACGTACCTTCTTATCTTTTCAGCACTTTTGAGAACTTTGAGAGTAATATTAGAGCAAACCAAGTATTACATTGGTAACTCTCCAAGGATGCTACCATTTTATTAGAAATGTATACTGTCTAATGTTTTCTATATAATACTCATTGCATGATCAGGATATTACATCGATAGACTAAGATATAAACCAACTGCTTAATTTATTTTACACCAGATCCACACAAACTCCCCATTAATCAGAATGATTTTGATTTCAAGCTAGAGAATGTGCAACTAAAAGTGGCTTAAAACCATTTGGGTTAATAAGTAGAAGAGGATAATGGCTGAGCATAAGACAACCAACAATATCCCTTTCCACCTCCTGGAGGAGATGTAATTTAACGCTGTTTCTTCTCAACAGCTCTACTCCCGCCAAAACCTACTACTTACCACTTAGGAAAATCAGAGTTGTTTTCATTTACTTCAGAAGGCAAGCAGGTTGTCAGCACAAAGCAAAGGAGGGGAAAAGAGTTGTGTGAAAATCTGCGTCTCTACGAATCAGTCACCTGTGATGGAAAAGGTAACCTAATCCGGTGTAGCCAACACTTTGTGTTTTAATAAATAACAAATTTATTTGCCTATTTCTTTTAAAAAAAATGACAACTCACTTAAAATTTAGAAGGAGCATAATCTCAAAATGAGAGTCCTGATGAAGAGTAGTGCAGTTGTAATCTACATTGGAATAGGTAGACAGATAGATACACTTTTTTGTCTTTTTTTTTTTTTTATATCCTCTGGATCGGCATTGATCCTCCATCCAAAAGCATAAGTTAGCTATGGACACATTAAAAGTCATATTTGGACAAACTGAGGCATTGTAGGGCAAGATTTATTTATTTTTATTTTTTTTGAAGGGCAAGATTTAAAAGAAATACAAATCCCTATGTCCAAGTCACCGTCATATAATTTCTTTCTAAATTCACTCCTAGTTCCTAATTAAAATAACCCAACTCTGGTATTCTCTTCTAAGTGTCTTTTAACCCATCATCTTGTGTTACTCTTATAAATCAATTTAAATTAATTTATTTAGCCCCTTATTTGAGTATATATTGCATGTAAAGCGTGGTGACAGGAGCTTTAGGGATATAATGTCTAGAATCAGTCCATTTAATCACCTTCCCCATTAACTCACTCCCCAATTCTTCAGGTTCCTTCATGTTTAAAATAGGTTCCTTCAAGTATCAAAAAATCTTGCCTCTGGGCACCTGGGTGGCTCAGTCGGTTAAACATCTGCTTTCAGCTCAGGTCATGATCTCAGAGTCCCAGGAATGAGCAAGCCCCCAGTTGGGCTCCCTGCTCAGCAAGGAATCTGCTTTTTTGCCTCTATTTCTCCCTCTGCCCCTTCCTCCCACCCCCGCCCAGCTCATTTTCTTTCTCTCTCTCCAATAAATAAAAATAAAATCTTAAAAAAAAAAATCTTGCCTAAAACTTGTCAGAGAAAAGGAGGAACTTTTCATCTTAATTCTTCCTGTTTAAGATTTTTTTATGTTACTTACTCTGAGTCTGCTCTCAGTTCTAACAATAAGCATGTTCTTTGCTATATTTAGAAGAACATTTTTAAAAGTTTAACTTTAATGTCAGCTTTACAATCAGAAACATCCTCTTGTCATTTGCTCTGGGTGCTTTCTCCTTCATAGCACGTTGCACAAGAAGAGTTAAACTGTGGCTTCGTGTCTGTTTTCCCAGCTAACCTGGAAGGCCCTTGAGAACCTGCTACTCATCATCATGTCTCCAGGACCAGGAACAGGTCTTTAAAAATTGTTAGAACTGAACTAGTTATTTTTTTTTAAGAATTCATTTATTTATGTGTGTGTGTGTGAGAGAGAGAGAGAGAGAGAGGGTGCATGAGAGTGGGGAGGGGGTAGGTCCAGAGACAGAACCTCAAGCAGACTCTGCTCAGCCTGGCCCAGCCCACACGGGGCTGATTTCATGCTGCGGGAGGAGGCTGTGCCCTGAGCTCAAACCCAGAGTCAGTCACTTAACCAACTGAACCACCCGGGTGCCCCCAAAACTGAGCCAGCTGTTGTGGAAGGAATACTCAATGAACTTCAACCTTAATCAACGTTAACGTCCCCATTCTCCACTAATCAGTCATTAATGTAATATCAACCCCATACATATCCATTAAACAAAACTCGAATGAGCCTGTGCTACAGGCCAGGCAATGGGAGGATGAAGCTTGTGATCTCGAGGAGCTCGCAGTGCAACGAAAGCTATTTTAGGACATGTAAAAACTTGATTCTGATTTTCAAAACAGGCAACTCCGGTACCTCACATGACTGATCACTCATTCACATCACTCTCTAGAGATTATTTTTCTTTGATTATTTTAAATACAATTGGAACATAACGAAACCGAGTTATTTTAAAAATCAAAGCTATGCAACACTTTGCCGTTAAGAAGTCACTCAGGGAATAGAGAAGCTGGAGGGGGAAAAAAAAAGAAGCTGGAGGAGACTTTTGGAAGAGGAAAAAGTCACACAAAGTGCAATCAGGAGCATCTGTAATGTCACACGTTCACAGAGCGGAAGATGGAGAGCTGCAAGGACAAACGAATGGAAAATGTACCCAAACTATCAAAACGATAATCACAATCACATACATAATGCTTCTTTCTAATTAAATGGTGGACTCTATAAGACTTCTTAAGTAATATTTGTAATTTTGAAACATAGTCTGTTTTATGTTACTCTCCAGCTATCCCTCTCGTGCCTCAAAATCTTACTCAAGTACTAGCTCTTGTGGGAAGTGATTCTTCTACCTCAAAATAATTCTTTCTGCTCCACAAACTTGTCAGAAAGCGGAGTAAGTAGAGAATAAAATCAAGAGATCATGGGAGAACAAATGTATGGATCATATAAGGATTTATTTACCAAATGTATTCATCAGGTATTAGTAATTACTTTTTATAATTAATAATTCAACATTTCCCTACGTGGGCACTCACAGTACATTCTGATGGTACTTCTTCAGCGGACCTCCCCATCCTTGTCCTGTCTCAGCGCTTTTCTTCTCTGTTAGATCAGAAGATTAAATCCTATTCATCTTTCTGCACCTTGCAGCATTACATTGAACAAGTTGCTGCCCATAAAAAATGAGAATGAATCCGAATCACCAAATGACTTTTGTTAGTATTTTTATCATAAACAGATGGCCAGAAAGCTGGCTCCTCCTTCACATGAGCCAAAGCAGGATTTGGCGAAATTTGACACGTTTTATTTAGTCACAGTCTGAATACCTGATTGACCCTCTGCTGAGATACAGCTTTCCAAATGTGGTCTGGGACCGTTAATGTTCTATCAAAGTTCCCCAGGTGATACCTATGCATCCAGTAAGTCAATAGGTACAATTCGATGACATCCTGTGCTAAGGCTGATGGGGCTAGAATGGTAAATCTGATAAACATCCCTGCCTGCATAACACTTACACTCTAGTGGGAAAGGCACTCATTATTTGCACTTACAATGCTTCTCGTGCAAAAGTGATTATCTTTGCTCCTAGACTGAATTAACATTGAAATATCTAAGTTAATGATAAATGATAGGGATCCCTGGGTGGCGCAGCGGTTTGGCGCCTGCCTTTGGCCCAGGACAGGATCCTGGAGACCCGGGATCGAATCCCACGTCAGGCTCCCGGTGCATGGAGCCTGCTTCTCCCTCTGCCTATGTCTCTGCCTCTCTCTCTCTCTCTCTGTGTGTGACTATCATAAATAAAAAAAAAATTAGAGAAACATTTAAAAAATGATAAATGATAACTATGATTTATGAATTCCTATATGTCAAGCAGTTGTTAAGCACTTTTTAGGTTTTTTTTTATTTAATATTCATACAACATGGATATTTAGATATCATTTCTAGATTATAGAAAAAGACACTGAGGCACTGACAAGTTTTTTTTTAAATGCCAACATTTGAGCAATATTTAGCAGAACCAGGATCAGAACTGAGATCGGCCTGACTCCAGTGCCTTGTTCTTCACCCTAACCAGTGTACCTCCAACTGGTAACCTCTTTAGTGTAGCATCTGGAATTTTTAAAATTTTTATTTATTCATTAATTTTGTAAGGCAGGGAAAAGCATAGGATTTGTCATATTTCAGCTTATCCATAACATCTAGGACTATAAATGTCCGTACAGCATCGAAGTTACCAGGACATTGAAAATGAGTATGTGCACAATCATAGTTCAAGAGGGCAAAGAAGCATATAAGAAAGACCTGGGACTATGCAAAGATAGTCCAAGAATATTAAGTTTTGGTAAGGATAATACCTTATAGCTTAGATAAGACTTTAGTGAGGATAAAACCTAATAAACTTAGCTCTATTTCAGGGCTCTTTTCATCCTCCTTTATAAACATTTTGTGGTTGCTTGGATCAATTATAAGAATGTAATTTAAGAGACCTTGCCTTAAGTCGATAGCATATCTTTCTGAGAACTCCAAAAGGAAAACAATAACAACAACAACAAAACAGAAAGAACTCAGTTTGCTTTTTTTTCTTATGATGTAGACAAGGAACTGCCAAAAGCTTTAAAGGAAATGCTTTGATGTCAGCGTTTAAGAGGCTAATAATGATTTCTGTGACAGACACTTGTCCGTGTACAACAATCATAATTACTCTCTGATGCCTGGGCTATGAACAGAGCTGGAACACAATCTCATATTTTCTAGAACATGAGTTCTGTAACGTATATTCCCCACAGGAGGACACAAGCATGCCCCGCTAAGGAGCTTTAAGAGCTCCCGAGCTTCGTAAGGTACATAGGAAACTGCCACTTGGGTTACTAGTATATACTGGGGGGGGGGGTTCAAGATAAATTGGCAAAGACACAGAAATCTTGCCTTATGTATGAAACATTTTCTGACCACCCTTGTTCTGAACTCATAAACCACTTCCTGTTGATGATGTATTCTTTCAGAAGCAGTTGGCTGCTTTCATAAATTGTTACCGTACATGTTCACAGGTAAGTGGATCATCCTCAGGTTGATCTTGTCTCCTCCCTCCAGAAGTTGGGATGTGGTCATTGGTCCCTTCATTGCTGCTATGAGAGATCTAAACACAATCATCATTTCCTCCGTTTAGCCCCTTTTGTGAAGATTTGATGGAGTCATGGAGCTGAATCCTATTTTGGCATTTGACTCCCATAATCTCACCAACTGATTTTCTTCCCCAAACTATCTCACTTCCTGGGATCTTCTTTTAATTCTATCCCAAATAATGGCCAATATGCTAGCCCCTGCCTTCTTTGATTTGTTGTTTATATCAGTTGTCAACCCTGCCACTGCTGGCTTTACTTCACAGAATAGTCTATCTAGTATTAGCCTCTACCCTCATCTCTTAGACCCATGCCCATTCCAGTCTTCAGAAAAATAACAATAATAATAAGCTTATTTGGGTATTATGAATCACCACATCCTAGAAAATAATGAAAATTATAAATAAATTTCAAATATATATATGTATACATACGCATATATGGGGGAGAGAGAGAGAGATTAAGTGTACTTCTAAGGATTTCACTTAACTTTTCTATGTTCTCCATAGTTCCTTGCACTGGGTAGACCCTGTATTATATATTATTTAGTTTGCTTAAATAGAATAGACCCATCAGATAAGATAAATTAGTGAAGGAAAGATTTCCTCATCTCCAACACTTCTGGAAAAGGGTGTACTATTGTTATGTACTGGAAGGGAGAGAATTCAGCAGTCCATTTTTTGTTAGGAATTTTTCAAACAACATCTACGTGGACTTACTGGTCTTTAAGCTCCTGGAAGCCAGAGACTTGGTCTATGTCCTCTTCACTGTGAAAGGTCATGGGAATTTGGAGGCAGGAGTTGATATATCGACACATCCATAATGGATGTGGTTTACGAAAGGTAAAACTTGCATGACTGCTCTGCTACGTCATGAGGAAAGTAGAACAAAGATGGGAAACCAGAAGAGCTAGGGAGGTGCACATGGTCTGTCCATGCTTAGAAGCTTATCTATGTTGCACTTTGATTTAGCTTGTCTGAGAGAGAAGTTATACAATTTAAGGCAAAAAATCTTAAAGCTCTTGTGGCGGCATCATCAGAGAACAGGTGTCTGGAGGTGGTACATCAAAGAGCATCTGGCTGGAGGTGGAAATAATAGACTCCTTCTTGGAAGACAACAAATTTAAAATGGAGTCTACTAAAATAAAATAAAATAAAATAAAATAAAATAAAATAAAATAAAACAAAACAATAAAATAAAATAAAATAAAATAAAATAAAATAAAATAATAAAATAAAAAAGAGTCTACCTTCTAGTTGCAAATTCTTAGCATCATAATGGGGCAAGGTAACAATATTGGTATCAGCTCTACAGATTGTTGAATAAGCCTCATCAATTGAATGGAGTTTTTGACCTTCTTCCTATTCTCTAAGGATTCAAATGCCCACACCAGTCATTGCCAGTCAGGGAGTCTTGATGCTGTCGTTTATATTCTCCATTGTACTTCAAGAGTTTTGCATATAGTAGGTAGTCATTAAATGTGTTGAACATCATCTTACACAATTCACTGTGCATTCAGTATGAAGCAGAATTTATAAACAGACCTCAAAGGTTTAATTTTGTAGTCACTTTTATGAAAACCAGTTAACATAATATTAAAAAAAACATAGAAAAAACAATGGTGAAGGTATAAAAAAGGAATTTTTTTTTTGTTAAATAATTCTGGTAGAGATCACAGTTACAAAGATATTTTAACACACATTGTGGGTAATGTAAGCCGAAAAGTTCAATTTTAAATTAAGGAGTTTTTAATGTAATAGCTCTGCTACCTATAAAAAATGTTGAGTTATTTCCAGGGAAGTGAAATAATCTCTTTAAATTTAATGTTAGCATAAGCATAGAAATCTTAAATTATCCAAGTATGTACTTTAGAGAAACAGGAATATTATCCTGACATATTTAAAGATATACAATACATAAAGGTTGAATAACAATGGTAAAGTCTTCCTGGTCATTTTAGATTATAGATTTAAGATTATAATACCTTGTTAGGCTTTAAGAAGATAGTGCGTGCTTACTGATCCAATATCTATCTGTATGATGAAAGTAAACAAAACCTAACAAAACATGTCTTCACTGGTGCAATACTATAAATAAATTACATTCATAATGATATTCATATTGTCTATTTATTCTCAACCTTCCCAGATTCTTACTTATTTTTTAAAATGCCATATAGTACATAAAGAAATGGAACAGAAACAAATATTAATCTTTTTTTTTTTTAAATAAACAAGTTTAAGACAAAATGGCTGACAGCTGTATCTAATTTTCTTTTCCTATGCAGGAACAAATACACTGAGTAACCCATGCTCGGAGGTACTGGTCTATGGCATTCTCAGACAATGAAACAGGGAAATGCTATTGAGTTTGAAGATTACACAGTGTGAACTGTCAGTGTCTGGCAAGAAGAATAAGGTTATCAAAAACCCTTTGGCTATATCTATGTAATGTCCAAATTCCTGTCTGAACACTAAAACATTCCTCTCAGTCAACCAGGTGAAGGTTAGTTTATTGATGTGGTTTAAATCCAGGAGGATATCAGACATTCTCAGATCCATGACCTTTTTCTTGGTAGAGAAATGAGAAGGAGCTGCAGGTTGGGATTGTGGGGATGTGTAATGAATTGAGAGAACTTCAACACCTTTTCCTTTTACCACTTAAAGTCTCATGGGACTCAACTAAAAACTGATTTTTCTGTAGGGAACATTTTGATTTCTATTCTGTTACCTCATTTCTGGTTATTCTTTTGCCCCAGGTAGAAGATAAGATGAAAGGAGACCATCCTATCCATTAACAAGTAATAAGGTAAACCCTCTGCATTTCAAATTTCATCAAAAGACGTGCTTAACTGCAACTTAATAATTACTGCAGATATACAAGTTAAGTAATGAAACATGCTTGTCTATTTGATTGGGAAGGTTTAAAAGATGACTGGTACCCAAGGCCAATAGTTGTATGAGAAAAACAAGAATTTTGATACATTATTTATGACAACATGAATTAGTTTAACATTTCTGGAAGGGATTTTGGTGCTGCCTATCGATTTTTGCACATTAGCTTTCAATAAAGTTATAACAATCATGATATATTTCTGTATTATTATTACTACATGTATATTATTATATAAAATGTTTTGTTAATTCACTGCTATATCTTTATCAAAGAATCCATCTATTACAAAAGGAGGTAAGTTTTCTTGTTTTTGTTTTCTTTTATGTCTTCTATTTAAATTTTTGATTGGTAGATGAACACCATTCATAATTCCAGTTGTTTGTGATACTGCTATCAGAAGAGTTGATTTTAATCAAATAATAACCATGAATGCTGTCTCATAGTGGGTCCTATAATAATAATAATCAAAAAACTAATTTAGATTAATGTGTTCATTATCTAACTGGTAGAGATAACTGGTGTTGAGATTTTTGCATACACTGACCCTGAAAATATATTAGGGATATCAAAAAATAATAACCAAATGTGTTTTTGTTTGTTTTACTTAAAAGCTATCAATCAGTAAAGTCACCACACTGTCATTTGTAACAACATTATGGTGGCAAGGCTCATTCCCACTGCCACTGCTTATAATAGCATGCTTCAAAAAAAGGGAATACATAAATGCTATTTTAGTTAACTTCAACATTTTGACAACGAAAAAATATCACCTCAAAAATTGTGATGTAAACAGATAAATTAGTTCCACTTCCAGACTATGGCAGCCTAAATATCATGAAAATACTTCTAGAATAAAATATCTAGAAATGTTGGATAAAAATAGCAAACTGCTTTTATTTATTATTTTATGGAGAGTGAAATTCAAAAAGAATATTCTTGGAGGCCAAAAAATTAAGAAAAAATAGAAAATCACAGTGATGAGAAGCATTAAATTAATAAATCGGCGAGGGGTTGCCTGGCTGTCTCAGTTGGTAGAGTATGTGACTCTTGATTTGTTATTATGAGTGCAAGCCTCATGTTGAGTGTAGAGATTACTTAAAATAAAAAAGAAGCATTAAATATAATGCCTCTGATGGCGTTATGATACCTAGTAATCTAGAATGTGCCTCTAGGTCTAGAACACTAGACCTTTCACCCAAGAAAGATGGGAGCTAACTGAGACTTCTACTTACAAATGGGAAATATGAAGGTCTACATTTTCACTAAAACGCTAATTTAAAATTACCTATCCCTGGTAAACAGAGATTACAAGGTACATTATCTGCTTCACCTTCACTATGAATGGAGAAGAAAATCTTTCTCTGAGAATTTATGATCACAGGCATGCCCTTTTGATCACTTGGGATTTATTTGGGTGGCCTGGGAAACCCACAGGTAAAAATTGAAGCTATTTGGGTAGCTTGATCTCCAGGGCGCATGGAAAAAAAAAAAAAACAAAAAAAAAACCAATACAGATCCTCCTTGGAGGAAAACATCTTCAACCCAGGGTTCACATTATTTCCACACAAAACATCCAACTGAGGGGATCCCTGGGTGGCGCAGCGGTTTGGCGCCTGCCTTTGGCCCAGGGCGCGATCCTGGAGACCCGGGATCAAATCCCACGTCGGGCTCCCGGTGCATGGAGCCCGCTTCTCCCTCTGCCTGTGTCTCTGCCTCTCTCTCTCTCTCTCTCTCTCTCTGTGACTATCATGAATAAATAAATAAAATCTTTAAAAAAAAAAAAAAAAAAAAAAAAAAAACATCCAACTGAAAATCAGCTCAGAATCCAAGGTAATACACCATTAGCAAGGGGCAGGAGAAAATATGTCAGGACCCCAACTTAGGTACTTTGAACTTCAAATACTAAAATTATTAGACACAACATGTAATATAAAAGAAGGAATCAAAAACATTAGCAAGAAATGTAACACTTTCAGAAAAGGTCAGAAAATTTTGATACATGTAATAGAATTTGAAATATAAATATAGTTAGATTAAAAACCCAATGGTGGGTTAAACACTACATTAGGTAATTGGAGAATTAGTCAACTGGAAGATAAAGTACACAAATGTATATACAATGTAGCACAGAGTCACAAGAGGAGAAAAATGTAAAAAAGTGGTTAAGAGACATAGAAGATAAAATAAGGAGACAATATAGAGGAATGAAGGAAAGATAATATATAAAGGCTTAATTGTTGCCCCCAAATGAATTTTTTTTCTTTTTTTTTCCCAAATGAATTTTTAATTCCTAACAGCATAAAAAGAAATAAGTAAAGGAAGTAAAATCAGATAGAAATTAGGAAATAAAAGGAAGAAAATCATTCCTAAAAACATCAGTACTCACAGATAGAAAATATCTAATAATAGCAGGAATGAAAGAAACAATTGGCTACAAAGAAACGACAATTTGACAGAGGGCAAATATTTCAACAGCAACAATGAACACCAAAACTCGGGGAATAATATCTTCAAAATACTGAGAAATAATAACATCAACCTTGAATTGTACACTAGCTTAATTGTTATGAAAGAATAAAGTGTAAAAAAGATTTTCTTCTAACATAAAATATTGGAATTTGAGTTTTTCATAGTTACAGGTTGTAAGATATCACGTGAAAAATGTTGGGGGGAAATTCACTGAAATAAAGTGCTATCCTGAATGTAAATAAAATCTCTATTTATTTCACATTCAACAAAAACTATTCTTTTCTGATGATAGAGATGTTTTAAAGAAAACAAGATAATAGGAAGTTATTCTTAATAATCAATAGTATCAAGGCTCTATCTTGACCTTTGATTAGATTCCATGCTAAATATCACCATTCTTAAACATACTATGTTCCAGTATGATTTATATACCTAAAGGCATTTCTTTGGCCTTCAAGTAAGCAAAATAGTGAATCCTAACCAAAAAGTCCTACGCACCTGACTATATAAGATGTCCAAACCATTCCATGCTGCTTTTACTAAAAATAAGTAATTTGAATAAACTCATCAAACTGTTGGGCACCATCATTTGACTATCGTCTCAGGTAAATGGGCTGACAAGATTGTGCAGACTGCAAAAGGGGAAAAAGTTATAAAACAAGACTATCAAAGTTATCACAGCTTGGTATATATTGCCATAATTAAGATTTAATTCTATTTATATTTACCTTCATCATTTCCATCTATATTTAGATGTTATCTTAACAAACAAAAATGTACTCATAATATTTTTCTGGCCAATTCTATTCTCTCATCATTGAATGGAAAGATATTCTTTCCTAAGAATTATTTTTCTGGATCAACGCAAATTCATGATACTGTAATTGAAGTCCAAGACTTGTGTTATATAAGAAAACAATTATAGATGGGCCAATAGGACTTCATAATATCGACCATAGCAAGGCACTATTCTAGCAGTTATTTGAAAAAGTAAAGTTGGAAGATTTTATTGGTAGCTCATTTTTCAGTTATCCATCTGAAGCTAGGACTAAACACAAAGCAGAAAAAAAGCAATATATATTATTTTGCCCTAACCTCTAAGGAAAGATAATTGGTGTTTCTATACTGACTGATTTAGCATACAGAAAAATGTAATATTAGCAATGCATAGATTGTTGGATTAAAGGATTATGTTATCTAAGGGCAGTTGAGTATTGTATAATATGTGGGATAGTGTGCATGTAATCTTCTGAACTCTGGTCATTTATGCAGTTTGATTTCATATATTTGCAAATCGCTGGTGGTTCTTTGGTAGTTTATAGTTGTATTTAAAAAAAAACTTTGCTAGGAAAAACATCAATGTCCTACTTGTTTTTTTTTAATAATTCTTATCTCTTCAAATTAACAATAATGTACTATATTAAAATTTAAGAACATAGGATGATGCAATTTTAGAATGAGAAAGACCTTTAGGATACTTCAACTACACATATTAATGTTAGAATGAAAAATGCATGTTAAATTTTGTATATAGATACGAACCTACCTAGAGGTAGCAAAGATGTCCTCAGGAAGAGTTTACACTACAGTGTGTTAGTGAACTCATATGCATTGCTTTTTAAAAAAGATATCTCATTCCTGTTAGCTGGTCTTTTTACTCGTATTTCATCTAAGTAACCTTCCTATAGAGCACTGGCATGATAAATTTAGTCTGAAGTGCTTGGGAGAGAGAATTGCCAGTTTGATATAGCACAAGACAGAGCAAGGTCTTGTGCTTTCACAATCTGTTTTCAAGGGATCTGTTGTGTGAAAAAAAATTAAAGAAGCTTTCGTGGACCTACACCATGCTTACAAATCAATGGCCCAAAAGAAAGGAGGAAGAAAACTCAAAGATATTTTTTTTTCAAAGATATTTTGAAGAAGAATAAGATGAAATGCCATGTTCTCCCTATATTACCAGTATCGAAGCACTTTAGAACAGTTTTCAAGTGAGACACTATAGCTAGACAGTTGGAAACAAATACACAGGCCAAAAATTGACCAATGAGCTGGTGGTATATGATAGAGGAGGCCTCCGTTACTTACGAAGAAAAAAATGGAAATGAACAAAACTTGATCCCTTACCTCACACCATATATACAATCAATTTCAGATTGTTTAAAGTCTGAAAGGTAAAAACGTAAAATTATAAAGCTTTTAGAACACAATACAGGAGAATATATTTTTAATGTTGAAATAGCACAGGTTTTTTAAAAACTAAATACAAAGGATATGTCAAAAAGGAAAGTACTGTTAAAGTTGATTATATTAAATTTAGGCTTCTTTTCCTAAAACACCATATTAACAGGGGAAACTAAAGATGAAAAATAACTGACAAAGAATTAGGACAGGACACACACACACTGAGAAAATCCAAATTGAAAAATGAGTGAAAAAGATTAACCAAGAAATTCGTAATGGAAATGTGGATTATTAATAAACCTATGAAAAGGTGCTCACTCTCATAAGTAACCAGGAAATGATGCACTTAAACCAGAATGAAATGCCACTTCACGCCCCTAAGACTGGACAACATGAAAATGTCTGAATACCAAGAGGTGCCAGGAAGTGGTTCAAGGGAAACTCTCCTAAATGATAGTAGAAATGTAAACTGAAAAGAATTTAATATTAGATATACCTTGCAACCCAAGAAATTTACTCCTAGGTGATTTATCAACTAGAAAGACCCTTATACGCATCCGTATCGAGATGGAAACGAACAAGTCCACAGCAACATTATTATAAAAGCAAAAATTGTCATCAAAATGCGAGTAGGACAAATTCATACAATCAACTAGCACGCTGCAGTAAAAATTTGTGACACACATGAAGATCAATCATTCTTAGAAAAGTAATGTAATTTTAAAAATCAAAAGCAAGTTGCAAAAGAATGCACATTGCATTCTCCAAATGATCAAATGATAGAATGCAGGGTTAAATTTCCAAAGCAAAGCAGTAAGAGTTGTGTTGGCAGTAAAAGGTCCTGAAATGATCAATTAATTAGTTAACTGATTAATTATATATTCATTAATGACATATTGATTAATTAACACAAAATTTAGGAATGAGATTACCTCTGTAGGGTGAGGGGAGCAGAAACAGAGGAATGGGAGAGGAAGCCTCAATCTTCCCTTCTTAAGGTGTGTGGTGGGTACACCACTGTACCTTGTATTTTGTAGATCTTCAATATGCAAATGAATGTTTAAAGATAAAAAACAATGATCCGGATAAATTAAAAACCACAACAAAGAAGCATCCTCTTTACCTAGGGCAGGTTGGGAATCTGAGAATGAGTTTCCCAGTAAAGGCCATCTAGCTAGCTTGAGGAAGAATCTTGGGGATTCCTACTTCCTCTTCAGAGCCGCCCCAGCTTCCCCCACAACGCAGCGCTCCCCACCCTTCTAGGCCCTCACAGACCCCAGGCCTGTCCTCCCGAACTCCACCAGCGCTGAGCTGCTCAGACCTGTTCCCATATATCCAATTTTAACAATGTGTTTTTTTTTTTTTTTCTATTTCCCCAAGGACCAGTATCTAACCGAGGTATTAAGGGTGGGAACAGCTCTGCTTTCCCTGAGCCGAGTTGCCTTAATCAGGAACAGCCTGAGAGGAAATCTTTCAAGACAAGGGTGACATTTCCGGCCTCCAAAGAGAAATATTGGGAAGATACTTGGCACCTGATTATTTAATATCACCATATGTCTTTTATTTTCGAGCAATTTAGTCCTGGGAATAGGCCATCGTCTCAAAATTGTAGTGGTGTGAGTCAAAGGGATTGATCAACTATTTACCGCGTTGTGTGGGGGGAATGTCAAGCCGTCCCTAGGTGTAATCCGAAAAGCTAATCTGTTCAAACTGCCTTGATCTCACTTTTGAAGTTGTCGCTATTTTTGGTGTTAGACCCCTGCTTGAGTGACAGCCTGAGGATACTCATTCCTCTTTCTCCAATTTTCAGACAGTCATCTGCATTTCCAGAGGGTTGATGACAGGGCAACTTGGAGTTTAAAGACAGCATCTGCATTTGCATTTCAATAGTTCCATAATTCTCTGAAAGCATTGAAATCTCTTCAGTATGCCTCATTGTTTAAATAGTGAAGGTAGCCACATTTTGTTCAAGATTCATAAATCTCAGGAAAAAAAAAATGGGCTATTGTATCCAAAGCCTGTTCTACAGAAAACACTCATCTCTTTTCTTTTCTTTTTTCTTTTCTTTTCTTTCTTTTCTTTTCTTTCTTTTTTTAAATATATATGCTAAAAGCATGCTTCTTAAACACCACAGGCACTACATCACATCTGTACATAGTTTAAATCTTTTATCCATTTGGGTTCTTACGGCCTGGAATCAAGGTTCGAGGATAAAATAAAGGGGAGAGGAGGACATACAGTTTGAAACATATTAAGGACATCATCAATTTTTAATTTGGAATTGCAAAAAAATACCTCTCTCCGTTGGAATGGAGCAAGTTTGTTCTTAGGAAAATACTTCCATTTAACACCTGGGTGGTACCTTCATTGGTAGGTGTGTTAGGTACCTGTTTGGGAGGATCTGCAGTTACTTACAACCAACTAGAAGACTTTTGTCAACTGTTTTGGTACAAGGAAATGAACCCTGGAGTTAAGAAATAAGAAATTCTGAATTCAAATACAAGGCCACTGGGCACCTTTCTGTGCTGGGCCTTCGTGCCCTTCCCCTGAGTGTAAACACGCATTATCCATCAAGTCATTTCGGAAAAGTGAGAGTTCTGTGTAAACTGTATCAACAACAACTGGAAGTGTATAAAAGCTCGCTACGATTGTAAAATCGTTGTGTGAGGTTAGTTACCTTTTTAATATTTTCAACCAGTACCTCAAATTTTTCATCTCACTCCATCCAGCTGAGACACCGAGAGGTGGTAATATGTTTACAAGGACAAAACTATGGGTGAAAAAAAAAAAATAGAGCTCCACAGAGGTCAATTCAAAAATCTATCATTCTACCAAACTGTTTTTTTTTTTTTTTTTTTTTTTTACCTCCTTGCCATTTCAGAACCATTCTTTTCCCCCTCGTGGTGTTTTATAGTGCATTTCAAACACGCTGTGACTTTGTGAAACACGTGCCCCCTTGCACAGGCACATGGTCTGCAATCCCGGGAAGCAGTCCCGGGAAGTCGGCCCACCCTCAGGGCCCAGGTGCAGTGGGGACTAATCCGGATTCCCGGGGCCGTGCAGACGCGAGCTGCAGTCTGCACCGTGTCAGCCTCGGCCATCCCCAGCAGCCGGAAAGGTTTGTGACCTTGAGGCTCCTCGCTTTGCGAATCTAGGGCCGGCCGGGAGCAAGTGCATCTTCCCGGGAGCCAGCCGAGCGCTTCCGTGCCCCGGAGCGGCCGCCGGAGGCCGCGAGCCGAGACTCCTTCCTCCGCGCAGGAACAAAGCCCTGCAGCCCGGCCGCACGACAGCGGCACCCCGGGACCGCAGGCCCGGCTTCGAGGGGGGAATTCGCCCCCCGCTTGGGCTGGGACGATGAAGCCGAGTCTAAACATAGGGCTAGCCTCGGCCGCGGGCGGCAGGGCGCGTGGCTGCTTTGGAGAGTTGGGAGGGAAGCGTGTGCGGACCGCGTGTGCGTGTGCCTTTATGTGCAGGAGCCCGCGGGCGCGTGTGCGCGGCTGTGCTCGCGGCGGGAGGCGGGCGGCGCGGCGGGCGGGCGGAGGGGAGCCCCGGGCGGGGCGGGGCGGGGCAGGGGGTGCAGGGGGGAGGTGCAGGGGGCTGCAGGGGGGGTGCAGGGGAGGTGCAGGGGGGTGCAGGGGGTGCAGGGGAGTGCAGGAGGTGCAGGGGGCACAGGGGAGGTGCAAGGGGTGCAAGGGAGGTGCAGAGAGGTGCAGGGGGGAGGTGCAGGGGGGTGCAGGTGAGGTGCAGGGGCTGCAAGGGAGGTGCAGGGGGGCACAGGGGGCGCAGGGCAGGTGCAGGGGCTGCAGGGTAGGTGCGGGGGGGGGGCGCAGGGGGGCTCGCGGGGGGGCCGCTCCGAGGGAGGACACTCGCGTCCTCGGCGGCCCGGCACCCGCGGCGGGGGCGGGGGCGGGGGCGGGGGCGGGGGCGGGGGCGGGGGCGGGAAGCCCGGGCGGCGCTGGGGGCCGCCTCTGCGCGGAGCGAGCGGGAGCCGCCGCCCGGCCGCCGCGTCACCGAGCCGGGGCGGGAGCGGGAGCCGGCGCGGGAGCGGGAGCGGGAGCGGGAGCCGGCGCGGGAGCCGGGGCGCGCGGGGAGGCGCCGAGGCCCGGAGCCGCCGCAGCCGCGCAGCCGCGCATCCGCCCAGCCGCGGGTCGCCGCGCCCCTGGGGCCCGGGCCGGCGGCGGGAGCAGCAGCGGGGGCCGGAGCGCCGCGGGCCGCCCCCACCCCCACCCCCACCCCGCCCCCGCCCCCGCCCCCGGAGCACCGGCCCCGCGCGCCGCGGGCGGCGGGAGGAGCCCGCACGGCCCGGCCCTTTGTCCCGCTCGCAGCGGCGGCTCGGGCCGGAGCGCGCGGGCGGGCGCGGGTCGGGGCCCCGGCGGACTCGCATCGGAGCCCCGAGGCTTCGGGGGAGCCCGCGGGCAGGTCGCGGGGGCCGGCGAGGACGGCGGCGCGGGCCGGGGGCGGAGGACCGGGGCGCCCCCTCGGGTGGCCGCGCTCTCCTTGACGCCTCTCCCGCTCGGCGGCGGCTGCGGCGGGTGTCGTCGGAAGAGGGGGCGGGCGAGGAGCGCGGGGGCGGGGGCAGCGGAGGCTCAGCCCGCGGCCCGCGCCGCCCTCCGCGCCCGCGAGCCCCGCACCTGCGCGCCGGGGCCACCTGCCGCCGCCCGCGCCCCGCAGCGCCCCGCAGCGCCCCGCAGCGCCCCAGCGCCGGGCTCCCCGGGGGCCGCAGGCTGCGCACCGGGGCGCTCCGCCCGCCCAGCCCGGCCCGGCCCGGCTCATTGTGCGCCGCGCTCCTGGGGGCGGGGAGGGAGCCGCGCCGCCGCCGCCGCCGTGGTCGCTCGCGCGGCGCGCAGGGCGGGCGGAGGCAGGGCAGCCGAGGCGCTCGAGCCTCCCCGCCCGCCGGCGCTCGGGGCTCCCCTCGGCCGCGTTCCCCGGACCTGCCCGCTGCGCCCGGAGGGCCCCGGCACCATGGCGTGACGCGCCCCCGCGCCTCGGCCGGCCCGCGCCCCCCGCGCAGGCCCCCGCGCCAGGCCCCCGCGCCCGCGGCGCTGCGGACCCCGAGCACCCTCAGCAACCAGCCCGGGCGGCGGCACGACTCGCTCTCGCCAACCTCATGGGCAGTGGCTCCCGCCGGCGATGTGAGTAGCGCGCTCCTGCTTCGTGGCCCGGGGGGGGGGGGGGGCGGGGGGCTGCGGGGACGCCGAGCGCCCGAGGTGCGGGGCTGGGGCGCCCCGGGGCGCTGTCGGGGAGCTGCCGGCCGGGCGCCCGCGGAGGCGGCGGGGAGCTGCGCGCTTGCGGGGCGCGCGGTGCCTTGGGCGCGGGCGCCGGCCGTGCGGGCGCCTGGGAGCCCCGGTGGCCCGGGCTGCCGGGGACCCTAAAGGGTTACATACTGCGAAAAGGGGAGGCGAGGAGCGAGGGCTGGGCGCGGGGGGCGCGGGGGGCGCGGGGAGCGCGCGTCCGGCCGGGCCGAGCCCCCGCCGTTATCCGGGCGAGGTGCTGCCTCCTCGCAGGTGCCCGAGGGACGGAGCGCCCATTTGGCCGTGCCCCCCCCCCCCCACGCACACTTGTGGCAGGTCGCAAATGTCCCTTTATCTCGGCAGGTGTAGTATTACTGTTGGATGCCCGTTGGCTTGGGAAAGGCAATTAAGAGGATCTCGCTGCCTTTGGGACTGGAGGGGAAGGGTGGGGTTGGAGGGGGCTGGAGGGGGCGACGAGGGCGACAGGTTGGAGGGCCGAGGAAGCGGGGGAGCCACGGAGCCCGGGCAGTGGGGGTGCCTGTGTCCCCCCCCAGCCCCCGGAGCCGGGCAGCTCCTGCCCACACACCTCCTTTGTGTTGCAAAGGCGGAGCTGGAGACCCCGCGCGGTGCCCGGACCCACGCTGGGCCCCCTGCGCATCTCGTCCCCCGAGAGCCCCGAGGGATGCGGGACTCGTTGGGGATCCTCGGCGGCCGCGGGGGGGGGGGGGGGCAGCGGGGGCAGGAGGTGCCCTGGGGCTCCTGGAGCGGCTCGCGCTCGTCTGCAGCCTCCGCGCGCGGGGTCCCCCCTGCGGGGAGCGGCCGGGGCCGGGGGCGCACGGGCTGCCGCGAAACATAGCGCGAGTTCGCAGGGGCGACGGCCGCACAGGTGCCTCCTCGGGCTGCTCCTCGGCCCGGGGCGGGGGGCGGGGGGCGGGGGGGGCGGCTCCGCCCGCCGAGTCCCGAGGGCGCAGCGCCCGGCGCACGGACCGGGTCGCTCGCGCAAGTCCCGGGATGCGCGATGGGCCTCGGAGCGCAGCCACCTGCGACTCCCACGCGCCTCTGGAAGTTCCCCTCCCCGAGGGGTTAGAGACGCCGCGGGCGGGGGGCGGGGCGGCGACCCCCAAGGGCCCGCACCTGCCCTCCGCGGCCACTTTGCCTCCGCGCGGGGAGCACCTGGGAGCCACCTGCGCTGCGAACTGGGTCGGACCCGACCCGGGGACCCGCGGCCGGGAGCGGTTCTACGTGATCCCGTTTTAACCTTGGCGACGCTTCCAAGCCCGGTGGAGGTTTCCGTGGCGTGGGCGGCGGGAGCGCGTTCCGGCGGAGGCAGGACACGTGATCGCCCCGACGGGAGAGGCCGGTCCGGGCGCCCGACTCTCTTTGTTCCGGGCTGAGCCCCGCGCCCGCCCCCCGCAGCTCGGGCCCGCGGCCCAGGGGGGCTGGAGGGGCTGCCCCCCCGCGGGGCCCCGGTGGAAGCCAGGCGGTCCTCCCGGGGACGCGGCGGAAAAGTTCTGCAGCCCCTGCGCACGTGGGCTCCCGGCGCGCTCCGCCACCTGCCGGCCGCGCCCGGCCACCTGCCCCCACCGCCCGGGACGCCCCGGGCTCGCTCTGCCAAAGGCTGCAGACGGGGTCGGGGTCGCGTCCCTGCTTCCGAGCATCCTTCGGCGCATCCTTCAGCGCCCGGGGCGGGCTGGAGACGAGGGGGCGGGGGCTGCTGGGCTGACGCGGGCGCGCGGGGGTAGCCCTAGTTCTCCGCCCACCTGTGTGTCGAGGTACCAGACCTGGAGGCCCCGACCTGGAGTCTCCGACGTGGTGGCCCCCCACCTGGAGGCCCTCCCTGGGAGGTTCCCCACCTGGAGGTTGCCACCTGGAGGCTCCCCACCTGGAGGCCCTCACTTGGAGGTCCCCACCTGGAGGTCGCCACCTGGAGGCCCCCCACCTGGAGGCCCTCACTTGGAGGTCCCCACCTGGAGGTCCCCACCTGGAGGCTCCCCACCTGGAGGCCCTCACTTGGAGGTCCCCGCCTGGAGGTCGCCACCTGGAGGCCCCCCACCTGGAGGCCCTCACTTGGAGGTCCCCACCTGGAGGTCCCCACCTGGAGGTCCCCACCTGGAGGCTCCCCACCTGGAGGCCCTTACTGGGAGGTTCCCCACCTGGAGGTCCCCTGGAGGCCCCCACATGGAGGTCCTGACCTGGAGTCCCCGACGTGGTGGCCCCCACCTGGAGGCCCTCACTGGGAGGTCCCCATCTGGAGGCCCCCACCTGGTGACCCCCCACATGGAGGCCCCCACATGGAGGCCCCGACGTGGTGGCCCCCACCTGGAGGCCCCCACCTGGAAGCTCCCCACCTGGAGGCCCTTACTGGGAGGTTCCCCACCTGGAGGTCCCCTGGAGGCCCCCACATGGAGGCCCCCACATGGAGGTCCTGACCTGGAGTCCCCGACGTGGTGGCCCCCACCTGGAGGCCCTCACTGGGAGGTTCCCCACCTGGAGGTTGCCACCTGGAGGCTCCCCACCTGGAGGCCCTCACTTGGAGGTCCCCACCTGGAGGTCGCCACCTGGAGGCCCCCACCTGGAGGCCCTCACTTGGAGGTCCCCACCTGGAGGTCCCCACCTGGAAGCTCCCCACCTGGAGGCCCTTACTGGGAGGTTCCCCACCTGGAGGTCCCCTGGAGGCCCCCACATGGAGGCCCCCACATGGAGGTCCTGACCTGGAGTCCCCGACGTGGTGGCCCCCACCTGGAGGCCCTCACTGGGAGGTTCCCCACCTGGAGGTTGCCACCTGGAGGCCCCCCACCTGGAGGCCCTCACTGGGAGGTTCCCCACCTTGAGGTCCCCTGGAGGCCCCCACATGGAGGTCCTGACCTGGAGTCCCCGACGTGGTGGCCCCCACTTGAAGGCCCTCACTGGGAGGTCCCCACCTGGAGGCTCCCCACCTGGAGGCCCTTACTGGGAGGTTCCCCACCTGGAGGTCCCCTGGAGGCCCCCACATGGAGGCCCCCACATGGAGGTCCTGACCTGGAGTCCCCGACATGGTGGCCCCCACCTGGAGGCCCTCACTGGGAGGTCCCCATCTGGAGGCCCCCACCTGGTGACCCCCCACATGGAGGCCCCCACATGGAGGCCCCGACGTGGTGGCCCCCACCTGGAGGCCCCCACCTGGAGGCCCCGATCTGGGGGC
Organism: Canis aureus; assembly: GCF_053574225.1. Classification (NCBI taxonomy): domain Eukaryota; kingdom Metazoa; phylum Chordata; class Mammalia; order Carnivora; family Canidae; genus Canis; species Canis aureus. The sequence continues at coordinate 1,511,470 of NC_135618.1, forward strand.
CCCCCACCTGGAGGCCGCTGATTTCGTTTTTCCGCCCGTGTTGTAGGCGCCGCCCCCGTGGGCTGAAGTCTCGCCCGGGGCGGGCCTGCATCGTGTCTGCGTGGCGCTGGGAAGCGCAGCCCATCCCCGTGACATATTGTGGAGGGAGACTTCTTTATACATTTTTTTATACTTCGCTGTCCAAGAGAGGATGGGTGCTTACCATGGCAACCCTTACATCCTCCATCACGTGTGCCTGCACATATGCGGCTTCAGAATTAGAAACGACTCCTTAAAGAAATAAGCCCGGTCCCGTTACCGTAGCCACGTTTTATTCAGAATTTTAGCACTGCTGCAGGCTTGGCATTAAAATTTTCTTAATTAACATCTTAATCCACTTTCTTCCGGAGGCCTTTAATTTTTCTGCGCCCTCCATAAAATACAGAACATAAACCCAAAGTTTTTGTGTGTCTGTATTTTTCTTTGCTTTGGATTTTTTTTTTTTTTAATGTGAAGATACAAGTGAATATCACAGGATTTTTATCACTTAGGAGAGTCATTAAATATCTTACCCACGTGGCGTTAATTCCCAGGGGTATTCCTTAAATCTCTCGCAGTTTATAGTGCATGGTAATATTGATAGAAAAACTTGGTCTCTTTAATCATGACTTAAAATGTCCATTCTTTAGGACACTTGAAAATGTGAGGATGTTATGCTTTCACTTGGTTAATGAATAACTTGATAATTGATGTATGAAAATCACACCTACTTATACTCTACTCTTATCCTGAGATGACTGTGGCCTTAACGTCAGGATGGATCACACATTCCATGATATTATAACTTCCTTCCATATCCAGATTAACACAGCACACAAAGGGTAACCAACTACTAATGAGTTGCCATCTGGATTACTTCTGGATTCTTCTTACATTTTCTTCTTTCGCATAAATTGTTTCATAAGTTTTAGGAAGTTCTTCATTGAAAGAACATATGCCATCACTTGAGTATAACAAGTGTGGCAACCACACCGTCAGTGGAGGACACCGTGTGGAGCGTGTGTTCTGTCCAGTAACAATGACTGCTCGGGGGAGCACTGTCCATCTTCTTTTTGGGGCAGTTTAGTCAGTCATGTCAATTTGCAATCTGACTCCGGGAAGACCATTAATTCAAATCTGTGACATCGGACAGACCTTCAGTTTGTGCCAAGCCAACTGGCCATTAAGTAGTTCATATCTCCAAGGAAATGATTTGGAGATGACCCCAGGATCTTCTGAGAACCCCGAAGTTCTTTTTTTTTTTTTTCTCGTGTTCTAGTGCTTAAATCTGAGGGCCACATCACTATTCAGTGGAAAGTTTTTAATACCTCAGGATTTTTAGAAATGGAATTTTAATATTAAAATGACAATTTGACCATATAGTCTAGCAATTAAATTCTATTCTGAGGAAACACAAAGGCAGGAGATGCATAGAAGATAGATTTGGCAAGTGTGTTAAAATACTGAGATGTGAACTGTCCAGGAAAACTCAAAAGTGGCACTGTACATCAACAGTATTTGGAAGATGATGACCCCAAATCAATCATATTTTTCCTTTATGAAGCTTTTGGCCTTGTTTGGTTAATCAGGTTTGAATCCTTACTAATAATCATGCCTTATAGAAATTACTCTAGAGAATTATCCTGAAGTAGTGAAAGCAGAGTAAGAAAACCTTAGAAAACTAGTTTTATTACTTCCATCATTAAACATGTGATCTTTGGTAATTTAATTAGCCTCTTTTCATGCTGTAAAATGGAGGTAGTGATAATAATAGTAATTTACCATTCTAGTGCATGGCAAATAAGAGAAATTGGTGCATGGAAAGTGATTTGGATACTTTTTAGAAGAGTGGGACATAAACTTTTTGATACAAGTCAATTTTTCTATAGTAACCTGTGGGAGGGGGGTTGTTTATAGGCATGGCATAGTCTATTTTCAAGGTATGCCATTGAAATAGTTATGCATATCTGTTTCCTATCTTGGAATTAAGTGATTATGCTCAGAAATCCGTGAGATCTTTTGTGATCAGAAGCCGTTCCTTGTCATCTTGCTTCCCTTACCACAGTGCGTGAACCACAATCGTAACAGCAGCTACCAATTACTAAACACCTACCATGATTCAGATGCTTTCCTTCAAAACGGTCTCGTAAGACACATTATTCTCATCATTTGAAAGATTAGAAAATTAAGGTTCAATGACAGAATTGACAAGTCTGTGTCACACAGGTAGGAAGTGATAAAACTTTAAATCCACATTGGGCTTCTTTACCTTTTTCTTCACCCCATGCTCTCTCCCTCATAGGCATTAATTAATACCTGTTAAATGACTGAAATCTGTAGATTATTTCATGATGAATAAAGGGAAACTAGTGTTTTGAACCAGCCTTCCGAAGTTATTTACATATTTAGCCATAATGCACTACATTACTTTGGTGACCACGATTTAATGTGGTACAGCAGCCACCGCTGCTTATCTTCCTGGTAATTAATTCATGACAGAAACATTTAATAAGCTATTAGAATCTGTCATATAAATGTCCATGAAGGAGGTTTTCCATAAGTCAAGTTTGGAGTCAAGAGCTGTCCTGTCTGCTTTGAAACTATGATGATATATTTGATATATAAGCCCCTAGAGAGGTATCACATGTGCTATTTAAATTATTAACCATAATAGAAAATTATCATTTGTTATTCAATGACACATGGAAAAAATATGAAATACATTTAATAACCCAAAGGATCTCCTACATACACTCATTTTCATTACATTGTTCACTGCTTGATAAATTACTTAAAATCTATACAGAATTATCATTTTCCTTTAATACACACGAAGGCAATTGTAGTTACTACGGATGAAGTGTTGAAATTTATTATCGTTGACATGATACGGTTAAATATTTTAACAATGGACTCAATGCTTACGTTGTTAGAGGAACTCGTTTACTGACTTTTTAAAGATGTGGTTTCTTCAGTTGTGCCAGGGTATTTTTGCTTTACTTGAAGCTCAGTAAGGTTGAGAGCGTTATTTAACAGCAGAACATAGTGATGCTGTGGCCAAAGTAGTAGCATAACAAATTTATTAACAAGGAATTGTAGAACGTGTGTGTGTGTGTGTCCAGATAGAATTGAATTTTGTGCCATCTAAGAGGTAAACACATGAGATGCTACAGGTTCCAATTCAATTATAAAAAAAGAGGTAGCTAACCTGAAAAGAAAACTACTGCGAGTGTAAGTGCTGTCAGTATTCTTGGCCAGTTTTCCTAGGGCAAGAGGACGGTGGTACCGTGAAATACAGGAAATGATGAGAAAAACAGTTGAAAGTGAACTGTTTGGCTTCATGTACCAAGAAGAAAAATCCTAGGTTTTTACACTGCTATCATACTGAAAGAGATACTTTTGTGTAGTGGCAAAATGTTTTATAGATGCCTAGCTGCATCATCAAATTATTTGCTAATAGAAGGAAAGGTGAGAAATGAACTTGCCTGAGATGGTGCCTAAGTGTTACGAATAAGACATTTGTGGCACCTACAAGGTGAGTAATGGACACAAACCTAAAATGTGTCAGCTGAATGTATAATTAAGATGCCATAAATGGTGTAACTAAAATTATTTAAAAGTGCAGATAGTTAGATTTCTTGCATAGTAGTTGCTCGAGCATTCCGCATCTAATGTGTATTCAGCATTGAGGCCCTTACCATGACTGGGCATCTTGTGCAGGATGCATTTGCACATTAGGCTGCATTTTTTTTTTAAAGATTTTATTTATTTATTCATGAGACGCACACAGAGAGAGGCAGAGACACAGGCAGAGGGGGAAGCAGGCTCCCTGCGGGAAGCCCATTGCGGGACTCCATCCCAGGACCCCGGGGTCGCGACCTGAGCCCAAGGCAGCCGCCCAACCCGCTGAGCCACTCGGGAGTCCCTTAGGCTACATATTTTGAGCACTGATATCACCCTGGATATTTACTCTGGTGTTATTCTCATTCCCTGTAATTCAAGACATGAAAAATTTTTCTTTCCTCAAGTGTGATTAACTTCTTAAGACAATTATAAAAGCTATTGTAATTAAATCAGATACCTATTTAAACTTTGAGTGATTGTTAAATATTAGCAATGTCCTTAGGGTAATACCATATTGAACATTGGGCCTACCACACACATACACATGCAGCTGTGATCGCTCCATTTTGCAATACACACACACACACACACACACACACAGAGCTATAATCTTCTCATTTCATGATTTCATAACACTTTAGAGATGGCGGGAAGTCTAGAGGGTCTTATTTTACAAAAGAGGAAACTGAGCCCTGCTAAGTTTGTTTTCTTGCTCAAGGGCACAGAGCTGTTAGTGAGAGAAACAGAAACAGAACCAGATCTCTTGGCTCCCAACCTCTGCCAGTTACACCATGCTCTCGGAACTGTTGGAATCCTTTACATTTGAGGAAAGGGAAATAGGGAAAAGGAGCTTAATCCAGTGAACCCAGTTAATGAAACCAGCCAATATGATGACGCCGTCCAAAACACATCCATTTCTCGTATCATTTTTTACCTGAATTTTGGCCTGTTTTTGTGGATAGTCGTCTTAGCTTTCCATTTTGATTTGACTGTTAAGGCAGTAAACACTCTAAATTGAACATCTATTACCTATTTTATTGTTTAAAAGATACCTGTATTTCAGAAATACGGAGTTAATTTCACTCCTATCAAAGCATTCTAAATTTGGATACTCTATCCTTTCCAATGAAAATTAAAATGTTCTCTTAAATTATTGATCTTTTTAGCATAATGCCCACTAAATTGGTGTTGGATGATGGAGAGCTGTTTAACTCATTTCATATAAATGGATTATTTTCTATATTTGCTAATTTCATTAAGGGTCAATCATTGAAGTTTCTTAACAAGAATGATTTAAAGTGAGGGTGGGCCTTTCTACACAATATTGCCTTAGATTTTTATCAGGAAAACATTTTAACCAAGAAAATAAAATGCGATCCAGTTGGAATTTGTGAAACACATTCGTTTCTGTGAATAATTTTTTTGCATCGCGGAATAACATTTTGAAGGGTCTTTTGAAATTACAAGTTCCCTCTTACTGCTAAATAGCTGTTTATATATCTGTTGTGGCTTAATTCTCTCTTCTTTCAGGAGACAAATCTGAAATAACTGTTTCTCACTTAATGCCTTTTCTAATGCTAAAATTCTGAGCCTACTTTATCAAGAAGTTCCGTTACTGGGGAACTTAGGGCAGGATGTCTTTTTTAACTGACTGCCAAAACATATTCGCAACAATTTTTAAAGCACTTTTGAAATTATGATGTACATCTCTTGAAGTATGCATTTGGCTTATAAGCAAATGGCATATAGAAATATTTACAAACAAAAGTATTGATGTAACGAGACATACCTACATAGTTACATCTAAGAATCCTCTTTAAAAGGCAAATCAGAACTTTTCAGTGCAGCAGTGATGTCTTAAAATTGAAGAAAAACCATGATGACTAAATTAGCGCATTACATATCAGCACATTAGCTATGCTTTTCATTTGTAGAATGGTTCTTATTCATGCCAGCTTTCAGTGTACCGTTCTGGGACTCGTGGGTGTGATAGAACGGAACATATTTCTGTATCTGTGAATATAATCCCACACACCATTTTACATGACAAAATCTGAATGTCCTAAAACTTGGTGTTAAAGATAAGATGTCAACCTTCGCCGGTCGAGGATTTGAATCCCCTCCATGGCTAATAGCATTTTATCTTTCCGAAGGTCTAATTTTATTTAGGGACCTGTAATGTAAGGAGATGGTGTTTGTGTTTACTTCCTTGCTTACTTCTTTCTTGCTTTTTCGGACTCGACATAGCTAAGGTCTGCTTGCTGCAGACAATAAGCAAGCTGCTGAAACTCAAAGACAGTAGATACTAAAGTACGATATGAGCAGAGGAGGGGAAGTGCAAAGGTGATGTATTTTTGTATTTTTGGAACAGGAAGAAACCACTGGAACCCCGGTGCACATACATTTTCTATATATGAATCATAAAGATAATAAGCTTTATTCATAGTTAATAAATATATGGATTAACAGAACCACATTCTATACGGAGATAGGGTACATGCTCATTTTTGCACGCATGTTGGAAAAAGTGGGAAGACAATGGGTAATCGAGAACCATTTCAGTCTAAAATTTGCTGGCGAGTAAAAAAGTCAGAACAGGGTTTGTATAAACAGGGTTTAATATCTGTTTTTCCTAAATATAGTAATGTACCTGTCAAGCTTTTAGTTCCAGGTGTAGTCTTTGTAGACACCACCCTAATACACTTTGTGAGCTAGGCCAAGCACACTTGCCTTCTGTAGCGCTTGTAAGGTAGATGCCTTCTCTAACATTTACTAATTAACATGAATTCAGCCCTCAAGGCGTGGTGTAACGGGGACTGCTAGCAGAGGAACCTATCCCTGTCTGCCATCAGTCTTGAGGTTGCACTTGTCACTCTTTGACCCTCCACGTGACCAGGACAGCCCCAAACCGCAGGGGCGCCTGTCTTTTTTGCATGTTTAAAATCATCCGTAATTTTAAGACTGTGTTCTTAATCTTCTTCCCTTTTTTCCTGATAGAATTTCTTCTTTATGATCATGTGTGAGAAATGGATAGGCATGCAGAACAGAGAGAGTCTAACTTGGACTCGGGGAATATGGATGAATATTTTGCCTCAAGTGTCACTTAATATCTTTAATAATATTGCTCAATAATGGACAAAATAGTGTATATTGGGTATAGAAGATCGAATATCTTATTGGGAGTCAAGAATTATAGGCTGATGTTCACATTATAAAAACTAGTATGATAGCTTCGGGTATTTGCACTGAAAAGAAAGATAATAAAAAGCCCTAAAACGCTACTTGAAAGACTACTGGAAGCATCTTGCAGTCTCTTCTGGATCTGAGTCAGGAGAGAAATTTACCCTGAGGCCAGGCAACAATCACTGTAAAGTTGGTAAGTTCTTTTCAGAGCGCTTGTTTGAACAGAAAATACATAGAATGTTAATACAGTTCAATAAAACTTTAGAGTTCCTTGATTTACCTTTAAAAAAAAAAGAAAGATTTATTTATTCATTCACGAGAGACACACAGAGAGAGGCACAGACACAGGCAGAGGGAGAAGCAGGCTCCCTACGGGGAGCCCGACGCAGGACTCGATCCCCGGACCCCAGGATCAGGCCCTGGGCTGAAGGCAGGCGCTAAACCACTGAACCACTGGGCTGCCCTTGATTAACCTTTTTATAAGTAATCCTCCTTTTTTTTTTTTTAAGATTTTTTATTTATTTATTCATGAGAGACACAGAGAAAGAGAGAGGCAGAGACCCAGGCAGAGGGAGAAGCAGGCTCTGTGCAGGAGGCCTGTTGCGGGACTCGATCCCAGGTCTCCAGGATCAAGTCCTGGGCCAAAGGTGGTGCTAAACCACTGAGCCACCGGGGCTGCCCTAACCTTCTTTTAAAAAATTGTGAGATGTGTGATTACCCAAAGATCACTGTAAGTCGGTCTTTTCGGGATAATTCCGTGTGTGAATGTGTGTCATTCCTAGCGTTGTTACGTAATTGTTTGCTTGAATGACTGTCTCCAAAAACAGCACGTATACAGTGGCTTACCCGGTTTTTTTTTATCCCTAGCACAGTAGCTCACGGCATAGCGCAGAAAAAAATGCCTGTTGTGTGAATGAATGGTCTCACTCATGCTTCCGAATGCTTCCACGGGACTCTTGCAGCCGTTAGCCTTCCCCTGGACTTCTGCTCCTTCCTCCCCCAGGAGCATCCTAGGATTATACTTCCCAGATCGTCCTCCACGTGAGGCGCGGGAGATGGCTTATTTGGCCAATGCAAGAGGAGCAACACGTGAGGACGAGCGTCTCTTTTAAATAGAAGTGTTTGTGGCCTGGTCCGCTCTTTGCATTTTGCCGATGTAGCAATTGTAGAGGCCTGTGCCGTGTCGGACCCTCCATCAGCTTGGTCTCTGAACAACTAAATAAAGCTAAATTAGGCTATCCCTGCACACATGTATTCACTACATAGCGTGAGCAAAAAATAAGGTATTATGTTAAGATTTGGGGACTGGGGGTACTGTTTGTTATTGAAGGTAACCTAGCCTTTACTCATTTACTGAGTGACATTCTAGTAGAAGTGGAAGCTTGATGTGCAGTGTCTGGCATCACAGTTAAAGGGACATTATTGGAACATGCCTCTATTTAGATTTTATTTATTATTTATTTATTTATTTATTTATTTATTTATTTATTTATTTTTAAAAATTCTGTTTCTTCATGAAAGACACAGAGAGAGAGGCAGAGTTACAGGCAGAGGGAGAAGCAGGCTCTATGATGGGAGCCTGACACGGGACTCGATCCCGGGTCCCCAGGATCGCACCCTGGGCCAAAGGCAGGTGCTAAACCGCTGAGCCACCTGGGCTTCCCTCTGTTTAGATTTTAATACAAAAATGCGTTCTATTTAATGATTGATTAACATTATAGCAAAATTAAAGCTATTTCTAAGAGAGATAGACCTCCGTCTACTTGGGAAAATTTTAAGGTTTCAAACACTTTGACTCTCTCAGTTTGTGATTTAATGTACACTCATATTTTGATACACCGGAAGTCTGTTTTTGTACAATGCACTAACTCCTCCTCTGATTTGTAAACAACACATGAAATATTTTCATATTTGATCTATCTTTTCCCATTCCGTCGATGATTGGGGCAATATTTATAATAAGAAGCCTACCGTATCTACTGGAATCTGCAAAATATTCCAAGTTAATGAATTTTAATCAAGTTTATGTCTTCATTCATCCATTCCTTCTAAATATTTATTATGCTGTTTCTCTGTGCGAGAGCCTGTCCTAGTCAAGGCTGACTATACATGTGACCCCCGTTTCCATGGCACAAATAGGGTAGGTAGACGTTAAATAAATAATCATCCTAGGGATATAATGGTTTCAGGCTCCCATAAGAGCTAAGAAGGGTAAGACCAAGGTACTGAGGATGAATATAATAAGGGTCTGAGCAGGAGAAGCAGCATCTCTGAGGAGCTGATACTTAAATAAGACCTCTAGGATGACAGAAGTTAGCCAGGAAAGGGAGGAATCAGGAGAATTCTAGGCCTGTGCAAATGGCATCTGCAAAGACTGAGTCCGGAGATGGCGTTTGGAGGTCACAGTGATTGGAAGGAAGCTGGCGTGGCTGGAGAGTAGGGGTCAGGAGAAGATGGTATAATAGGAGCCCGATCATCTCGGGATTTCTTGACCAGGTTAAACATGGAAGATCTTTATTCTACATCCTATGTGAAGTCATCAAGCATTGTTAAATGGAAGGGTGGTACGGACGGATCGATATTTTTAAATGATCCTTCGGGGCGGCCGTGTTTACAGTGCATCGGAAGGCCCGAGTGGGGTAGGGCTTTATAAATTAGGAGATGTTTACAGTAGGTTGGGCCAGACACTAACGTGGGCCCAGTAGGTTGGGCCAGGATTGTGGTAGTGGAAATGGGAAAAGGTGGGCAAAGCTGAGACGACCTTGCTTCGTTCGACCCACTGGATTCGTTGCTGAGTTGATATCGGGAGCGGTTAGTGAGTAAAAGTGTAGTATCAAGCATTATTGCAAGATTTCTGACAGGAACAACTGGATACATGCAGGTACAATTTCCCGTCTGGGGAAACCTGGAGAGGGAGCTCATCTGTTCAAGTGCAACTAGAAGATTGGCACTAAGACGAAGGAAGCTGAATAACTGGCTGACACACTAAGGAAACCTGAATCAGAGCATCAATTTGTAAAAACTGAAAATCCCTAATTAAAATGACTGGAAATGTAGTGAATACGTGTGCGGGGAAAACCACGAAAGCTTCTTTTTAAGAAAACAAGTATTTTCAAATAAACGATTATTGATTATGCGTCAGAGTGACTCGCCTTAATAGTCCCTATCAGAGTTTTCTTCTGATTATCCTTAGACATGAAAAGAAACGCACATGTGGATCCTTTCCTTCTGGATACTGATTTCTTCTGTCTTTCTCCATTATGCTGTAAGGTCTGAAAAGAACAATCTGCTTCTGGTCCTCCTATATTTGGGTTCTTGAGATGAGCAGGAGGGAGTCACCCATTGGTAGCATTTGTTCTAACAACGCGTCCCAGGTACTTGGTAGCACCTTGCAGCTCCACAGCTTCCCACATCTCCGTGCTGCGGGCTCCTCTGGGCAAGGCCACGCACATCCGCGCGTGTGTTCCTCTCCTGGAGCCCTTCACCTTTGAGATTCCCCGGCACCCAGTTCTGTGGGTTAAGACCCACGGTAACCTGCTTCCCACAGTGCGTACGTGAGTAGAGTCAAGATCATCCACTCATGTACATGTTAAGGACACATTCTTGAGCAAGAGTTCACCTACGAGTCACCAGCAGCTCGTAGCTTAACCGGGTAACATCGTGATCTCGCTCCTCCTTCCACTTAGCAGTGGTCACTAACAATCCCGAGACACCTCGGCGCGACAGCCACGGAGACTTGCCCTTCCTTGCAGATGTGGGGGGTAGCCACGGCTCTGCTTGGGTGTGCTCACCCCGTCTTCCAAACTCCAGCATCCAGGCGGAAGGGGGAGCCCTGGTCTGGGACGCCTTGTTTCCCCGGAAGAGGCAGGATCGAGGGGCCATACCGACCCGTTCAAGTTCAGTGAAAGCTTCTACTCACACTTCGTGTATTTCGTGTCCGTTCACATCCCATTGGCCCCACAAGTCACATAACCGAGAACGTCATGGCAAGACAATCGATGGGCAAATGCCTGCGCTGGTATTAAGGCCCAGTGATGCCATGAGGAACTCCAGCTCTTTTCAGATCATTGTCTACCTTTTGGGTCATGTTCTTAGCACTTACGTGGAGTTTTCCTACCTTACCGCGATGGCCTTCGAGTGGCCAAGGATAATAGCAGCAATGACTATCAACTGCAAGTTGTCTAGTGTCTCTCTTCTTTTTCTTTGCTTTTTTTTTTTTTTTTTTTAAATCCTGGCCAACTTGAAGATCTATAGATCTATCCAATACAGTATACAGTAGTACTTGAGAATATATTCTGGGTTTTTTTTTTCTTTGAGTTGAAATCTATTTTATAAATTTCTCAAATGAATTACTTGTCCTATGCCCTCCTTTTTCCCTAGCACAGCTATTTTCCTAGCATGGGGCCCTTGGGAAAAAAAAAATAATAACCTTCATTTTGAAATTTAGATTAATAGTAATTCAGTTTTAGCTTGGGGAAACAGACTTTCCTTTAAAGTACCGAAGCTTAGTTATGAAATAAAATTTTATTTTTTAATGAAAACCTGGAGAATCTGTGGAGTGATTGAGATTTTAAGAATGGATATACTGTGGAGTTTTCAAGATAATTATCAATTGATAAAGCTGTAATCTGAAATTCCCTTTAATATTCAAATCTTATATATTTCAGTTTTGCTCATGTCTACTTCAGCTAGCACTTGGAATTGTAACCATCATTTCATGAACTATCTTTTTGCAAAGAAGATTTTAGTTTTCGTTTTGTTGTATTAACAGGTGGAATCACTAAAATCGCGAGTATTTCTAATTAAAAATAAATTCTTCAAAAGTAAATAGATCAAACCATTCATGTTTAACCTCCTTTGGTGTTCTTTTGAAGCCACTTGGACTCCTCCTTTGGATGGTAACACAAGCTCCGCTAGATGAATGGTTTTCAAGTATTTTTTGTAATTGTGGAACTCTTAGCAAATGACATAGCACAAACAACCCCAATGCATAAAAGACAAGTAAGACTGCTGTGCTTGAAAATTACTACATTTTATACTCAAGGACTATCATGCCGAAGTATAATTATTTTATAATTTCTCACTTCCTTTTTTAACAGAAAAAAAAAAATATTTTACCCCCAAATGAGGAAATTGTAAGAAAATGGAAGCATTATTAAATGTCAGCTATAGATCACCAACAAATTTAGAGTCAAGCAGTCATTTGAATTGTCCAATGAGTATAAACAGGATTGCATTGCATTAGCCCTTCATTTTTTTTTCCTTCGACTGTCAGAGGGTGATATTATCCACACAAAAACTCTCAAGAGGGTTTCACTTTATCACACCAATTATCGGTGTGCATTCGAGGCTTCTTCAAGACAGAGAGGTATTTGAGGCTGCCAGTTATGCCTCTTAGTGAGTATCTTCCATGACCAGCTAAATAAGCAAAGCGGTAGGGAAAACACAACTCCAGGATAATCTGAGGCAGATGAAAAGACTCATTTTGCTGAATACGGCTCATTAGGATGGTTTTGGTTTTTGTGCTTGTCAGGCCTTGGGATTACTTCTCTCATCCTAAATATCCTGTTGAGGCAGGTTTCAGTTTTTGTGAAACTGGGCTCCAGGCTGATCAGCAAAAAAAAAGCTGCAGAGGCAAAGGTGCACAGAATGATTATTTCCTCCAATTCCCTTTTTTTTTTTTTTTCCTATTATCACATATGACAAAAGTCTTTGAGGTCTTTTGGGGGGTTTTTACATTTTAGAAGACGTGGAACTCTTATTACTTTTGTTGGCTGGCTTATAATAGTCTCTTACCTCCTGCCACCCTCAACTTGCGATTTTTATTTTACCAATTACCTAAATTTTATTTTGCGGGCATCTGTGGTTCAGTGACATGCATAGTTGATTGCGGGCAGAGCACATACACAGGTTTAAAATTTCTTCTGTTACGTTCTTGCCAGGCCGCCGTGGGAAAACTATTTTTAACTCTTTCAGTCATAATTTAGTAATCCTGGAAATGAAAATAATAATGCCAGTGCAGTTGCAGTTGTAGTGATGAAATAACTTATGTAAAAAAAGTAGCACACTGCTGTTGTAGTGATATTTCGGACACACAAATCACAGTACCTTATCTCCTCCCCATTGAAAATGATTTATTAAAAAAAAAAAAGAAAATGATTTATTGATTCGCCATTTTTTGGGGGGATAAAAATGAAAAACAGTACTTTTGTTTTTTGCTGGAAAGCTGCAGAGTTCTAGGAAAATTTTATTACATGAGGAAAATTTTGTAGAATATTTTGATCTTCCCCCCCCGCCCAGGGGTACATTTACCACTTGCAGAGATTAGATGAAATAGAAAGCGTTTGAAAAGATGATCGTCTAATCTTGTGCGTGATATATATATTTATAGAAGAGGTCACTATTCTAAATATAATTCCCATGACCTATGGAAGGATCTATGATACCGATTCTCATTTGCACCATAAAGATAAAAAGAGAAGCTTTGAAGGAGGCTGCAGACATCAGGAAAAACTTGTGGGCCATCCGGTAATAAACATTTCTTAGAAATACAGTAGGTGACAAAGCCCTTGCAGCCGCTGAAGGGGGCCGCTGACCTTGTCAGAATGACACAGCCGCCCAGCAGGGAATTCGAAAAGAACTATTACCAGGAGATGTATCCCTCTGCAACTTTTTTTTTTCCTCTGCAACTTGTAATTAGCAAACTGTTGCATCTTCTGTATTTTACGAGATAGCGCCTTTGGTTCCTTTATACCGTAAATAAGGTTCCTATCAACCAGATAAGAACCTTCACTCACAAAAATGATTCTTAAAATGGAAAGGACCGTGGAGTCTTGCAGGAACCCGCAGAGAACCTGCAGAGGAGCCGATGGGCCCGAGTGCACTCGGGAAAGTGGCCCGACCCGGAGCTGGCGCCCTGAGCCCGCTCCCCGTCTCCCGGGCCGGGGGATCCGCCGGATTCCAAGACGAGTGTAAGTTGCCGTCGATTCAAAACGTTGACCCTCCAAAAAAAATTTAAAAATAAAAATAAAAAAGTAAAACGTTGAGCCGCTCCGAGGTCGTGCCCACCGGCCTCCTCCTGGCAAGAGCTGAGCGCGCTGCTGCGGTCGCCCTCTCGGCCCGCAGCCCCCCGGCCGGGACCCGGCCTGTGACAGCCGCCCGGCAGCCTTACTTGGCCTTCCACGAAGGTCCCCACGGCCCAGGAAGCCGCTTGCCTCCTCACGCCGAGGCTCCTCGGCCTTCCAGGGCAGCGGACAAGGTTGTCACACGCATCCTGTGCTCCTTCTTCCTCCCGATCCTGCCCCGGCGCCCAGCGGGGCCCGGACACCCTGTGGCCTTCCCCCGGGGACACCTGCCCGGCGCCGAGCGCGTGGCTTTCCTGCCATCCTGGCAGCGAGCCGTGGGCCCTGGGGTGCAGAGCTTTCAGCAGGCCCCTGTGAACAGGTGTGGGGCACAGGTGCGGGGACGCTGCGAGGAGCTTCGTCATCCGGGGGGTCCGCAGGTGCAGGGATGACAGGTCGGGGCAGGACGTGCAGAGCCGGGCCCTGCTGCCGAGGCTTGACAGGTGCTTTCCTGGGCCCGTCCTTTCCCTGAAAGCCCCGGGGACTTGCTCCGGGTCGCCGTGACGTGCACCGTCCGCTGACTGGAGGCCGTGAGAGGGGAGCCCGAGGACCGGGGTCCGGAGGCAGCCCCCCGCGGTGTGCGTGGCCCCCCCAGCCGGCAGGTGCACACCCCGGGCTCCGGGGGCCGCGCCCGGGTTAGGCCGCGCAGGTGGTCCCGTCCGGAGGGTGCGCTCGGGGGCTAGATGCCCAGCGCGTGTCCTTGACCCCAAGACTTTCAATCAGTCTTGACGAACGTTAGGTCTATTTTTATTGTGATCGAAAAAACAAGTCTTTTCAGTTTACTAGATGCCGATGGACGTATTTGTTTAAACCAGACGATTAGTATAAAACTGACATTTTTACCTGACGTTGCTCGTGGCCCTTCAACCGTTGCCCAGGGCTTACACGCACCTTCCAGAAACACTCGTTCTTTGTTTCTTTAAAATACAGTCCTTCGTCCATTACTGAGCAATAGAATCTAAGATCCTGGAAAAAAAAAAAAAAAAGCCCATTCGTTACGAAACCTTGGATTCACTGTTTTCTGAATTCTGGGGAACAAAACGGAAAGCGAGTGACTCTGGCAACTCCCGCCGTGTTCCTGCCCTCTTCACGGTCGTACCCAAGTCATGGCATTTCCAGGGGACATTATTTTCTTGCCTTTAATCTATTTACCTGAAGAAGTCTCGTGTCCCTGCTGCTTTACCTAGCCGTCTGGAGTCCGGAGGGTTCTGGGTCTGTGCGTGTTCACCTCCGACACCGTGGGGTGCTCCACAGGTGGGTCGAAACCTCGTCTTTCTGAAATCGCGCCCCTCCGGCCGTTGCTAGCGCTGCTCCCCGGCGCCCACCGCTGACCTCCCAGGCTTCTTCCCTCCCTTAGCGGCATGTGCTTCATCTTCTTCTTTATTTTTTTAATATTTTATTTATTTATTCATGAGAGAGACAGAGAGAGAGAGAGAGGCAGGCTCCACACAGGGAGCCCGACGCAGGACTCGATCCCAGGACCCCAGGATCACGCCCTGGGCTGAAGGCAGGTGCTAAACTGCTGAGCCCCCCGGGTGTCCCAAGTGCTTCATCTTCTTGTTTCCTGATATCCAATCCCAGGTGATTTCCAAGGCCCTTTCGGCTCATTGGTTCCACCTCGACCTCGGGAGGTACCCAGGACTGCCCAGGACACCTGTGCCTGGAAAGCGTCGCCGCCCCCCGAGCTCCAGGTCCCCGACTAGATGGCATGTCCACGACGCCTCGAGGGTTCTGGCCATTGGGAGCCACTAGAAGCTCCAGGCCACGGTGGCTGCCAGAGATACTGCTTCTATTTATCTAATTATTTATTTTACATTCTTTTTTTTTTTTTAAACTTTTATTTATTTATGATAGTCACACACACAGAGAGAGAGAGAGGCAGAGACACAGGCAGAGGGAGAAGCAGGCTCCATGCACCGGGAGCCCGACGTGGGATTCGATCCCGGGTCTCCAGGATCGCGCCCTGGGCCAAAGGCAGGCGCTAAACCGCTGCGCCACCCAGGGATCCCTTATTTTACATTCTTGTCCCAAATCCCAAATGCCGCTTTCTCCACGAAGGCTTCCTATAACCTTTCTCCTTCTAGTATTCCAGGGTAAAAATCAGTGGCTTTTCCTCTGCGTTGTGAAAGTCATTTGCATATACCTGCCATCGAAAGGCTGATTCTGTTGGATGTTGATTGTCCATGTGTCTTTCCCAGTAGGAAGGGCACTGCGGCATCAGAACTAGCATCTCACTCTTGTGCAGCCAGCGCTTAGCACACAGTACCTGTGCCATGAATATTTGAGGGATAAATCAATGCATAGTAAAAAATAAATAAATAAATGAACTTTACGAGACACTGACACCTAGCCTGGATACTCACATTACTAATTACCTCGGGCATGATGTGATGGGGTCTGCATTCTAAATTGTCTTTTTCTTGTGGGTATCAGATGCAGAGGAAAGACTATACTAAACATTGGGTTTTCTACATTGAGCTCAACATTAACTAAAATGAAACCAATCTAGAAGAGTGGGGAAAGTATGGATCTGGGGGGATCCCTGGGTGGCTCAGCAGTTTAGCACCTGCCTTTGGCCCAGGGCGTGAACCTGGAGTCCCGGGATCGAGTCCTGCTTCGGGCTCCCTGCGTGGAGCCTGCTTCTCCCTCTGCTTCTCTCTCTCTCTGTGTCTCTCATAAATAAATAAATAAAATCTTAAAAAAAAATGGATTTGGGTTCTAGGTCTAACAAGTGGTAGCCAGGAGGTTTGAAACAGGCTGCAGAAGTTTTCCAAGGGTTGGTGTTTTCTTTTCTTTTTTCTTTTTTTTTCTTTTTTTTTCTTTTTTTTCTTTTTTTTCCTTTTTTTTTCTTTTCTTTTTAATTAATTTTTTCTTTATTTTTATTTTCTTTATTTATTTTTTTGGGGGGGGTCAGTGTTTTCCATCTGTGCAAAGAAAACAAAAGTATTCCTATCTACCTCACCATTTGGCCATGAGCGTCCAATGAGACAAATACATGAACATGTTTTGTAAAGTCTTAAAGCCTGGATGGTTTTAACTTAGTATCTTGGGAGGATTGAATTTACAGTCGCGGTCACAAGGCCTGACGCACCAAAACGAGACTCTTAGAATCTACTGACGCCTTAGGTCGGAGCATCTCACGGGGCCCCCTTCTGTATCTGTTAAGCTCCTCTCTCCTTGACAGACCTTGCGAGTCCCTCTTTGTCCACAGTAGCATCCTCCTCTTTCCCTCTCCCGCAAGCCGCTGCTGGTGTGCATGCAGGTGTGTGTAGGTGTGTCGCACGCGCTGGCCGAGGACACTTCATCCCTCCCCTTGCCCTGGCCGTGCTGAGCGGAGGCATCCACCCCTGGGTCAGCTGCCATCCCTGCTGCTGCCCTCGACATCCCTGTACGTCCCTCTGGGCCAGTCATCGTCGCCCAGGTGCGCGGCCCACGGCCTCCTCATCTCATGCCTTCAGCACCGCGTGCTCACCTGAGACCCCGCTGAGCCTCCGCAGAGGACCACGGGGCACGGAGAAGTCGGGAGAGAGGCCTTGGCCCCTGGACACGTCCCCTTAGTTTTTGGATCAGATGCCAGTTGTAGATCTGGGGTGTTTTAAGAAGCTTTGAGACTCTTACAGTTACGTGTTGGGAAAGAGAAGCACAAGCCCTGAAGAGATCCCATCAAAGCTATTTGGATATTCCAGTCCTACCCACCTGAGGTCGTGACCCTAGCGGTGGGCTGGCCTTCGGCCACCCGCGATCCCCAAACTCTAGTTTGGCTCAGTTTGAATCACTCTCTCTCGTCATGTTGAAGCACCTGTTTCCTGGGGATCGGAGGTCAGCGGTGCGGTGACCACACGCTCGTCTGCATTCTGTGGCGACAGTTGTGATCCCCCCATTGCTCCTAGCTTATCCCTCACACTTCATGTCCAGCGTTTGACGTTCTAAGAAAACCTTTTAGCTCAACAAGCATTTGGCTTTCTGATGATTGTGCCAGATTAGGGCTTTAAACGCTCAGTTTTGAAGTTTAAGGCTGAGCAGTAACTTCTTTGTTGGCATTCGTATTCATCCTGTCCCCCTACCATGGGGGCTGGTGGCTCCACCGTTGGAGGGGACACAGGAGGTAGAGAAAGAAAATGTAGGAAGGCGTATTATCCATAAAACATCTCTAGGTGGTATACGGCCATAATTATTAATTGGCCATTAATCTGCGAAATCTAGAGTCTCTAAATTTTAAATAAACCATCAATTATATCCTAAATTTTTAAATTATCCTAAAATTCCCCCCAAAAATAGGGTAATGAGTTTGTGTGTTGTTTGTTGCGTATTCGCAACTAGAGGAGACGTTGCACACAAGAGCTGGATGTAATTTCTTTACCTACGAGCTGGGGCTAGTAGTACGTCCCTCATCAAGTTACATGTGGGCGTTACATGTGGTGATAGACGCTGAGCCCCCAGTTGATGCCCAGCACGTGGCGGGTGGTCAATAAATTCAGTTCTCTGGCCTTTCCTCCGCCTTGCTTTCTCCAGAGCTCTTAACAGAGCCGGCCGGGGGCAGAATTCACCAAGTCTGACAATATTAACAACGATGCCGCAGCTGACAGGTGCCGCTGTAGCAGCCGGCCGCGGTGGACTTTTGCAACTTTTAGAGGAGCTTAAAAAAAAAAAAAATACATGATACTCTGCACAAAAGAAGCCTACTTTGCCCCCAAAGTTGTCGGCAACAATGGGGATTGGAAAGCTTTCTCTAAAAGTCCTCATCATGACAGGTGATAAACTAACATGAAACTGCCTGGGGTGTCATGTAAAGACACGTCTTTGGCGCAGTTGGGCCGAGTAGACATCGTGTTCCGGGTTTCTGACTTGACGGTGCGTCCAGTTAAGCCCCATAATGCTGACCGTGAGCTCTTAGCGTGTGCAGTTTAGGCAGCTTGTTAGTCCAGGCTTAATTAAGATCAAAGATGAGCTACAGATACAAAAACAAACAAAAAACAAAACAAGACAAAACAAAACCCCAAAAAACAAAACAAGAAAAAAACAAAAACATGAAGGATAGGATCTTTATAGAAATTTAATCTCTCTGAATTCTGTTATTCTCACAGTGATGCAGAGATTGACGGAAAATAAATATGAAAAGAGTTAAAAACAGAAGATGCAATAGGATATCCTAGATAATCACGTATCACTGTTCTTATGTTAAGAAGTGGTGGTTAGAAACTAGGTACTTTGCATCAGTGTAGAAAATCTTGGCCGTGCGTATCCAAGTTTTTTTTTTTTTTTTTGTATTGAAGTTTTAATTTTCATTAAGTGCGCGGTTGATCACGATTAATGGAAATGGAAAATAAACTCTAAAAAATCCTATGGAAACAGCAGGGTATATGCTCTTTGGTCTTTGATTGTGGATAGAAGACCGGAAGGAAGCACTGAGCTCAGCAGTTACAGGACTTCCCTTACCTCACTCCTTGTAATTTTCCAAAGATTTCCTCAAAATAGGCAGAACCCAAAACGGTGGTAATCAATGACCAGAAAAGAAAAAAAACCAGATAGGGGTGTTCAGTGAACGCGTAAGACCACTTTACGTGGGTTTCAGCTGTTTGTTCACACCAGTATCTGATGCTGGGAACACGTCCCATCGCCGCCGCAGAGCGAGGACGGGGGCAGGAGCTCTTTGGCAGAACAGAGGTTTCCTCGTAGGTGTCAAGAGGAAAAATCTCTCCGCCCGGCAAACATAAATCATACGTGCAGGGAGGTAAAGCCGTATGATCCTCGAATAATCTCCCTATAGAAAAGCGTGATAAAAACAATAGCTTCCGTGATGGATTTACTCTACGGACATTTATAAATCTGATCTTCAGCATTTTGACAACTCCCTCTGATTTCAGAGTTTTTCATAACCCGGTATCACAAAGATAAATATTCTTTATTGTTCTATATCATCTGAAAATTCGCCAGGGATCTAATCTGTGATTCAGGATTGATGATCAAGGGGGCACTTAACTATCCCTTTCTTCATCCAATTAGAACAAACGAAAATTAGATCAAGCAAGGAATGGACGTGTTTATTTTTGTCACTGAGGCATTAGCAAATTTATCCCAATTATTCCTACAACGTCTCTTTAAGGTTAATCTATCATCTTACCTCAGGAATACGCAGACTTTCCTCATATCTTTCTGTTGCCAGTCCTCTATTTCCTCTTTTCCTTTCTCTTTCTTGCCCCGTAAGCACTTATTTAAAAATACATTACTCTGACCGTGTTCCCTGTGTACAGGCACTATATCAAGTGCTGGGGATGGACTTAATTTCTTCTCTGAAACACCTTTTGATCCAGAGGAATAAAGGCAGTTATGTTACTTTGTGCCATGTGGGTCCCGGGATCGAGTCCCGCGTCAGGCTCCCCGCAGGGATCCTGCTTCTCCCTCTGCCCGTGTCTCTACCTCTTTCTCTGCGTCTCTCATGAATAAATAAATAAAACCTTAAAAAATAGTAAAATGGAGCAGATGTTCCAATCTAATGAGAGTTTTAAATGAAATTAAATCATTATATAAAATCTGCTGATTCAAAAGAACATAGGAACATCACTTGAAAGGGATCAAGAATAAAAAAAAATGTAGAGGGATTATATTTTATTCCTTAGCAAAAGAATAAAAAGGAAAAAGAAGAACAAGTAACTTTTTTTTCTTTTTTTTTTTAACTTTTTTTTTCTGAAAAAAAAAGCTGACTTTTGGCAACACTTGATCGTTTTCATGACTTTTGAGTGTTAAGTTGTTCCATTGTAGGGACTGACTGCCCGCCCAACACCACTGTGAATTTTCTATTTATGGGGCAAAAATCGCCCGATTTGAGTTCAGGACTGAACTGATGGCAGCGAGCATTTAGGGCGCCCTGAAGAAATTTAAGAACTTACATTGGGAACAGAAATGCCAAGCATCCTAGATTTTAAAATAACAGCTAATATTTTCATTTACCAGGCATACTTTAATGACCAGCATGTATTTGGGTTTTACGACGTCTCTAGGAGAAAGGGAACTTTATCCTCCCAGTTTTACGGATGAGGAAAGTGTAGATGTGTGATTGGAGACGATGAGTGGTTTTCTCAGGGTCGTCTGAGGCAAAGCTAGGATCCAAGCCTAGGAATCTTCACATTTAAGTGCTACCTTGTAGTGGCTCATAAAGGCTTTAGTTTTCTTTTTAATTTCTGCATAATATTTCTAATTAATAATCTTGTTTTATTCTATATGCTGGTTCTTTAAAGAATCAGCTCTTTTAGAGAATTGAGTTTATTGAGGTGCGTAGTACATAGCATGGAAGAAAGGCTGAATAATGGAGCATAGAAAATGAGAATTCTGTAACTTGGACCATTTAGAAATGTGATTCTTGAAATTTTGGTAAATTGGGAAATAAAGAATCATACTCTGTTGTAAGCAAATTAGCGAAAGATAATGTAATCATGAAAAAAAAAACGCACAGTAGAATCCAAGTGGTTTTAATAATAATAAAACTGTATTTGGACAATCTAACACATCCTTCATATTGTTCTGCTTTTAGAACCAGTTCACAGATATTTAAAACATTTCATATTCATTCTGAGCAAGTAGTGGATATTGAACAACTGTTCTTTGATTTAAAAAAAAATGTACTGACAATTTGAGTTGTCATCAAGAGACTTGGGTTTGTAAAATTGAATATAAAATATTTTCTTCTTAACTCTAACATCCGCTTCTTTTTATTTTATTTTATTTTATTTATTTTTTTTTCCGCTTCTTTTTAAATGCCTTTTTTTTCGTGAAGCCAAACTTCAACCTAAGGAAATTGTTAGAACTTAGAAAACACAGCAGTTCTCTTTCCTCCTGTATCCTTCTTCTGTTTACCTTGTAGACACGCACCTTTTACAACCCGAACTCCAGGTTGTAAAAGGTGCTTGATGCGCGTCTCTTCTTAGTTAAACACGACTGGGGAAGCCTGGTGGGCAGAGCACGGGCTTTGTACTCCGAAGGGCCTGACCTGACCTTTCATCCTTGTTCTGCGGTTTGTCATCTGTGGAAGCAGAGACTGGGAACCTCTGAGAGCGAGGGCCACACGCACCTGGCCCTGTCCCCTAACACGAGCTGCCCATCCCCTGGCAGCGTCTCCAGTCCCTCTGCCACCCAGTAGCTGGGTGACCTTGGGCAGTTTTCTTAATTTCTCTGAAGCCTAATTTTTTTTATTTGTAAAATGAGGATAATAGTACTTACTCTTGAGACTTACGACAGTCAAATGAGATGATCCATGAGATGGACCATGTATAAAGTACAACGAGCCCCGAAAGCGGTAGTTTTTACGATCTATGATTCGGTATGACCTTCTATGAAGTTGATCTGCAACATGACTAGTCCCTGAAGGTCGTTCGGGCTCCGCAGACGTTTACCCTCGTATCAGTTTTGCCCGAAGGACATCTGTGTAGGCGGTTTTCTAGCTCCTTATTGACTAAAGTCATCAAAATAGTTTATTGGAGGTGGAGTTTGTGTGTGATCGACGGTGAGCAGCTTTGTCCTCCTTATGCGCAGCATCAAATTATTTTCCAAGGGGATCCTACTAATGTAGGGCGCTTGCTGGGGCCGGTCTTATCTGGCAAGCATTCCGGGACACAGACGCTCGGAAGCGAAGCAACGGTCCTGGGTTGTCCAAGGGCGCGCTCCGAAGGCTCCGATCTGCTGCTGGCAGCTGTGTCGTGGCGCCCAACGGGCCGGCCGTGCCCTTGGCCTTGCTCGTGTTGCCTGCCTCCCCGGCCCGATGCTGCGCTCTCCCTCGCTTGGCCTCCTGCATCTCCCTTGTTGCTAAGTCCTGGCCACACTCTCGGGGCAAATTTTCATGCTGCCCCCGTGTTTTTCTCTTCTTGCTCTCAGTGCCCTGGTACATGGGTGCTCATAATTTCTGGCCTGGCATCCTCCACCAGCACTTTACCTGGGCTCTCTGCCACCCACACTTTGCCCCCCCCCCCCCCAGTCGTCGTCTCTGGTGCCAACAGGTGTCTTTCCGGCACCTGGACGCGGCCAGATCCTGCGTTGACTTTTCATTCATTATGTTGCTTCCCTCCTCGGTGACTGCGCCCAGCCTGCCTGGCTAGCTCCTCCTCCACCTGGAGCAGGTGTTACTTAAAAGATGAGAAGGAGCCCTCCTTACGCCATTCCCTTTTAATAACCAACAGACACAGAAGATGATGTCACTGAGCCTAAAGAGAACTTCATAAAGAATGATCATCACTATTTTTTTCTTAGTATTTATCATAGTTGGGGCGCTAGGTCGAACACTTCACCTGGATTTATTCATGTAGGCCTCCCGCTGCTTGGTGCAGCTACGGCGGGTGCGTCCGTGTTTCAGATGAAGACAGTTGGGCGGGAGAAGGTCCGGGAACTCGCCCAAGGCCTCCGGCGGGTGACGGTCAGGGCTGAGGGCCAAACCCGGGGCTCTGGCTCCCACCTGCCCGGCGACACTGCGGCCGCTGCCTCCTGGTCCCTGCAGCAGGGGCTGCACTGGCCTGGCCCGCGCGGGTCACACGCCCTGCGTGCGCTCCCCCACCGCCTGGCTCTTCTGCAAACATTCGACTCCAATATACTACTTGACTTTCTAGTAAGTTCCCTTTACCTTGCGTAGCTTTTATAATAAAGCTAAATGAACGGGATGATCCATTCAGGAGGCGATCGCTTACCCTCGGGCTACTAAACTGTGTCACCTGGAGGAGCTTGTGGGACGTGCCCTGAGACCTTAGTCACCTCGACGCTTCTAAGAAGGGATCGTCAATCACACGCTCCTGGGCGGTCATACCTGTGAGTCCACAGCGTCAGGAGAACTGTCCACACACTTGAAAGCAAAGGCCTTTTTTTGTTATTTTCTGCCCTGAGTCTGGTCTTTCTTCATCATAAGAGCGCTTCGATGGGGCCACACAGTGTGATAACTACTACGATCGCCTCCTTTGCTCTTCACGGCAAAACCTGGGCCTCTGTCACTCTCAGATCAAAAAAATTAAAAGCCTAGAGAGGTTAAGTAACTTGCTCAAGACCACACAGCACATTACATGGAGAAAGCAGAACAGAGACCCTGACCTGATTCCTCGGCCCTTACCGTTGACCACCATGGGCAGCTGCTGGTGGGACGTCTCCGCCTAGATGTCTACACAGAAATCTCACCACACTGAGGTCTGCGCGCAGCTTAACCGAGCCACAGGCCCATTGGCACCTAACGAGATGCTTTGGATGATGGATGCGAACCTAACATCCAGTGGATGGAAATAATAATATCTACTGAAGTGTCTCAGAGAGATGACTTGTTCTATAACTAAATGGTGCTTGTAAACGCATTTTCAGCTGCAGTTGGAACAGACTTTGTTCTTTCATATGAAGTAACCAGGAAGTCAGCCGTTTGGATCTGCACAACATTTTGTTTTTGTTTTGTTTTTTTTTACTAGGTTTAGCTAAAAGCTGGAACACTTACGTTCTTTTTGGAACTAAAGCTTACTTTTAAACATCTCCCTGAGCCTATTTGGAGCACAGAAATGGAGTTCAGCTACGATGCACCTTTGGACTTACCTATAGAGCATGTGGTTGTAATGCAAGCAGCATCTTCTTCCCTTCTGTTGTGAATATGAAGGCTGCGCATCATTTACAAAGAGTTAGTTACAGCGGGTTGATCGGGAGCGTTCTGCTACCAGTCGCTTGGTGTGGTGGCGAAGCAGGCCCATGAGCTTCAAAAATTCATTCAAATTTTCATTTGTTACCTTATAAAATTGAGAAATAAAAAAAACAATGAATACTCCTCTTGTCTTTTATCAGTATTATTATAACAGGATCTTTTTCTTTTTTAAAATAAAAAATTTTATTTATTTACTCATGAGAGACACAGAGAGAGAGTCAGAGACACAGGCAGAGGGAGAAGCAGGCTCCATGCAGGGAGCCCAACGTGGGACTCGATCCCGGGGACCCTGGGTCACGCCCTGGGCCGAAGGCAGATGCTCAACCACTGAGCCACCCAGGCGCCCCTGTAACAGGGTCTTTTTCTGACTCGATATTACTGATAAAACTTTACACTTGGTCAGTGTTTCCCAGTTTGCTTTCACAAACATTACCTTACTTACCCCTCAACAAAACTCTGTGTAGCTGGTACTATCAGAGATTTCCAGCCTAGATTGAATCTGGGACTTTTATCTATAAACCAGAGTTCCTCTACTTTATATTCATTAATTTATTATTTCATTCATGCAACAAACACGTATTGAGTACTTAGTATGTGACTAACCTAAGAACTCAGGGTAAAGGACTGAATGAACAA
The DNA here is from genome assembly GCF_053574225.1 of Canis aureus. Lineage (NCBI taxonomy): Eukaryota > Metazoa > Chordata > Mammalia > Carnivora > Canidae > Canis > Canis aureus. The sequence continues at coordinate 1,536,700 of NC_135618.1, forward strand.
AATAGTCAAAAATTCCTGTCCTCTTGGCTCATATTCTAGTTGGAAGGTGTGGCATAAGATGTGTTATTGTGATGACTGTAAAAATATATATAAGTAATTGATAGAGTATATTGGAAATAATAAGTATTTAGGTATCAGCAACTGATGACTTAATTAATTCATATCCAGATATGCTTTCTTAAGCAGAACATGTTGAGCATTTAATTCTGATTTTGATATACAGACTTGAAGCTTAGTACATAATTGGAGAATGACATGAAAGAATGAATGATGTAGAGACATGAAGATCATTAGATTTAGGGAAAGCATCTGTAATTTCTATATCGATTGTGGCTTAACTGATCCATTCATTTATTTATCTGACAAATAATTATTGAGTACTCACTGTGTGCCCTGGAGATAAACATCAATCAAGAAGTACACGGCCCCTGCTGTCAGAACGTTAACAGTTCTGAGGGAAAGACAAATAAAACCGAGGCAAGCACTATAATTTTAAGATAGGGGAAAATACACGGGGACATGAGAGAGGAACATAGTCAAGTACCCAAGACTTGAAAAGAGAGGACATCTTCTGGATAGAAGTGACATGTACGTTCTGGGAAGAGAAATGGAGGGAGCTGGAGAGACAGTCCTAGATTAAAGGAAAAAATCATGCACAAAAGTTCCAGAGACTACAAAGGTTGTATTTGACTTTCTGAACTATTAGAATTCATTCATTTAAATGATGTAAACTTACCGTCTTTCCCGTACTTTCTAGCCTCCATCCCCTTCTACCATATAGTATAATTTGAAATTTCCATTAAATGAGACTGGTCCCACTCTCTAAAATCTGAGTAATAAATCCTCCAGATTTAATTCAAATCCCAGCATCAAACACAATGTCTCCAGCACTTAGGAAAATGCCAGATCCATAATAAATGTCCAACAAGTTCCTGTAGACCGAAAAGAGGTTATTGACTTGAAACCCCAAAGTGAGTGGGTGTTGAAAAGATACTAAGAAGAAATGTGTGAGGCGCAGTCTGCTAGCCTGACTCAACTATTTCGATTGGTGTCCATTTGCTTTTTGCTTCAGTATAGACTGCGAGCACGTTGAATCAGACATTGTCGTATAAAAACATGTAGCGATGTGATCACTTCCTTTGTAATCCCCCCTTTTGCAAATACTTTTGTGACTCAGAGGGCTCATTTCTTTTTTTTTTTTTTTTTTTTTTATTTATGATAGTCACAGAGAGAGAGAGAGAGAGAGAGAGAGAGGCAGAGACATAGGCAGAGGGAGAAGCAGGCTCCATGCACCGGGAGCCCCACGTGGGATTCGATCCCGGGTCTCCAGGATCGCGCCCTGGGCCAAAGGCAGGTGCTAAACCGCTGCGCCACCCAGGGATCCCCAGAGGGCTCATTTCAATTATAGTCGTAGAAAACAGGGAGAAAGAAAGCAAGGAATACTTGATAGAAAAAAAGATACTAGGGAATGTTCTACGAGGGACTGTTTCCAGCCATTATATGGAATTTCATGTACATTGATATTTATAGCTATTTTATAAGGTACACATGATTACCACCACACACTACGTATAGGAAAAATGTATATATATATATATATATATCCAAAAAATGCTTATATATATATATATATACACATAGATATAGATATAGATATAGATATAGATATAGATATAGATATAGATATATATGGCTGGGGGAGTAAAGCAACTAAGAAGCAATCAAAGAAACTTACCAAGAATTAGGAAATGGCCAACTGAGGCCATGTCTTCTGTTCCTGTTATATGTGCCTTTCCATTATTTCAAGTAATGTTTAGGGCAGGCTCAGGATACATACACTATTAGAGTTCTTCAGAGAGAGCAAACCAACAGGGTGGATGGACAGATGATAGATAGATAGATGGTAGATAGATAGATGATAGATGATAGATAGATAGATGATAGATAGATAGATAGATGATAGATAGATGATAGATAGGTGATAGGTAAATGATAGATGATAGATAAATAGACATAACAGACATGATAGATGATAGATACACAGATGATAGATGATAGATATATGTATGTGTATGCATATATGTATAGATATGGTGTGTTCATGGATCTTGTAGAGAGACAGAGACAGGGGGTTGATTTTAAGGAATCAACTCACATGAATATTGTGGAGGTTTAGCGAGTCCAGAATCACATTAGGTAGGTCAGCAGGCTGGAGACTCAGAAAATATTTTCAATTTGAGTCCAAAGGCGGAGTCTGACAATTTCTTCCTGCTTGCAGAGAAGGACAGCCTTTTTCTATTAAAGTCTTTGACTGATTAAATGAGGTCCACCCACATGATGGGGGGTAATGGTTTTACCCCATGTCTACCAGTTTAAATGAATGCTAACTTGATCTCAAAACCACTTTCACAGAAATATCCAGAAGACTGTTTGACCAAACACCTGGGCACTATAGCTCAGCCAAGTGAATACCAAGGTGTTTCCAGCCAAAAGGTACACAAGGATATTGGATGCAACTGGTTAAGTCAAGGATGTCCATTACCAAAGTCAGTGATCCAACATCCTACAAATTTTGCATTCTTTAGTATTTCTACTGAATATTTTTTAAGGGATCTACTGAACGTTATTAAATCCCGTCCCATTGAGAAGTGCTTTCTCTTTCTCTCCCTCCCTCTCTGTCTCTCTCTCTCATATTCACATATTTCAGACAATTTTAAAGTCATTGTGGACTTCGTATACTTTGTTCACACATGCTTTTTTTTTTTTCCTACCTGAACTGGCATGGCAAAGGAAGCATAATACTTGCCACAAAAGTGCCTGATGCTCTAGGAAGAGTCTCTTTAGTGAAAGTAGAAACAAAGAAAAACAGCATGTTTTGCTCATTTCCAACATTTAGTTACTGTGAACCTCACTAGCACGAAGTAGAAATCTCAGTTTTACGAACGAAGAATCAAAGGACCAGAGAGGGTAAATGATAGGCCTAGGATCGCAGGCAGGATGGAGTGCGGGTGTGGTTCATACCAACTTCTTTCTGGTTATCTGTGTCCTCTTGATTTTGCTACATTGACCACGAATTCTTCTGCACACCCCAGGGAGCACCCTGGCAGCGATCTTGATCCCTGGTAGTGTAACACAACAGCGCATCTTGCATCTGTGAGCATACACACAGGCTCAGTTTTCACTGGGAGCTTTACTGCATCGCTCTGGATCCTCTATTCTTATGAAATAATTCATGCAAATTCTAGCACAAGACTAGACTGTGTATAGAATGAACTCCAGTCTGTATCCTAAGCCACGTTGTAACTTATTTATCATTTAAAAAAAATCAGTATAATAAAACTGTGATAAAACTTTTTGATTATATAAGCTTTTGAAAATAATATTTCACTCATCAGGAAGTCCACATCTGATAAATTGAAGCAACATACCACAAATGAAAAGTCGTAGTAGTCAGAGCTTGCGGTGTTTTGGCCTTGGTTCTTCCATTTCCTTGATTTGGGATGGCAGCAGACGTGACCAGTTACATGCTTGCATCCAGCCCCTTTTTTCTTCCTTGCTGGCAGAGCCCTGATGTTATTTGGGAATTTATTTGGGCATCTGCCCTCTCGCGCAAACCTCAGGAGAGAGACACGTGTTTCCAGCTCCAGGGTCAGTCGTGATTAGTCTAGCCCAAATATGTGGCCATTCCAGTCTTTTTATTAATGATTGCTTTAGACCCAGTTCTGCCCAATAAGACGTGAAAGGAGGTCTGCACAAAAAAGTTCCTCGCTCCTAAGAAGATGCATGAAAATAAACTGCCCTTTTATTCCCATGCATGTTTTCTTATTTAGACATAATACCTGAAGTTGATGCATCCACATTTGGCCAGAAAATGAGCCGGTCTTAGAAATTAATCTGGTTTAGGAATTGACAAAATAGAGAGATAGAAGCTCCCCAGTTCTTTAGTGACACTTCCAGGACTCTGCTCAAAGTCTAGAGCCATCCTCCTCTAGGTTTACCTTATATGTCAAGTTAAAACACTATTCTTGATTGTTTGAGCCAAAGAAGCCAAGTTTTCTATTACTTTCAGCCAAATCTGTTCTAAATGATAGAACAGATCATTGACTTTAAGGAAAAAGAAACAGCACCTTCTTTGGAGTGATTCTGAGTTTTGTATCTTTTTTATTTCTCTCTCTCTCTCTCGCGTGCGGGTGCTCGCATATGCTATTAATTATTCAGATAAATAAGTAAATTCCATTTATTTACAAGAATGATATGAGGATACATGGAGAAAAAATTAAAGTTTAGCAAAAAATAATAATAAAATAAACTACTGCACATTGGAAAAATAATGCCCCCAACATTCCAGCATCAAAGTCCATAGGGGCAAGACATTTAACCTCTCGAGGTCTCAAATTCCTTGGCTGTGAAAGAAAATAGTAATAAATCTACTATGTAAGGATTTAATATAATAATGGATATAAAGCACTTTAATATAGTGCTGGACAGCTTATGCTCTAAGCTCATCTTATGCATCCTAACCTCGACATAAAGGCTAATTCTCCATAAATGTTTATTGGCTTTCTGTACTGCTAATTTCTACTGTAAGTATTCTTTGTTTCAAAAATTTTCTTATACAGCCTGGTTAGCTTTCATTTCCTGTAGAAAACAAAATAACTGCAAGCGAAACACACACACTGAAACCCTCCTTAAGGAATCACTGAGTTAGAGAAAAGCCACATAGATGATGTTTAGAAAAGATCATATTTAGTATATTCTGTTGACTAAAAAAGTAAAATGTACCATATTATATTTTTTAGGTGCTATTTAGTATTTTCCAGTTAAATCTAGTAGCAACCAGTCATTGTGAGCTTCATTAAAGTGATGCCACGTAGAATAAAGTACTGAATTATGTACAGGGTCTATGAAATGGGATCAGCAAGTAACAGGAAACTAAAGCCATGAATTTTATATTTGTCTTCAGAAATATGTTGATATTGTATTCAACTTAGTACAGAGAGGGCAATACACTGAACTAAGTAGAAGTCTCAATTTATTTCATGTAATAATTTTTGTGACCATGAGTCAATGTGTATCTTAATTTCCTACATAAAGTGAGGTCATTGGAATGGGGGATTTATTAGTCTGCCTCTTTTTTTAGAATTCCATGAATGTAATCTTTTTTTTTTTGTACTCTTTTAAGAGTAAGTGTATTTAGATTTATAGAAAAAATGGAAAGATATCACAGAGGGCTCCCATATAACCCTTTACCCACTTTCCCTTTTAATTATATTACATTAGTACGGTACATTTGTTACCCTTAGTTAATCAATATTGATTAATTAAATCCCATACTTTACCCTTATTTGCTTAGTTTTTACCTCATGTTCTTTTCTGCTCCAGAGTATCAACCTGGATACCACATTGCATTCAGTCATCACATCCTCCCTCCTAGGCTCCTCTTGGCTGTGACACTTTTCCGATTTTCCTTATTTTTGATGGTCTTAACAGTTTTGAGGTATACTGGTCAGGAATTTTCTAGAAATCCCTCTATTGAGACTTCTGTTGTTTTTCTTATGATTAGGTAGGTCTATAGGATTTGGGGAGGAAGGGCATAGTGATAAAGTACCAGTAGGAACTCATGGATGTTTATTTTGTTCTTCAGGTTATAATCCAGTACAACTTTATGTAATTTATTGTTCTAATGGTTTCAGCTTTAACCATTAGGTACTCTTTCATTGGACTCCTACGTTCCTTTGACATTCTTTTAATGACTTCTTTACTTTGTGTCCCTACAAGATGCTTCAGGCTCATCTTGTATATTTTCCATCCCAGTCCCAGAAACAGCCAATTTTCCAAGGAGTTCTGGTACATTTTGTAAAGAATGGTATCAGAGGGGTGCTTGGGTGGCTGGGCCTGCTTCTCCTTCTCCCTTTGTGCCTCCCCCTGCTCATGCTTTCTGTCTCTCTCAAATAAATAAATGAAATCTTTTTTATTTTTTAAGAATTGTGTCAGAAAACAAAAATCCGAGCACTGGTTGTGGTATTGCTCCTCGGGCATTACTGCCTCTAGGCCCTCTCAGCTGACCAAGCAAGGAAATGTATGTGTGCATAGGAATGTGTATGTAGACGTATCCAGAGATATTTCTATGTGTAACTGTATCTATGTTGTTAGACATAAATTCATGCTGTCTCCCAACTCTAACCCATTACAGAGATCACTCTAACCTCCTCCTGTTTCTCTGGGATCTCTCATTGCAATAGTAAGAAACCTGGTTTCCACCATTCACCATCCATTTACTTAATGGCACAGTGTTTCAGTATGTGTGTGTGTGCATGTGTGTACACACATATTGTGGCTTTGGAATTGTGGGTTTATTATAAAGATTTTATTTATTTATTCATGAGAGACACACAGAGAGTCAGAGACACAGGCAGAGGGAGAAGCAGGCTCCGTGCAAGGAGCCCGATGCAGGACTCAATCCCAGGACCCCAGGGTCACTCCCTGGGCCAGAGGCAGATGCTCAACCGCTGAGCCACCCGGTCGTCTCTGGCTTCAGAATTGTGAAAGCATTTTTAGATGGGAAACAATTTCATCAACTAGAGAACAGTGCTTATGTGCAACTACCTTTGTCTTTCATGTTAGAGACTCCTTTTATTTGCAGAGTTACTTAGGTGAGCACCTTTCCCTGCCAATGTAGTCATTTCTAACATAACAATGTAACCTTCAAATTGTTGATGATTAATATTTTAAAACAAATATCAATATATCAGACTTTTCCCAGCTCAGCATGAGAAGTTAAAGCTATTAAGTTATACCAACCTCTTTTATATTGTCTTCTTATTCATTTATTTACAAGAATGATATGAGGATACATGTCTTGAGGCCCAAATGGTTTTCAACTTAAAATTTGTTGGTCCAGGGGATCCCTGGGTGGCGCAGCGGTTTGGCACCTGCCTTTGGCCCAGGACGCGATCCTGGAGACCCGGGATCGAATCCCACGTCGGGCTCCCTGTGCATGGAGCCTGCTTCTCCCTCTGCCTATGTCTCTGCCTCTCTCTCTCTCTCTCTGTGTGACTATCTTAATGAGTTAGGCAAGTTTTGTCAGTTTAACTTTACAAAGAAATTGAGATTTAGTTAATTCCATGTTCATATGACTTTAAAACCTTAAAATGTCAAAGCCAGAAACAAAACCTAGATCTTCTGTTTTTCTGTTCAATTATAATTTTGACAGCATCTTTGTGTCATCTCAAAAAGGATTCATTTTAATACATGCATTTGTTTATTTATTTTTACATTTTCATAATTAATTGATGGTGCTAGATGACATAAGCAGGGGCATCTGGCTGGCTCAGTCTGTAGAATATGTGATTCTTGATCGTGAGGTTGTAAGTTCGAGCCCCAGTTTGGGTGTAGAGATTATTTAAAAGAATAAAATCTTAAAAAAAAATTCCTGATTATAAAAATTTTTTTAAAAGTGACATCAGCAGTATTCCTGATATTCTGAATCAGCAGTGCAAGATTGACCATAATGCTTAATAATTAGAGTTCCATAGACAAAATCAGCTACAAGAGTAAATATACTTTGAAATAAACCAGTGATCTTTACAAATGTTATATACCAAGAGGTTATGATAGATATTTTTTTACATATCTGACTCTTACAAAAGCTTAAAATGGGAAATTTTAAATAAGGATTTTGATAAAATAAATTAAAATTGACTTTAAAATTATTGCTATTCCTTATCATTTTTACACCTTTGTCCTATGTGTTATATTAGTTTCCTAGCACTACCATAACTAATTACCACAAACTGGGTGACTTAAAACAACAGAAATTTATTCTCTCATAATTGGAGACTATAAAGTGTGAAATCAAGGTGTTAGCAGGATTGGTTCCTCTTGGAGGCTCTGAGGAAAAATCAGTCTGTTCGGTGCCTCTCTTCCACATCCTGGTGGCTAAGACGCAGGCAACCGTTGGCGATCTTTGGTGTAAACCTGTATCACTCCAGTACCTAACTCCATCTTCACATAGCTTTCCCCTTGTGTCTCTTTTTTCTTTTTCTGTCTCCGTTCTGTGGATGCTCATGGTTGGTTGCGAAGCTTATCTTAAGTCTGCATCATGTCGAAATCCAAAGGCCCTATTTTCACGTAAGATTGCATTCACAAGTATCAAAAGTAGGACTTGGACATATCTTTTTTGAAGCCGGTATTCAGTCTACTGTAGGTACAAACTTAGAATCCCAATGCCTTAGAATAGCATCAATAAATTTTGTTATAGTTATATGAGCTTGGTGAAATTTGGTAATGACGATGATGGATGTGATAAATGGAAGAGTTCCCTTGCTTGTTAGGAAAAGAGCTTAAGTATGTTGAAAATAATTTGATATGTAGTAGTGATTATATTTTATGACTCTTTTCATTTCATAAAAATGTAACTCCTACATTTACTATAATTCATATTAATTATGTTTCATTACTGAAACACCATTTTACCAGATAATTCTCTACACATTATAACTTCTGTTTGACTTATATCTTAATCCAAAAGACCATTGGAAATAAGTTTTTAAGCAAAAAATAAGTAGAAATTTTTGTTTCCTTTTGTTGCTTTTTTTCCCTTTTTTTTGTTTTTTTTTTTTTTGGCCTAGGGGCTAGATGTTCAATATCAGAGCTCTAAAATTATTTTATTTTTATGTAATATCTCTTTAATAATATTCAAACAAATATCTAATTTGTTTTTAAATTTAAATTTGCTATATATCCTTTGGAATATCAGATTATAGATGACAAGTTAAGGAAGTATGGTAACCACTCTCCTTTTTCATTGCTTTGCTTATGCTTTTTTTATTCCCCAAAATGTGGTTAAAAAATAAATGAACTATTTGTCAAACATTTTAACAGTGTAAAAAAATTGAATTTATATCAGCTTTATAATTTTTTTAAACCTTATCAAGTTCTTGAATATTTTAAGATCTTTTTTCTTTTCTTTGGACCTGAAGAAGCAAATGTTATGTGAGACTTTTTGGAAGAAAAATTATGACTTATCTGTTGTTCTTTATAGGACTTTACATAGGTGGTTATGCTGTTTTCAGATTCAAGGGCTAAAACCCCAAACCCCTTAAAAATTGTACAGTTTCTGATCTTATTTTATTTGGCCAAGTCATTCTAGATTTGATCTTAGCCCACAGAGCTAAATACCACAATTTTATTTGTGGTCTCAAAACAAAATCATTTTTAATTTTAATTAAATGACAGTAAAAAAAATAATATGTTCTGTATTGGCCTTTACTTTTTTTTTAAGATTTTATATATTTAGGGGCACCTGGTTGGCTCAGTCAGTTAAGCAACTGCCTTTGGCTCAGGTCATGACCCCAGGGTCCTGGGTAGGGCTCTCTACTCAGCAGGGACCTTGCTTCTCCCTCTCCCTCTGCCTGTTCCTCCACCTGCTTGTGCTCTCTCTCCCTCTTTCTCTGAAATAAATAAATAAGTAGATAAATAAATAAACATTTTAAGACTTTATTTATTTCTTAGAGAGAGAGAGAGAGTGAGCAGGGAACACAGAGGAAGGGCAGAGGGAGAGGGAGAAGTAGACCTCCCTCCTCTCCACACCCTAGTGTGATCCCAAGACCCTACCTGAGCTGAAAGCAGACCTGAACCTCCTGAGCCACCCACATGCCCCTATTTGGCCCTTTAAAAAAATTAAAACTTGTAAAATCCCCAAATAATTTTCATGGTTAGTGAGAGGCAGATGAGTTACAAAAGTCTTCTGTTAAGATTCAGATGCTATGTGGAACTAGGAAAAAAAAAAAAAAAACTACGTCAATAACACCTTAACTTGATTTAGTGGTTTGGTTGGTTGGATTAGCTCTAGTAGAGAACAGAACCCCTAGAGGATGATATGCATGATAGATTAGGTTTTGATGAAGGACTATGATGTCTTTGGCATCACTTTTTATTGTTTAATGGGTTTTGCTATAATTATTTTATAAGTGGTTTTTAATCTGCCGACATTTTTATCACAGCCAGTTTTAGGGTAGCTCTAAGAAAGATTTGAGAGATAATAGAAATTAGTAAGTGTGTACTCTGTAAAGCAAAGTTAAACTATTTGTTACTAGGGTGCCTGGGTGGAACAGTTGGTTGAGCTTCTGACTCTCGATTTCGGCTCAAGTCATGATCTCAGGGTCGTGGGAAAGAGCCCAGCATGGGGCTCCCCATTCAGCAGGGAGTGTGCTTGTCTCCCTCTCTCTCTGCACTCCCCTCCTGCTTGTGTGCTCTCTGTCTCTGAAATAGATAAATCCTTTAAAAAAAAAAAAAAAAGCCTATATACTACAAATGGAATTACATGAAGAAGGTAGAAAAGATACCTAATGTATGTGATTACAAAATATTTTAATAACAAAATATTAAAAATCAGTCATTCAGGAAATGTGTGAGAGCAATCTGGTTTTGACAAATGGCACCTCTTTGGATATCTGAGTGGTTGACTAGATAGGCAGGTGTGTCCTCACCTTAGTGAGAATGGTTGTCCTGATAGAACTGGACTGTTGTAGTAAATACATAGATTGCATTCAACAAAGCTACTGACAACTTGCTTTGTGCAAGGTGCTTGACCATATGCTATAAAGGCTGCCAAAATTAATGAGACAAAACACCTCCTTTAGAAGTGGTTAGGTCTATTAGGGACAGGTAATTTGTATACTGATAATCTTGACTAAAGTACATAGATAAATGCTATATGACTGTGTTTCTGATTAGATAGAGACAACTACCAGCCCAGGTACTCAAGAATAGTCCCTGGGAAAAGGAATATTTGATGTAGGTCCTGAGAGATGGAAAGTATTGCAGTAGCTTAAGGTGAGTATGAAAACATACACACAAGTAAGGGGAAAGGATTTTTATTACTTATTTACTTATTCATTTAGAATGAAAATCCATTTTTGACTAGAGTACAGGGCTCATTGAGAATTACAGCTGAAGAAGTAAATATGCCAGGTGTAGGAAATGATCCTAATGCTAGGCAAAGATCTAGGGTGATACTGTCTAAAAGTTAAATTTAAGTCAGACTCAAAATTATTTTTTATGTTACAAAGATTTTATTTTTAAGGGGACAAATTATAGTTGCCTTAAAACTTAGGTTTTGATGAAAGACTATATATATGCTTGTGTGGACCATATATATGCTTGTGTTTCAAACTTTCTGAACTGAACTAGTTCCTTCTCATTGGCTGATGAAAAAGTCATAAAAAACCAGTACAAAATATCCTTGACATTCATATGTTTGACATTTTAGATTTTTTGACTCAATAAGAGCTATCTTAAAAGTTGGCAGCACTAATAAATTGTGGTTTTGCTGAGATATACTTTTAAATAACATATATCTGGAGCTGATTCAGAGGTAGTCACTTGCCCAGTTCCCAAGCCTAAGAAGTTATCAATTCTCTAAGCATGGTCCCAAACACATTTTATTTGAGAAATTAAGTACATCAGTGGTATAAGGGATTGACATGGAACTCACAGTGCACCCTACTCTGAATATCCAGTAGTTACTTTACCCATATATTAGAATAAGGAGTTTCAGAAGCTCCTCTGTCTGTCTTGAAAAATCATTCTATTGTCATATTTCTCACTTAAGGAAAAAAATGAAGGTGCCAAAACCTAACAATTAAAACACCTATGGAACAGAGTACAGATTGATGATGAGCAAAGTGGATAAAGGCGAATGGGCGATACAGGCGTCTGGGTATGGCATGAATAAGTCCTAGAAGTAGAGGACAGGACATGGGGAACATAGTCATGATGCTGTGACAATGTTGTACGGTAATAGATGGTAGTTACCTTTGTGGTGGACGTAGCATAACAGATAAATGTGTCCAATCACAGTGTGATACCCCTGGAACCGATGGGACACTGTGTGCCAACTATACTCAAATGAAAAAGTAAATAAAAAGTAAAAGCCTCTTACCAATTTCCAATGATGTATAGTCCATTTCGACTACAATTAAGGCTTTAGGCAGTCTGAGAAATCTATTCGAGTACTACAGCAGTTCTCAAGTCCAGCTATCTATATTTTATAAAGAAGCCTAACTTTATTGAAAGCTTAAGATAAAACTTCATATTTTCAGTGTGGTTTTGAAGATGTTTTTGTAATCTGTAGAGTCCATGGTAGTTTAATCCACTTACATAATCTTACAGATTCTCTCTTGAGCAAAAAAAGGAAGGGGAGAGGTATAGTACACATTTCAACAATGATCATCTGACAAAAGTGTCATTGTATTTGATGTACCCTTTTTTTTTTAAGAGTTGTGGGGTTTTTTTGGTGGTTGTTGTATTGTTGGAAAGTAGATTTCAAGAAACACACACCTAAGTAAGTTACTGCTCTTTTTTTTTTTTTTTTTTTTATTTCAAAGTGAGTTAGAGCCTTGTAGTTCATGCTGGATGTGTACCTACACTTAGGCAAGGTCAATAGTGGTTTCTTTTTATTCTTTGTTCTTTTTAGGAAAAAAGATTCAATTTTCTGATTTTTACTGAAGGAGACAAATGGACATTGATGATATCTTTCAGAATAAGATGAGGTGACCGAAGAGTTTCAGGTGGTGCACTGATAAGAACTGGTGCTGCTTTAGAATCTTTAGTCTATTTTTCAATGGGATATTTTATTCTCTTTAGATGGAGGCCTGGTGATTGGTGCTATAAGATTTATTGGCAAGATTTTGAAGTATTAGCAAGCATTTTGGAAGGCAAACAGGAGTCATCATAATCATCTCCTGGGCTTAATTCACTCACTTAATTCAGTCATTTCAGTCTCATTTTTACTTTCTTGTCTTTAGAATAATTTCTTATTTTGTTTTGTCAGGAATCAGTAACATAAAACCAAATTAAAATTATAAACATTACTGGAACTGAAAGAGCCGTCCAAATATTTTTAATTTTTTTTTTTTTAATTTTCATTTTTGCTCCCTTCATACCTTGATCTGCACATTGGTTTTCTACTTCTGTTAGCTTTTCTTTCCTCTTCTTTGTTTCTTCCTTGTGAATTTCTAAGCTTAGTTTTGGTTTGTTCAAATTTAGTCTTGAAGATAACTTCTTCTGTTTCGGTAGTTCTTTCTAGGTGAATGAGTCTTAGTAATGAGTTAATTTTGTCCTTGTTACACTGAAAAACATTTTGTTCTACATTTTCAAGTATGTGTATGTTTACTGGAGGGCCCGCAAATATAATTCTTTCCAACTCAAATGATTCCCTAACAAATAACTCATTTTGAGGTCATCCAAGGTATCAAAGTTATTAAGATCATTAAAATTTTTTTCCAAGTGAGATGGATGGACAAGTCTAGCTCTGTGAAAGAGAGCTCGCCTATTTTTGAGCATTAGCAGGTATTGGCTCTTCTATTTGTAATGGTTCGACTTGCTCTGGAAAGTCAGCTTCCTGAGGATGAACTTGCTGTAAACAGCTTCACAAATAAGTCCTTTAAGTCATCATTTCCATGGGAGTCCATTCCAAAGGGACATGCTCACAGTCCTGAGCAGGTTCTTTTTGTTCTGAAATATGTTTTTCTTTCAAAGCAGATACTTGACATTCAAGGTGGTAACATTCTTCCCTCCTGGAGGGAAGCTATAAGATGATATTTTGGGCTTCTCTCACTTTTGGATTTTTCATTTTCCAAATCTAGACCCTTCTATTACAGTTCAGATCATTTTTAAAAAATATTCTATTTATTTATTTGAGAGAGAGAGAGCATGAGCATGAGCAGGGAGGATGGCTGAGGGAAAGGCAGAAGCAGACTCCTGGCTGAGCAGGGAGCTAGATGCAGGGGCTCGATGAGAGTCTCAGTGTGGGGACTCGACCCAGCACCTGATGCAGGGGCTCCATGCAGGGCTCCATCCCAGGACCTTGGGACCATGGCCTGAGCCAAAGGCAGACACTTAACCTACTGAGCCACTCAGATGCACTGTAGTTAAAAAATCATTTTTAAATAGTGTAGAAATTTTGATTATTTGGGATAGCACAGCAACAAATGAGTTGGGGTTTCCTGATCTCTGCCAAGTTATTTTTCCTTTCTCTTTTCTTTATTTATGTTTTCAAGACTAGCCTGAAGAGCCTTCCTAAGGCACCTTCCTTTGGCCATCTCCTATTTGGCCAACACCTGTGCTGTAGCCATCCCCCCTCCCATCACAAGGCTCTGTGAGGCTCCTGGTGTGGCCCTCACTCCCAAGGACTGTGACAGCATCTCCTCTCTCCTGTGACATCTGCAACCAAATTTGAGGTTCTTCATTGCACCCACCCATTAGCTGTCTGGATGTGGTCATGTGACGTGAAAGCCCTGCTGGGCACTTAGGGAGAGTCCTCTGCTGGGCAGCATCACATCACACCTTAAAATGACTTAATAAAAAATATCACATACCAGTTACTTTGCCATATGTTGTCCCTGACTTAGTTTATTTTCCACTTCTTTGACAAATTCAAAGAATTTATTAGGTGTTTTCAATAGACTAGACATTTGGGTGGGTGATAGAGTACAGAAGGGAATAAGACATGTAAGATCCCTGTCCTCAGAGATTTTATTCTACTCAATGTTTTCCCTAAATAGCTTTTAGAATAGAACTGGGATTTTCTCTAAGGTACCATGTGTCTCTTCAACTTTACATACCAGGAAAAAATAGAATTTATCAGAAAACATGTTCAGATAGTCTAACATAACATGATATTTATGAAATTGGTATTTCTCCATAGGAAAAAAATTGTAGACAAATGGACTATCTGATGATTAGCAGAGGCAGCATGAAAGCATTAGGCTTTCTAGTTGTAACAAGAAATAACCAGGCTGTAAAAGCAGAAAAAAGATATTGGAAGGAGGCTGTGGACTTCACGGTTTGATCTTGGGCCAACCTTGCCTTATTACAATTATTAGAATATTGTCTCAATTCTGTAATACTGCCAGATCATATATTTTACCCTCTCATTATTCAAATCTAACTCACCTCTACATATTCATAAAATGATTATTTATACTGAACAATAATAGAAAATTTTCAATATATTAATCTTTACCTCATTCTAATCTTAGCTTAAAAGAATTACTGTGTAAAATCAAAAGATTAGATAAACTTATGAGCCTATCTTAATTTTTTATGTATATACATATATATAGAGAGATAATAGATAAAGCTAAACCTGAAGGAAAAAGGAAATATCAACATTGATCCCATCACCCAGTTAATATTAGTTATTAACACTAATAACAATACTAAAAATACCTCACTCATATGAATACTATTATAATTTCCATTTTATGGATGAAGAAACTGAGGCTGAGATGTGTTAAGGGACTTTCAAATGAGGCCCAGATCGCAAGTGGCATAGATGTCATTTGAACCTGTCAACTTCAAAGCCCTGTTTCAAGCCAATGTGAATAATTATTCTTATGTTATGATTTCTATGGGTTGTGTGTGTGTGTGTGTGTGTGTGTGTGTGTGTGTTGGTTTGTGTGTATCTTATTTAACCAGCACTCAATTTTTTTGATGTTTAGGTCGTCACTTTTTTTTTTTTTTTTTTTTTTTGTATACAGTGCTACAATAAACACTGGACATCTTGCCCACAGTTTGATACAGAAGCATGCCTAGAAACGAGAATTTGTACAACTGACATTTTACAAACTACCTTCCACCACTATTTCTCACAATCTGTTGATATATACAGAAAAAATAAAAAGAATATTATGAACCCCAATATATCCCATTATCTAGCTTTAACAGTGATCCTCATTTTTGCTACTTTTGTTTCATTTATACTGGTGTTTATTTTGCTTACACAATTTTTAAAGAAAATTCAGATAATATATCACTTTAGCCATAAGTACATCAGTGGGTATCTCTAACAGATAAGAATTGAACTTTGTAAAACAAGACAAAACAAAATAAGTAATTGAACTTTGTAATTATTTTCTGTTTCTTTTTTGCAATTCATGTGTTGAAGAAATAGAATCATTATTCTTCAAAAAATTTCTATGACCTGGGTTGTTTAACGTGTTCATTTTCCCATCTTTATTTTACTTTCCCACCTTATTTTCCCTGTGAACTGGTGGTTAAATTTAAAGGCTTGAGGAAATTCAGGTATAATTTTTTTTTTGCAAGAATACTTTATCAGTGGGACTGTGTACTGTACTTAAAGAAGATTCTTAAGAAGTATACAATTTCAGATTGCCCCATTTTTAGCAATGACAGAGTTGGTTACTAGTTTAAGGCACATGTCCTTTAGCCTCTCCTCCTTTCCTTCCTTTCTTTCCCTTTTCTTTTCTCTTTTTAAATTGTTTTCCAACATGATCGCCTGAAATTAGTAATTTGTTTTCCATTTCTATGACTGTTAGTTATAGTGATTTTTTTCACGTGTTTATTGTTTGGCCTTTTGAACTGTCTCAGTAACTTGCTTCTTTGTCTTTTGTTCATTGTACTATTTCCCATTGTAGAATGAACAGGTGCTTTGTTCTATTTTAATGTAACTAGACTAGAGACGTGTTTAATTTTTTTTTACATACAGCATTTTTAAGAACCCTTTAAAAATGTTTCTAATCTAACAAGAAACCTTTCTTTTATACTGGCTTAATTAATTATAACACATAGTGGGTAAGCTGTTAGAACACTGGTGAATTTATTCAATCTTCAAGACAAAAATATTTCACAAAGTTAAGGAAACACACAGCTTACTACACAGAAATATAGTTTTCTATAACAAACATCCTCAGACTCACAGTTACATGTCAACAGTTCTTGGATTTTTACTATATCTGACTATAGAAAAGATCTTTGCTCTTATTTAATATATTTAGTCAAGAAACTCAACTTAAAATGAAAATATATAAAATAATTCTAAATTTAATTAAAGTATTACGGAAAATGTACATAAATATTTGATATTTTTTTCAACAAAGAGTAACGAATAACCTGGTGCTTTTATTCTCAAAACACTGTAGTAGCAGGTATTTTTTTCTTCAAATTTCTTATTAATACTCTTGAAATTTGTGACCCATGATTTTATACAGTTTTAACAAAAGTGAAATTAAAATCATTTAGCTCTTAATATATTTTATTTTCAAATCTTTTCCTAAAGATTTTTAAAAATTTATTTATGATAGAGAGAGAGAGAGACAGAGACACAGGCAGAGGGAGAAGTAGGCTCCATGCAGGGAGCCCGATGTGAGACTCGATCCCGGGTCTCCAGGATCACGCCCTGAGCTGAAGGCAGGCTCTAAACTGCTGAGCCATCCAGGAATCCCCATCTTTTTCTGTTTTATGTACATTATTGATACTAAACCTTTGCTGCCTTAGGTACTGTGAATATTTTCCTGGGTTGTCATTTGCCTTTCACCTTATTTACTGGCCTTTAGATTTGTAATAATTTTTAAATTATTTCAGAACAGTTGATTTTCATTATTTCATAGTAGTTATGTTCTTGTTAAGTTGCTGCAAACACAGAATAAGTGAATATTAAATCATTGCTCCTAGTGGAAATACATGTTTATGTTCCTGTGAGCCTCTGGTTCATTTCTATTAACCAGTTGCTACCTCAACTTCTTTGATGTGTGTTCTCTTTAAAGGCACCTTAGTTAATATACATTGTTGATTCATTAACATCAAATTCATGGCCAGGAACACTCTAACTCATGCTTGAACAAAACTTATCCAATGTATTTCCTCTATAAGGTGAATTACAGCCTTTTCCTGCTTAGGAATGCTGACAGCTGGGATCCCTGGGTGGCTCAGTGGTTTAGTGCCGCCTTTGGACCAGGGTGTGATCCTAGAGTCCCGGGATCGAGTCCCACATCCGGCTCCCCTGCATGGAGTCTGCTTCTCCCTCTGCCTGTGTCTCTGCCTCTCTATGTCTCTCATGAATAAATAAATAAAATCTTTTTTTTTTTTTTTTAAAAAAAGGAATGCTGAAAGCATTTCAGCACTAAACTTGCAGGACATTTTAAAGAGAAAAAATACCAACATAAAGTACAAAATGTTGATATAGAAGCTTCTTTTTACCTTAAGTGCGTAACCTTAATGGTGAAGGAACATGTCAACAATTTTGGAGTGTTGGTGGCATGAGGAACTCTTTTCATTAAATTGATTTGTATATTTTAGAACAAGTAATGTAATTTAACCCAAAACATTTCTAATGTTTTTAACTTAGTTATGTAACATAAATATATGTACACACACACAGTCATTTTTACAATAACTCTGTATTGAAGATATCACTATTTCTACCATACAAATGATGAAACTAAGGCAAAGCTTGGGGGCTTAAAGAATTTACACAAGTCGATTAAGTTGGCCAAGATCACATAGCAAGTGCTAAAACCAAGGCTCATTGTTTCACACTTCACACTATCAGCTCTAGTTATATTAAACAATTTTGTGTTCTCTAGTTTGGCTTATTCTTCCCCACTTTTGGGCCTTTCCATACGTGACTGCCTCTTCAGATAATCTTCCCTTCCCCCACCCTCTTCACTTAATGAACATTTACTCATCCTTCAGTTTTCAGTCCAAGCGTCATCTTCCAGTCTGTGTGAGATGTCTCTCAAGTGAAGGTGTGAAACACTCAGCACCTCCTGTTGATATTGACCTCATTTTATTAAGTCTGCTGCTTTTCTTGCTTGGATGTACAATTTGTGAGGTCAGGGAATGTGTCTCGCTCACTGTTGTATTCTCAGTCCCCTGCATGCTGACGAGCATACGTGAGCCCATTTGACTTGAAATATCTGCTGCTTAGATAACCATGTATTTCCAAATGTTGAGCAAAGCAGTGTGTTTCTAGATTCAGCAAATGTAAGCATTTTGGTAAGTTTTGAGATGGTGGATTTCCTGAAACCAGGAGACGAGACGAGAGAAGAGGAATTATTCTGGAAAGATGTCTTCCTAGTGTCATTAAGTTATATTTACAGTTTGATGACAGAAAAAAAATATATGCATATATATGTTCAAGAGGAAAGGATAATAAAAAATAATTATGACTTTTCATTAAAAGCCTGGAAAACAGTAAAAACTAATGTATAAAAATATTTATCTGACATATGATTATGAGAACACAATATTATCATCGATAAAACTCTAGCAATTAGAAAAGATTCATCTCATCTCATCAATGACACATCTAATAGCTCTTTTCCTGACAAACCAGTTTACTTTTTATTTTGCATTAATTAAGATGTATCATGAATAGGTCATATGTATAGAGATACACACAAACTTTTTATTGTAAAATTTTACTGATTTACTTACACTCACTAGGAGTATTTGTTAGTCACTTTTATGCTTGAAGGGGCACATGGGAGGGATACCAGCATGAAATACATGTGGTAGACACAGATCCTCTTCTCTGAATTTTATTGTTAAGACAAACACCCAGGAGCACAATAATAAACTGTTCATCATAACAAACAATTTCCAAACCCAATTCCATTGTCGACATATTTCAAGCAATATTAAATACAATTGGAATACATTGCTGGAGTGTGTGATAACTGCGTATCAGTCTTTTCTATGCCACTAAAATCGAAGGCAAACCGGCCAGGGAGTGTGTTCATTTTTACCTATCAGCACTGTAGGCAGATAAAACCCTCATTTGTCCTGGCCTCTGTGGCACGTTGATATCACTGGCCAAACACTAATTTGGGCCGCATTCTTTTTGTGCAGGAAGGAACAGGAGCAATTTAAATCACCCTTAGGCAACTTTCATTGTCTTCATTCATGTTCCTTTCTTGGCACTGATTACTTATCTTGGCTCTCCTATTAACTTCTGTGTGACTTGAGGGATGCGGAAATTTAACAACTTACGTGATCTTCCTCATTTGTAAAACGCAACTAATTTACTTACCGTGGCAATGAACAGAATTCCTAATTATGCCAGGCAACTCTAATTACTTGAATTACTGGAAACAACTTGCCACAAATTTGGAGACTAGACGTGGGTTGTATAAAATGTCTCTAGTGTGACATATAGCTATTTCCATAATGTACCCATGTACCCTCCCCCCCCCCCCCCCCGCCGGATAGGATAAGAACTACCTCAGATATATTGTATTTGTGTCTTTGCAAGAGCCTGGGGTAGTTTTCTTTAATTGTTCTTAATAGGCAAATATTTTGTTTTAAACTAAACACATTCCTTTAGCCAAATATTTGGCATCAAATATTCAGATTAAATATAAATATGCTGGACTATATAGATCCATGTAATTACTCTTCCTGCTCAAAATCCTCTGTTAGATTTTCCCAACAATTTAATCCCTTTGTAAAGAAGGTATAAACACTTTTGTAGCAAACATTCTTATTTCTCTTCTCTCTTGCCACTTGCATCTACAGAGGCTAAAAACATAATTTATTTCCCTAGCCTCCCTTGCAGCTAGGGAGCCTACAACCATCCTGAGGAAAAGACCAAAATAATAACAAGAACAAGGAGCTGACTTTGTTGAGATATTCAGTCAATGTCATGAGCTTCTACTTTCAGAATTCTAACATGAAGAAAAATAAACCTTTATATATATATATATTATATATATATATTATATATATTATAATTTAAAAGACAAGGCAAATTTAAATGTGATAATCTAATCAAAGGAATCCAATAAATATTTCTCAAGTGCCATCTATGAAAGCAGTGCTGTGCTGGCATTGCAATGTTTACCAAAAACTTAGAATTCTAATATCTGCCTTTAAGAAGCTTATGGTAGACATTGAATATACTTAAAATAACCTTAAGTGTAATTATGGCACAGTAAATGAAATTTAATGTCCATTTCAGTTACCTAGAAAATAGATTTTTATTAGTAAAATACAGTAAAATTTTTACTGGTAAAAAAAAATCAAATTAGTAAAAGTACTAATTTTTAAATAGTAAAAACAATCCCTTTTGGTTTTGTAAAAAAGTATGCCTACCCTTTATACTTATGTTCTAAAATAATTAATAGAGGAGTGCCTGGGTGGCTCAGTTGGTTAAGCATCTGACTCTTGATTTCAGCCAGTCATGATCTCAGGAGTTTGAGATCAAGCCCTGAATCAGGCTCCACACTCAGTGCAGAATCTGCTTGGGATTCTCTCTCTCCCTCTTCCTCTGCCCCTATCCCCGCTTGCATTCTCATTCTCTCTCTCTAAAATAAATAAACAAAATCTTATAAAATAAATGAATAGAATAATAGATCTATTATTCTCCATTAAAATAAAAATCTTTAGTAGTACCATACCTCATATATATCCTGAGTACCCTCACAAGCAATTTTTTTAAAGATTTTTTATTCATTTGAGAGAGAGAGAGCGCGTGAGCACACCTGCAAGCATGAGTAGGTGAAGCAGACTCTCCACTGAGCAGGGCACCCAACACGAGGCCGATCCCAGACCCTGAGATTATGACATGAGTTGAAGGGAGATGCTTAACCCATTGAGCCACCCAGGTGCCCCACAAATTTTTAATAAAATAAAAATTCCATATTAAAGCCTTCAAGTCCTTTGTATTTGCTTCCTCAATTAACTTAGCAATCTTTTATTTAGAGTTATAATTATTATAGAAAGCTCAGTGGGAAAGAACTTTTCCAAAGGCTTGATGACTTGATACATTCATGGACTTTATGATAAGGGGAAATAATAATCTGAAGCCTAGAAATTTCACTTAAAATACTCCATCTTGGTAATGAATAACCAAGGTTAGTCTGGCTTCGACCTTAAAGATATGGTGTCAAAAACGTCAGCCTTGTCAGGTGGTCAGAGAGATGAGATGACCTGTACTTACAAGTGAAAGGGACCCGTGTAGACTGGGAAGAGACAGGCCACAGTAGGGACAACGGGAGTCACCAAAGCATTGTCCATGATGAGCTACTTCATACTCAGTGAAACCTCCATGTTCATAACCTACTGCAGGAAACGGAGAGGAACGTGTGTTCCTGAAGAAATCCTGTCAGAACGTGTGCTTAACTTTAAACCACTAGATAATGTTTAAATGTTGGAGGTCAGAGTTATTCATTGTTCTTTGAGAAGAATTTAATTTCCATTTTGTATTTGCATTTTTAATCCTCTGTCTATTTCAAGCTACATGACAAAGAAATTCAATTTCTAATCAGTAACACAGCCAGCAATTGTCTGATGTCCAGTTTCATTGTTAGTGCCCCCTTTCTTATACATTTTACTCACAGCTGTGGTAGTTGAATGGATGTCCCAGTTACATTGGAATATGGGTGGCAGCAGCTAGATATACGAGTTCAGCCCCAGGAATGACTAGGATGGCATCTAACATAAATCAAGGAGCTATAAGTCAAATGCAAATAAGTAAGCATATCATTTCCATGAGGGAAAAGATCACGTCTGACTTGCTTATCCTTGTATCACAGCACCTAGTACGTTGCCTGGCACATAGTAGGTTCCCAGTCAGTAGTTA
The DNA here is from genome assembly GCF_053574225.1 of Canis aureus. Lineage (NCBI taxonomy): Eukaryota > Metazoa > Chordata > Mammalia > Carnivora > Canidae > Canis > Canis aureus. Next base: position 1,559,087 of record NC_135618.1, read on the forward strand.
CTAGGTCTACAGTTTGAAAAAACAGGGTCAGAAATATCTTGGGAGTGTTATTTATAAGAATAATACATTAGCAACAAGGACACGATGTGGTACAAAAATCTTTGTAAGTTAAAAAATGTATTATATTCTAGGAGTCAAAAATCGGAAATACTCTGAGAACTTGTTGGGCTTAAGTCTACAAATGTAGAAAATTATTTTGTCTGCAGTACTTAGCCTTGTGGTCAGTGTAGCTGACTGCTCTAACAAAAACTCTCCAAATCTCAGCAAATAATGTAATAAAATATTTATCACATACTCTTTTGAATGTCACATGCAGTGAACTCTATGAAAGCAATCATCCAGAGATCCAGGCTCCTTGTATTTTTTTGCATCTATTTTCTCTAAACCTTTAGATGTTTCTCCATCAGCCAACAGGTGAAGAAAGAGAATGAGATATTTATGTACTGAGAAATTGGCATACATCACTTCTACTCACATTCTATTGTTGAAAAACTAGTCACAAGTCCACACTTAAAGGGTGTGGACAATGTACTCTCACTCAGGAATGAGGAGAGGATGGAAATTGGTCAGCACCAGCAACGTCTATTACAGGCCATTCTTCCAAACATCACATGCCTGTTATTTGTTTTCCCATGCATAGAATATACTCATTTCTCTTCCAGAAAGGCAACCCAAAATCACATTCAGTCATTGGATCCAGGTCAAAGCACAGAGACAGGCCTTGGGTGGTAGGCAGTCTTCTCTGTAGGATCTTGATGTGGTTCCTAGTGGGCCAGGGGCCTAAAAACTAAAAGGAAAAGTAATCCATACTCTCATACATAGTGAAATATACTGATTAAGATAATCAGAAAAAAAATCCCACACAATAGAAGCTTGTGTTTAGATAGAGAAAGGATAAAAGACACTATCAATAACAAATATGAAGCATGACTAGGCAGGATGTGAAGACCCCTACTGTGGTGTGAGTGGGAGGGATGTTCCTTAATTAGACTCTAGTTCTACTAAGAAAAACAAACTCATCCATTTTTTTTTTTTTTCCTAAGACCTGTGGCTCCAGGCTCTGAGAAGTTCTTCCTTTTCCATTTAGCTTCCATTGCCAGATCCGATGTGAATTTACCTCGGTAGGTGCCCCATGTTCACAGCTTATCTGGCGAATGCAAGTATCGAGGCCAAAGAGTTATTTTAAATATCACATAAATTCAGGCTCTTGGTTTCTTTAGCCATAAAATTTCCTTGAGAACTTACTAGGCTTTGATCTTTCGATTCTAGTCTATCTTGTCCATGCAGTTCTCTCCACTGGATGGTAGCTTCATTAGGCCATCAGACGTGGCTTGGGGGGTTATACCCTGAATCTGATTTTTGCCAGAAGAGCAAAGACTTAGTAGTCTTTTGATTCCCAGAGGTAAATTATTTCCTATTGTTTTGAACCTAGAAGCAATTGTCGTTAGCTTTCCTTCAAGGCTTCAGATTTATGGACTTTCTCTTAAATGTCACTTCAGCTAACGAACCTGCCCATTTTTGGCTTAAGCTCATCTCTTTCTGTCAAGATTCTGTTGAAAATAGCAAGAGCACCCAACACATGGTCATGTTGATTCTTTCTCATTACTCCTCCTTGGCGCTATGGGCTCTGTGAACATGTGCCTACTTTCCACATTATCACCAGTAATGGTTTTACGCCACGTTTTGAAAAGCAGAAGAAGGCTTTCAAACCTTGTAGCTTCGGACTCCTTGCCATCTACGGCCCACACACCTCACATTCACTTAATGCCTCGTATTTTAGTTTCTGCCACGGTACCTCCCAACTATCCATTTCTATATGCAGAGGCTTACAGCCGCAACAAGCAACCTCAACGTTGAATGGCTGCGTGAACCATAGAAGTTTCTTTCTAACTCGTGTCACAGTTCAATGTAGCTTTTGGCGGAGGAGTTGGCACATGTGCAAGCTCTGCTTTACTGCCTCACAGATGCTTATCCCAGTGATTCGTGATTCCTCCACCAGCCATTCTCAAATTACAGTCCATGGACCTTTGTAGGGAGGTGGTGGCCTATGAGGCCAAAACTTTTTGTTTGTTTGTTTTTCTTTTAGTAATTAGTGGAAATTATATGTCTTTTTCAGTATGTTGACATCCATAGTGATGAAAAAAAGTGAATAGGACCGCTGGTGGCTTCACACGAATCAAAGCAGTGCGTCAAAATGTAATCATAGCCCCTGTCTTCTTCATTGCCACTCACTTGCAGTCAAAGCATCATCAATTTCTTATAAATGTCCTTGGTGAGGGAAGAATAATCACTTCAATAAATCTTAACTTTTGAGCACAAATCTTTTTCATATTCTGCATGAAGAAGTGAGTGTGTGGATAAGGCAACTTCTGCACATCAAAGTATAATCCATGGTAGACCCAAGGACATACCCTTTTTCTATTATTTGAGTTTCAACATCAACTTGTCTTTTTTTTCTAGAATACTGTTTCTGCTTGAAAGAACAGGCAATTCAGACTTTGGTATTCGGTGGAAATTTCCTCAAAAATTAACAAAGTGAGCCAGTTATTTCAAGGACAACAATTGTCAGTATTTGTGAGAAGTGGTAAAAGTCAAGGTTTCAAGTAAAAAATAGATTTTTAGGAATTTAGAATTTAGAAGTTTCAGAAATTTGTGCCACTATGAGCCTGAAGGCTTCCCAGTGTTCGAAGAGTTTTCTGATGAGACTGGTGGTAGTATTCATACTGTATAATGAAATGTATCAACATTTGGAAGATAATGTACAGTTCGAGAATCCACTGTTTTCCAAAGGGCTAATGCTTCATATGGCAACGTCGTATACTGGTAAACTGTCCACTCAGAGTGCAGTAGAGAGCCATGGATTTTAATGAAACAGAATATTAAAAGTCAGTTGTTATAGTTTCAGATTCTGTATTGCAATGAGACTTTCAGAAACCAGGAGCTTTTGTGAAGTATCAAAGAAGAGTACCCAAAATCGTCTTAAAATGCTTCTTTTTCCAACTATTTGTTTACGTGAGGCTGAATTTTTTTTCATATGCAGTGTCAACATGAAAGAAATTCACAGAATTTCAAACAATGCCACTCTTCTCAATATTTTTTTCTTGTGTTTGACATTAGGGTTATTTTTAATGTAGCTGCAATTAGAAAGATTTTGACAATATTCCTCCCATTACAAGGATTATTCTTATCTTTTTCTATTCACTTCTACTTGTTATTTGTGTGTTTTGTAAATATGTGTCCTCTTTTTCTGTAATTACCATTTATTGAGCCCTCGCTATGATTTGCCCTTGACAAGGTGCTTTACTTTTATATTTAAATACTCAAAAAAAAAATCCCATGAGGAAGAATTATCTCCATTTTACAGAAGAGAAAATCTAGGTGCAAGATGGTGAGGCAATTTACCCAACATCCTCTGGAACCAGAATTCAAACCTAGATTTATTCCAATTCCATTGTCTCTGTCCTTTCCCCTTTCTTATATTCCATTATAGAAAAATAACTGTCCTAAATCAAAGCCTGGGCATCTGATTTTCCATGAAATTATATTAGTCTTAATAGATTGCCAACTCCGACTCACATTGTCCGGAACCTTAGGATTTTAGGAAATCTTTAGAACTTAATTCAGAACACGTTCTTAGATACATACAAGAGATATTTCTCTCACTAGAAAATATCCTGGCTGAAATATGATAGTTATTTAATAATTACACTCACACTCTACTAGAATATGACATTGATTCTTCTACTCTCAAAGTGTTAGCTTGAAAATTGCCTTGTCAGATTCTATCATTTTTAGGTGTAAAGATGTTTATACCAGACTTTCTAATTAGTCTCGTAGCAGCCGTTCTGGCAAGTTCAGTCTGTGGAAGAGGTAAATTTTCCACCACCCTCCCTATTTGCTGCCATCCTGCCTTGGAATCTCATCACCCTCCTCTAAAACTGGGGCAATAAATATGTGACACAATTCGTCTGCTTTTTCTTATTTTAAAAATTATTTTTCTCAATTCAACTCTTCTTACTCATTACTTATTGATGAAACCATGGTTCAAACATTCAGTGCCCCTCAAACGTCTACTGAATTAAGGACAAATTCCAGCTTGGAATGTATGCGAAGCCTCCTCCCAGGCCTTGGCGCTTCTCCCCTTACTGCCGTGGACTTCCTCTGAGCCCTCCCCGGACTAGACCACCCTTTGTCCGACTTGCCTTGTCCTCTCTCAGCCCTTTACCCGCCTATGCCGGTTCTTTCATCAAAGGAAAAGGATGTCCTCTCCATCCTATTCAGACCTAATTAAATTCTTTTTATTCTTCAGTGTCTCTCTGAATCCTGACCTTTACCCAAAGCTTTACCAGACTATTTTATATAATATTTTCATTCTCTGAACTCCCAGTTTTCTATTTGTATCTTTCTTAGAGCCTCTATTATGTCTTATTTTACCTTATCTGTTTGTGTACCCGGCTTACTTGGAAATTAGACTCATAACTTTCTTGAACAAAGAAATCCTGCCTTACTCATCTTCTATCTTAATAATGACTTATGTAGAACAGTTCCTCATTCTGCGTAGCAGTATAGGTAAATATGCTTTCTACCCTTCTAAGTTTACTAATTATCTAATAGAGATGGAAAATTCTATGGGAATGAACATCATCCAGGAAGTAGATGGTTTTAAATTTATTTTTAAATTTAATTTTTAAAAAATCTTAAATTTTATTTATAACAATTATTTTTAAATTTTAACATTATTTTCTTGACACTAGTTTTGAGATGGAAACTGTTGTCCACATGTGGACCATACTCTCACCATAGTTATTCTCCAGATGACTTTTTCTGCATATGACTTTTCATTAGTTCAGGACCATTTTCTACATGCTAGTCTATTCAAATAGGTCATAAAAAGACAAAATCTGTCTTTCTTCTTCTAACTTGGTGATAATGCATAATTGTGTTTGGATTTAGCATCTCTGATATGAATTTCAAGACAGCCCATGATTATTATTCTATAACTGGAAGAAGAGATGATGGACTTTATACATCAATATCCAAAGTTGTGGAACTCCTAGGAAATACTGGCTCTCATTGAAACCCAGGACCTGGTGTAGTGTTCAGAATGAAGAGAACTGTACAGAAACTCACCTTAAAGTAGTAGTAAAATGAGTCAAATTGGATTTTGAAAAGGCTCAATGTTTCAGGCAAAATAACAGTATTTTAATCAGATGTATCGCTTTTCCAAGTACAGGAAAGATCTTTTCAGTAATTCCCCATACCATATCAGAAACCATACTATTATTCAATTTAGCAAGTGAAAACTGATGATACTAAATAAGGTCAAGGACTAGCTCGCAACTCTATCAGAGGTGACTGCTCTTAATCGATCATGGGCTCAAGATTGGCTTCAGGTCCTTCTCAAGGCTACATCTTAAGTACTGGTTCCTGGTTGGTCTGCTCAGGGCAGGAACCAATTTGTCTGCCATCCCTGAGTGCCCAGAGAATCTCTATAAATCAAAGTCCAGGTTTACTTCCCTTTGGACCTTTGAGAAAGGAAAAAGAGTGGGATATGTGCACATTTCTTTGGGGATATTGACACCTTGTAGTTGAATGGCTTGATAATAAGATGAGTATATATTCAACTCCAGCAGATAATGCCAAATTGTTTCTCAAAATTACTGAACTACTTACAGTCATTCCAGCAGAGAATTCCTGGTATTATTCATTAGTCCCTATGCATAGTACTATCAGTCATTTTTAATTTTAGCCATTCCAGTGGACATGTAATAGAATCTCATTGTGATTTAAATTAACATTTTCCTGATGACTAATGATGTTGAGCACCTTTTTATATGCTTATTAGCCATTTGGATATGTTTATTTATGAAGTCCCTATTCAAGACTCATGTGTTTTTTAATAGGACACACTTTTCTTATTTATTAATAAGATTTCTTTAAATATTCTGTATAAATATTTTATATTGATTATATATGATTTAAATATATTCTCCTACTCTATGGCTTGTTTTTCCACTTTTAATAAGCAGAAGGTTTTTAAAATTTTAAAATCTAATTTCCATCAGTCTTTTTTGGGTAGGATATGCTTTTTGGATTCTTTTTAAGAAATATGGCTACCAGAGTCATGAAGATATTCTCTTCATGAGAATTACAATCTAGAAGTTTTATTTCCTTATTTTTTATATTTCAATATTATAATCTAGAAGTTTTATTTCCGTATTTTTTATATTTCAATCTATACTCATCTAGATTTTATTTTTTTTCAAAGGTTTTATTTATTTATGCATGAGAGACACAGAGAGAGAGGCAGAAACATGGGCAGAGGGAGAACAGGCTCCCTGCAGTGAGCTTGATGTGGAACTCAATCCCAGGACCCCGGGATCACGCCCTCAGTGAAAGGCAGATGCTCAACCACTGAGCCACCCAGGCACTCCTAGATTTCATTCTTTTATGTAATATAAAGTAGATATCAAGTTTTATTTAATTTTTTCTATTATGGCTACCTAGTTCAAGTAGTTATCACTAATCAAATGTCCACATATGCATCATTCATTCCTAGACTCTGTTCTTCCCATTGATTTATTTCTCTATCCTTAAGTCATTACTACATATTTTAATTCCTGTGTCCTTATAATTATACTACTTGGGAGAATAACTCTCCCTTTTGGTGGCTTGGCTATATACTTTATATAGTAGACTATAATTGCCTGCACTTGTGTAGGCTCCTATCTTTACTACGTGAGCGTAGACTATGCTCAATCCATCTTCGTATACATTTTAGAAGCAATTCACCAAACCCTTTAGAAAAGCAAACCTGTAATGATTTTGATTAGGATTTGTGAAGTCTGTGAATAAATCTGGGGAGAACTGACACCTTCACAATATTGTAACTTCCAATCCATATATCCCCTAGCTCTAGAGGGGATATATATACAGATCTATAGATATTCTTTACTTTGCCCCAATAATGTTTTATGGTATTTTGTAAGATATTATATGCATAATTTATTCTACTCCTATGTATTTTAATACTGTCGTGAATGGTACTTTAAAAATATTGAGGTATAATTGACAAAACGTGTATGTATTTAGGTATACAGTGTGATGATTTGATAAGAGTATACAAGGTAGAAATAGCAAAGTATTTCCTTAATCTGATTAAGAGTATCTACAAAAGACATATCAGACATCATACTTTGTGGTGAAATACTGAAATTTTATTCTGATTCTGAAAACGAGACAAAGGTGTTCACTATCACTATTTATATTTTATGTTGTACTTATACTGTCACAAGGTAAGAAAAAAATATTTTTTTCTGGTATTTGGAAATAAAATTATTTTTTAATATTAATCTTATATCCAGCAACTTTGATAAATTCCCTTGTTAGTTAAAACAATTTATTTCTAGATTTTGGGGAATTTATATCATCTACATTTATGCCATCTCTTACAATTATTATATGTTGTGTTTTTCTAATTTCAAATATATGAACATAATATATATTATGTTCATAATAGCCTTCACTTTTTAATGTTATAGAACTTCTAGTGATGGCCTCATTTTCATTCCTATTATAATATATGTCTTCTCTTTTTTTTTTTTCTGAATCAGTCTCAGTCAGGACCTTCGCCAATTTTGTCAATCTTCTCAAAGAACCACCTTTCATCATTGTTAATTTTCTTAACTCTGTGTTTACCTGATATTTCAATAATTTCTTCTATTCTTTTAATATTTCCAAACTTCTGTATGTTGAGAAGTTTATTTCTTTGTTCTTTTTCTGATTTCTGTAAATGGATGCTTGATTATTGGTTTTTAGTCTTTCTTTTTAATTAATACATGAATTTATGGCTATAAATTCCTCACAAGTTTGGCTATAAACAGGTTTAGCTGTAAACAAATATATCTACAAACTTTTCACAAGTTTTGGCATGTAACATTATTATTCTATTAAATATTTTCTAATGTCCATTTTGATTTCTTTTTTAACCCATGGGTCTTTTTAGAATACTTACTCTGAATTTGCAAACATCTGGAATTTTCTTTTTTATTTGCATATGATTTCACTTATATATGGAACTTAAAAAACAAAACCAGACAGACTCTTAAATAGGGAATAAATTGTTGGTTGCCAGAGGAGAGATGAATGGGAGAGATGGGTGAAATAGATAGAGAGAGTAACAGGTACAAGTTTCCAGTTATAAAATAAATAAGTGGCAGAGATGAAAAGTACTGCGTAGGGAATATAGTCAATAATATTCTAATAATGTTGTATGGTGACATATAGTGACTATACTTATGGTGCACATTGCCAAAGGTATAGAATTGTTGAATTAATACTAAAAAAATGGTGATATAGCATTTTACACCTATCACAGGTGCTAAAACGTAAAAAGTCTGTAAACTAGGTATTCTTCGAAGAAAGAAAAAAATGGAGATGATGCAGCAGTAGTTGTTTATTCCAGGAAGTTATTCCAGTTTATTCCTGTTAATGATTTGCTAAATTCTTCTGAGAATAGTATATTTCAATCCTTTGAAATGTGAAGAAGTTTGCAAGTGTTCCACATACATTTGAATAGAATATATATTATACAATTTTTGGTATGATGTTCTTTAAATGTAAATACACTTTTTAAATCATATTGTTCAAAACTTCTCTATACTTATTGATTTATTTGGTTTTTTCATATATTTCAATTATTTTTTATTAAGTTTTGATTTTTAATTCCAAGATAGTTAACATCCAGTGTTATATTAGTCTCAATTGTACCATATAGTGATTCAATAAATTCTGTACAGTACTCAGTTCTCATCACGATAAGTGCATCTTTTAATTCCCCTCACTTATTTCACCCATCTAGCCACCACCTCCCCTTTGGTGGCCATTAACTTATTCTCTCTAGTTGAGAGTGTTTTCTGATTTCTTTTTCAGTTACTGGGAGAGTTGAATGAAAACCTCTCACTGCAATTGCAGATTAACTCTAATTGCTTCTAGAACTTTCAATTTTTTCACAACTTATTTGAGGTTATATTATTAGTTCCATAAAATATGATATGATTTCTTTTTTTATATAAATTTATTTTTTATTGGTGTTCAATTTGCCAACATATAGAATTCAAGATGCGTTTCAGTGTCTCCTGACACCTGTCTGTACCTGATTTGCCCTTGTTTCTAGGATGTAATCCCCAAGAACATCTTGTTTGAGGACTTTGATCTTATTTTTCCCCTTAACTTCAAGGAAGTATAAAAAGACTCTACTCAGATTTTCTGTCCCCATTTTAGACTTGCCCATAATGAAGAGTTATTCCAAATAATGATGCTGTCTGCATCACTATTATTCTACATCTTGAACTCCTATTTCTTTACTGCCTGTTAGTTCTATGATACTTCAGTTTGATGTTTCAAAATACTTTGTATTTTTGTCTGTTTTCTGTTAGGGGGGTTGGTCTGAATTATTTGTATTAATATCATTGAAAGAAGATTTGTTTTTATACTGTTTCTGGTGTTACCTTCTTTTTCTCTAGAATTTTCATTTTTGTATTGTCGTATCTGCTAGTCCTGCCTTACTTTAAAAAAAAAGTTTTTTATTTAAATTCCAGCTGGTTAACATACAGTGTAATATTAGTTTCAAGTGCATGGTATAGTGATTCTACACTTCCATACAACACTCATTGCTCATCACAGCAAATGCACTTCTCAATCTCTATCACCTTTATTATTCAAAGTTTTTTTCCCTTAACTTTTTCTTTAAATTCTAGTTAGTTAAAATAGAGTGTAATATTGGTTTCATGAGTAGAATTAGAATTCAGTGGTTCATCACTTACATACAACACCTAGCGCTCATCATAACAACTACCCTCCTTAATACCGACCATCCATTAGCCCATCCCCTACCCACCTCCCTCCATCAATCTTCAGTTCATTTTCTATCGTTAAGGACCTCTTATGGCTTGTTTCCCTCTCTCCTTCCCTCCTCCCCCATTATGGTCATCTGTTTTGTTTCTTAAATTCCATGTATGAGTGAAATAATGTCTCTTTCTGACTGACATATTTTGCCTTGCATAATACACTCTAGCTCCATCCACATCATTGCAAATGGCAAGATTTCATTCTCTTTAATGGCTGAATAATATTTCTGTGTGTATATATATGCCGCATCTTCTTTATCCATTCATCAGTTGATGGGCATTTGGGTTCTCTCCATAGTTTAGCTGTTGTTGATAATGCTGCTATAGACATCTGAGTGTGTACACCCCTTTGAGTCTGTATTTTTGTATCCATTGGGTAAATACCTACTAGTACAATTGCTGGATCATGGGGTAGCTCTATTTTTAACTTTTTTGAGGAATTTCCATGTTGTTTTCCAGAGTGGCTGCACAATTTTCATTCCCACCAACAGTGTAAGAGGGTTTTCCTTTCTCTACATCCTTGCCAATACCTGTAGTTTCCTGTGTTGTTAATTTTACCCATTCTGACAATTGTGAGGTGAATCTCATTGTGGTTTTGATTTGTGTTTCCCTTATGATGAGTGATGTTGAGCATTTTTTCATATGTCTTGTTGGCTATCTGGATGTCTTCTTTGGAAAAATGTCTATTCATGTCTTTTGCCCATTTTTTAGCTGAATTATTTCGTTTTCGGGTGTTAAGTTTTTAAGTTCTTTATAAATTTTGGATACTAATCCTTTATCAAATATGTCATTTGCAAATAACTTCTCTCATTCTGTAGGCAGCCTTTTAATAGTGTTGATTGTTTCTTTTGCTATGCAGAAGCTTTTTATCTTGATGAAGTCCTAATCATTCATTTTTACTTTTGTTTCTCTTGCTTCTGGCAATGTGTCTAGTAAGAAGTTGCTGTGGCTGAGGCCACAGAGGTTACTGCCTGTGTTATTCTCTAGGATTTCTATGACTTTTAGTTTCACATTTAGGTCTTTCAAACATTTTGAATTTTTTTGTGTGTATATAGTGTAAGAAAGCGGTCCAGTTTCATTCTTCTGCATGTTACCGTATAGTTTTCCCAACACCATTTGTTAAGAGCCTGTCTTTTCTGTTGGATAATCTTTCCTGCTTTGTTGAAGACTAGTTGTGTAAAAGTTTTATCCTTATAAAAGCTGTCTCAAGTCTGAAGATAGCTACTCACAAGCATATTCTTCTCACAGTTTCTGTTTTATAGTTGTTTTGGTTTAGATTTGTTTTCCATTTAAATTTTTAATTTACCTGAAATATAATTTGAAATAATTTTTTCTCCAAGAAAAATTTGCCAATATCTTTATTAAATAATATTTTGTTTTCTCATTTATTTGAAACCCCTATTTAGTATATCCTAAATTATTTTCAGATTATTTCTGGTTTTATATATTGGTTCATTATATTTTTGTGAAAATATCACAGTTTAATTATGTTAGCTTTGTTATACAGTTAATATATTTGGTGTTTGATGTTTTACATTGGAATTTTTCTTTTCAAAAACTTTTGGGGGCACCTGACTGGCTGAGTCAGTAGAACATGTGACTCTTAATCTCAGTGTCCTGAGTTCAAGCCCCACATTGGGCATGGAGCCTACTTTAAAACAAAAACAAAAACAAAAACAAAAAGCAACAAAAACTAATGATTCTCTAACATCAAGCTTAATGGTGAGAAAACTCTTAAAACAGTAAACAAGGAAAAGATATTCCCTCTTACCACTCATTTTCAACATTATGCTAGCTAATGCAATAAGGCAAGAAAATTATACTAAGCTATACAGAATGAGAAGGAAGAATTAAACCTTTTTCACAGATGTCATAATTATTTGTGTACAAAATTCAAGTGAATCAACAAAAACATTCCTGGAACTAAGAAGCCTTAATAAAGGTTGTGGGGTACAAGATCACTACACTAAGTCAATTGTTTTCATGTATAGTAGCAATGAAGAATTGCAATCTGAAATTAAAAGCACAATACAATTTACATTAGCATCCAAAAATATGAGATACTTAGATGTAAATTTGACAAAGTACGTATAAGTTCTATACAAGGAAAACTATAAAATTCTGATGAAATCAAAGAACTAAATAAATGAAGATATATTGCATGTTAGTTGGTAGGAAGACTCAATATTGTCAAGTTGTCAGGTCTTCTCAACTTTATCTGTAGATCCAAAGCAATCTCAATAAAAATCTCAGGAAGTTACTTTGTGGATATTGACTAATTGATTCTAAAATTTATAAAATAGCCAACATGATTTTGAAGAACAAAATTGGAGGAGTGGCACCACCAACTTCTAACCTAATATAAAGCTACAGTAATCAAGACAATGTGGTATAGGTAAAAGAATACACAAGTATTCTTGTTCAATAATTCTGGAACAATTGATCCGTTTGCAAAAAAGAGAAAGGAATGTAGACACAGATATTACACCTGTCATGAAAATTAAGTCCAAATGTGTATACCTACATGTAAATTGCAAAACTCTAAAAGACCTAGTAGATAATATAGAATAAAACCTATATGACCTTGGATCTGATGATGACTTTTCAGGTGCACCATCAAAGGCATGATCTATGAAAGACATAATTGATAAACATAACTTTTCAGGCTTCTCCTCCCACCTTTCCTGAAAACCTTAATCTCTACTTTTGTATCTTACTACACTCTGACTGGCTGCTTGATAAAGAAACTCGGCCCAGTGATCAGCTTTCTTGCAGTGTGTTCATAACCCGTTTTCAACTCTGAAGCTATGCAGTGTGTTCATCTTGATCTTAAATCTGACCATCTCTGTCTCCTACTCAGGTCGCTGCAAAGGCTCCCTGCTGACCTAAGGTTAAAATCTAAAACCTTTATCATGGCTTATAAGACTTTTTGATTGACCTCTGTTTCCTTTTTTTCTTTCTTAATATTTTTCTGCTCTCTACACCAGGCAGTCTGAATCTTGTTTAGATTTTCTACTAAAATGTGTTCTCTCTAACCTTATGGACTTCTCACAAGCTGCTTCTTCTGGTCAAGGCCCCATGCTTTTATTTCTGTAACCCGTCCTTGGACCTCAAAGACAGGGTGAGTGGCTACTTTTAGGTGTGTCCATGGCAACCGTTGCTTCTTTCCATTCTCTAGCACTTAGCAGATCTTATTTTTCTTCCTTGAATACTTTTTATAGCCCCTACACTAGACTTTGAGCTATATGAGGAAAGAAAACAGTTTTGTTCACCACGTTATCCCCCACACCTAGCACAGAACCTGGAGTGTATTATGTGGTCCATTAATATCTGGTAGAATTAATAATTAACCAAGTGCCAAGTGTCATTTACAGTATTTAAAATTTTCTGTATAATTTATTCCTACTTTCACATGCTTTTGATTAATCTTTTTGCATAATTGCTATGTAAAATCTCATTTTAATTATTTTTATTTTTTGAGAAACCGTTTAATATTTATTTTTCACTTTTACATCTTTTGGTACTCCAAATTACTATTTCATTAGTCACTATACTTAGTTTTTGCTTTTCTCCAGGATTTTTTTTCCTCTTTGACACACGGATTGTGTCTTGTTAATCACTGGAACTTCAGTGACTAGAATAGTGAATATATATGGGATTAATGAATAAATACATAATTTTAAGGCTATAATTTTTCTAACTAGTTTGAAGTTTATATTTTAATTTTCTCTGTAACTTAAGAGTTAAGTAAGGTATTTTTTTTAAATATTTAATTTATTTGCTCTGTGTGTGTGTGAGAGAGAGAAAACATGCATGTGTGAACAGGGAGTGGGAGAGAGGGGAGAAAGAATCTCAAGTAGACTCCACTCTGAGCACAGAGCCCAACCTGGGGCTGGATCTCATGACTCTGAGATCATGACCTGAACCAAAAATCAGGAGTCAGATGCTTAACTGACTGAGCCACCCAGGCAGCCCTAGAGTTAAGTAAGATATTTTTATAATTTCCAAATAGTTGAGAGTTTTATCTTTCTTTTTACTTTGTATTACTGCATTATAATTTTCCTGCAATTAAATCATAAAAATAGAACATTTACAATCTGTGCTTTTGAAAATTTGTTGGGGCTTTCTTTGTGGAATAATATCTGATCAGTATTTTTTAAAGCTAACCTCACTACTTAAGTATAAGGTTTCCATAAGTTACCAATTTTGACTTGGAACTATGAAATCAATAATATAGAATTCAGATCTCATTACTTATTTAGTTTTTACTTAGTTCTGGGAAAAAAGATTCTTAAAAATGAGTTACATCTCCTTTTGTCCCATTTATTTTAACTTTCTTGCATTTCTAACATTTCTGCAGATTATATGTTAATATCTTATTATTTGTTACATAAAGATTTGTGTTTATGGACTATATCTTTTACCAAGTTAACTCCATATCTGTCCAATTTAAAGCTTCTTGCTTTAAAATACTTTTATATTATCTTAATATTTCTTTCTTGATCATATTTTCTGGCATATTTTTGCCTAATACTTTATTTTATTGTATTTTATTTCTCTAATACTTTATTTTTAACCCTTTCTGTCATTTTTCTATTTTTTTTAAATTTTTATTTATTTATGATAGTCCCAGAGAGAGAGAGAGGCAGAGACATAGGCAGAGGGAGAAGCAGGCTCCATGCACTGGGAGCCCGACGTGGGATTTGATCCCGCGTCTCCAGGATCGCGCCCTGGGCCAAAGGCAGGCGCCAAACCGCTGCGCCACCCAGGGATCCCTGTCATTTTTCTTTGACTGCTATCTATATAAATAGCTTACAATTAGACTTGTCTTGTGATCCAGTCTGAGAGTCTTTTCAGTATACTAGGATTTAATTAATTTACAATTAGCAACACAGGTGACAAAGTTTGATAATAATTGATAATTTAAAATATATCATGTACTATTCTAAATACTTTTATCTAGTAACACATTAATTCTTATAATAGCTCAACCAAGTCAATATATAAATACATACATCAATTAATATAAACATTTTACTAGGTTACACAAAGATTCTGAGTGACTTGCTAAGGTTATAGGGGTAAAAAAATAGAAGAGCCAGGAGTATATCTAAGTAGTCTGGCAGGAGGGCCTGCTTTAACCACCAGGTTTTATTATCATGTAGTTTTATGTTGATTTTGAAAACTTTAGGTAGTACCTTACATAAATACTGTGTATTTATCATTTAAAAATACCGTTTTCATTTTCCTTTGGATATATACCCAGAAGTGGGCATTGCTGTATAATATGATAGTTCTATTTTTAATTTTTTAAAAAGGTTTTATTTATTTATTCATGAGAGACACACAGAGAGAGGCAGGGACACAGGCAGAGGGAGAAGCAGGCTGCCTGAGGGGAGCCGGATGCAGGACTTGATCCCAGGACTCAGGGATCATGACCTGAGCCCAAAGCAGGCGCTCAACTGCTGAGCCACCCAGGTGTCCCCTATTTTTAATTTTGAAGAATCTCTATATTGTTTTCCATAATGGCAGCACTAATTTCTATTCCCACCAACAGTGCATGAGAATTACCATTTCTCCACATTCTCACCAATTCTTACCTCTTGTCTTTTCGTGATAGACATTCTAGCAGGTTATTTACAACAGCCAGCATAAGGGAACAACCTAAGGATCCATGACTGGATGCACTGACAATGGAATAGTAATCCATCATGAAAGTAAAGGCCTTCTGCTATTTGCAACAACGTAGGTCAACCTTGAGGGCATTATGGTAAGTGAGATAAGTCAGACAGAGAAAGACAATACGATATAATGTCACATATATGTGTAATCTAATAAAGGCAAACTTGTAGAAATAGAAAGTAGAATGGTAGGGACGCCTGGGGGGCTCACTGGTTGAGTGTCTTCCTTTGGCTCAAGGTTTGATCCCGGGGTCCTGAGATCGAGTCCTGCATTGGGGTTCCCTGCATGGAGCCTGCTTCTCCCTCTGCCTGTGTCTCTGCCATTCTCTCTGTGTCTCTCATAAATAAATAAATAAAATATAAAAAAAAAAAAAGAAAAAGAAAGCAGAATGGTAGTTACCAGTGACTGGGAGATGGGGAGACTGGGGAGATGTTGGTCAAAGAGTACAAACTTGCAGTCGGAAGATGAGTAATGGAGAAATAATGCATTCATAGTGATTACAGTCAACAATAGTATATTACAGGCATACTTTATTTTATTGTACTTTGCTTTACAGATACTGCTTTTTTTTTCTTTTCTTTCTTTTCTTTTCTTTTCTTTTTTTTTTTTTTTTTACAAATTGAAGCTTTGTGGCAACGCTTGTGTTGAGCAAGTCTGTCAGCACCATTTTCTCAATGGCATTTGCTCACTTTCTGTCTCTGTGGCTACATTTGATGGTTCTCACCATAGTTCTTAATTACTATATTTGTTCTGGTAATCTGCGATCAGTCATGTTTGATCCTATTATTATAATTGTTTAGGGGCACTATAGAGTGACCTTGATTAATAAGTGTCTATGTGTTCTGATTGCTTCACTGGCCATTTCCCCATCTCTGTTTCTCTCCTTAGACCTCCCTCTTCCCTGAGACACAATATTGAAATTAGATCAGTTAATAACCCTACAGCGGCCTCTAAGTGTTCAAGTGAAAGGAAGTATCAAATGTCTTTCACGTTAAATCAAAAGCTACAAATGATAAAGCTTAGTGAGGAAGGCATGGCCAAAGTCAAGTGGCCAAAAGCTAGGCCTCCTGCACCAAACAGCCAGGTTTTGAATGCAAAGTAAAAGTTCTTGAAGGAAATTACAGGTGCTACTCCAGTGAAATATGAATGATAAGAAAGCAAAATAGCCTTATTGCTGATATGGAAAAGGTTTAGTGGCCTTCTTAGATCGAAGCAGCCCCAATATTCCCTTAAACTAAAGCCTAATCCAAAGTAGAGCCCTAACTCTGTTCAGTTCTTTTTCTTTTTAAAAATATTTTATTTATTTACTTATTTGAGAGAGAGAGAGAGAGAGA
The DNA here is from genome assembly GCF_053574225.1 of Canis aureus. Classification (NCBI taxonomy): domain Eukaryota; kingdom Metazoa; phylum Chordata; class Mammalia; order Carnivora; family Canidae; genus Canis; species Canis aureus. Next base: position 1,576,011 of record NC_135618.1, read on the forward strand.
GAATACAACCAGGAGGGAGGAGAAGAAGGAGAGGCAGACTCCTTGCTAAGTAGGGAGCCCAACACTGGGCTCAATCCCAGGACCTTTGAATCATGACCTGAGCCGAAGACAGATGCTTAACTGACTCAGCCACCCAAGTACCCCTAACTCTCTCCAATTCTATGAAGTCTGAAGAGGTGAGGAAGCTAGTGGTAGTTGGTTCATAAGGTTTAAGTAAAGAAACCATCTTCATTACATAAAAGTGCAAGGTGATGCAGCAAGTGGTGATGTCGAAGCTGTCGCAAGTTGTCTGGATGACCTAGCTAAGATAATTCATGAAGGCAGCTGTACTAAACAACAGATTTTCAATGTAGATGAAAGATGATGCCATCTAGAACTTTCACAGCTAGAGAGAAGTCAATGCTTGGCTTCAAAGCTTGAAACATTCTGACTCTCTTGTTAAGGACTAATGCAGCTGGTTCATCAGCTATTCTGAAAATCCTATGACCCTTAAGAATTATGTAAATCTACTCTGTCTATCCTTTATAAGTGGAACAGCAAAGCCTTGATGACAACACATCTGTTTACATCATGGTTTACTGGATATTTTAAGCCCACTGTTGAGCACTACTGCTCAGAAAAGAAAAAGAAAAAGAAAAAGAAAAAGAAAAAGAAAAGAAAGAAGAAAGAAAAGAAAAGAAAGGAAAGAAAGAAAGAAAGAAAGAAAGAAAGAAAGAAAGAAAGAAAGAAAGAAAGAAAGGTTGGTTCCTTTCAAAATATTACTGCTCATTGCATCTGGTCACTGAAGAGCTCCAATGGAGACATACAAGATTCATGTGGTTTTCATGCCTCCTAATACAACATTCATTCTGCAGCCCATGGATCAAGGAGTAATTTAAACTTTCACGTCTTATTACTTAGGGAATACATTTCATGAGATTGTAGCTGCTGTAGGGAGTGATTTCTCTGATGGATCTGGGCAAAGTCAATTAAAAATCTTTGAAAAGGATTCACCATTCTAGATGTCACTAAGAACAGGTATGATTCAACAGGAGTTTGGATGAAGTTGATTTCAACCTCTTGGGTGACTTTGAGGGATTCAAGACTTCAGTGGAGGAAGTGACCACAGATGTGGAGGGAATAGCAAGAGCACTAGAATTATAAGTGGACACTGAAAACGTGACTAAATTGCTGCAACGTCATAATCAAACTTCAATGGATAAGAAGTCCCTTCTTATGGATGATCAAAGAGAGTGAGATAGAATTCTTTCTTGAGATAGAGTCTCCTCCTGGTGAAGATACTATGAAGATTATTGAAATGACAACAAAGAATTTAGAATATTACTTAATGTTAGTTAATAAAACAGTAGCAGAGTTTGAGAGGATTGATTCTAATTTTAAAAGAAGTTCTACTGTGAGTAAAATGCAAACAAAACAGCACTGCATGACATAGAGAAATGGTTCACGAAAGGAAGTCAACTGATGCAGCAAACTTCATAGTTTTCTTATTTTAAGGAATTGCCATGACCACCCCAACCTTGAGCAACCACCACCTTAATCAGTCATCAGCCATCAACACTGAGGCAGGATCTTCCACCGGCAAAAAGATTACAACTCACTAAAAACTCAGATGGTGGGTCCTATTTTTCAGAGGTTAAGTATTTTTTATAAAGGTCTGTGCATTGTTTTTTCAGACATAATGCTCTTGCACACTTAAACTATAGAATAGTGTAAGCATAACTTTTATATTTGAAAACCAAAAGTTCACTTGACTCACTTTATTGTGATATTCTATCAGAAAGATATGTTAATTACGTAACATGATAGAAGTATTAGCTAATGCTGTGGGTGATCATATTTCCATGTATAAATGTATCAAATCAATACATTGTATACTTTCCACAATGTTGTATTCAATAATATATCAACTAAAAAATCATTATTGACAACACCAGTCATATGAAAGAATACAATGATGGTGTTATGAAAATGAACACAGTGCATATCAGTTTTTAACCACAAACTGTGCAGATCTTAGAACCTGGATTAAAACAATTTCCCTTAAAATTCAGGATTAATTTCTCATGTCAGTGGTGGGCTTTTTTGGGAACATATTTATATGATGATTGAATAAATGAATGAATGCTGAGCCTACTTCCTGGTTTTAAAGAATCCACCATGCACCAATTCAGGACTATCTAGGAAGGTGTAGAGTTATGCATTTCTTGAAAAAAGAATGACCAGATTCATGCAACCACATAGATGATTCTATTCAATTCTGTTCTACTCCAAATCTACTGAACATTTTTTTTTCTTTTTCTGGCGTATGACAGTTTACTCTGTGAGGAAGCTTGCATCCTTTTTAGGCAAAAAGAATGTAAATCTATGTTAAACTTTAGACTATCTTCTCTTTAACTAACTAAATGGAATCTAAATTACTATAGATCCAGTGGGTTTCTTACTTTCTCTCACTTTCTTTTTCTCTCACAGACACATACTTGTTTTTTACGGAAGTAAATTTTGTAGGGGGAAGAAAGTTGCAGTTATCTAAAAGAACTTCTAGAATCTTTTAATCGTTTATTTTCTCATTGTGGGCTGTTTGGGAATTCTAGTACAATGTTAAATATAAATATCAAGAGTGGATGTATGTTATTTTGTTTCTGACTCTAAAGGAAGTATTTATGATGTTTACCATTAAGCATGATGTTTGTTGATGGTATTAGATATGTGCCCATTTTAAGTTGAAGAAATTTTGGTATTCCTAGTTTGTTGACATATGAAAAACTCAGAGTTGATATTTATCTAGAATTTTTTGTGCCTACTGAGGTAGTCCTATGGTTTTCTTCTCTAATATGATCAGTGGGGAAATTGCAATAATAGGCTGTCTAAAGTTAAATCAACCGTGCATTCTTGGAATAAACTTCTATTAATCATAAAAGTTTTAAATATCTATATCTGAATGGATTTAGTTTGCTAATTTTTATTTATATTTCAACTATGCTTATAAGTTAAATTAGATTCTAATTTTCTTTTCACAAATTGCTTTTGTCTTGTTCTTTGGCATAAAATTTATGGTGACTTCATACTAATCGGGGAATATTCTCTCTTCCCTTCCTTCCTCACTCATCTTTCCCATCTTTTTCTCTCTCTCTTTTCTCTTACTTTCCCTTCCTCTCTTCCCTTCCTCCAGAGTAGTTTGTTTAACATCGATTATCCAAACCACCTAGGCTTAGTGGGGGTTTTGTCAGATGTCTGTTTGATTTTATGCTTGATTTTAAACTACCGGATGGATAGTTTTAGTGGTTTCAATAAATTTAGATTTTTTCTCATGCTTCTTGGAATTGTTTATATTTTCCATAAAAAATGGTCATTTCCTTTACATTTTCAAATTTAAAAGAACAATATTGTTTATAAACAATTGGGGTTATTTCTATTCTTTCAAAGATCTTATTGACTTATTTGGGAGAAAGAGAGAGAGAGAGTGAGCACCAGTTGGGGAGTGGTAGGGGGAGAGGGAGAAGCAGACTCCCTGCTGATCAGGAAAGCCAGGCTGGGGCTCCATCCCAGAACCCAGAGACCATGACCTGAGCTGAAGGCAGATGCTTAACCAACTGTTTTGGGATTATTTCTAAATAAACAATTCAGTATTGAAGAATTAGGTAGGAAAATACTAACATGGGACTGGTAGTTTTTTGTGTTTTTTTTTAACATTTTATTTTTATTTATTTATTTATTTATTTATTTATTTATTTATTTATTTATTTATTTATTCATGAGAGACACACACAGAGAGAGAGGCAGAGACACAGCCAGAGGGAGAAGAGACTCCATGCAGGGAGCCCGATGTGGGACTCCATCCCGGGTCTCCAGGACCAGGCCCTGGGCTGAAGGTGGTGCCAAACTGCTGAGCCACCCGGGCTGCCCAGGACTGGTAGTTATAAGACTTGATTTCTTATCACAGCTCTGTCACTATACATGGTGATTTAGGCAAGATATTTAATCTCATCAATTCTATTTCCCTATCAAAAATTTTGGAAAATTAGGGATCCCTGGGTGGCGCAGCGGTTTAGCGCCTGCCTTTGGCCCAGGGCGCGATCCTGGAGACCCGGGATCGAATCCCACGTCAGGCTCCTGGTGCATGGAGCCTGCTTCTCCCTCTGCCTGTGTCTCTGCCTCTCTCTCTCTCTCTCTCTCTCTCTCTCTCTCTGTGTGACTATCATAAATAAATAAAAAAAAATTAAAAAAAAATATCTGTCTTAAAAAAAAAATTTTGGAAAATTGGTCAATTCATTCTGAAAATCAAATAAGGTAATTCATTTAAAGTATCAGACCCCTTCTAAGACAGGGATCATCAATCATATTAGTTTTCTTTTTCTCTCCTTTTCTTCCCTTTTATAGTTATTTGGAGATAACGTATTCTGTGAATTACCTATATTGATTTCTTTACCTTCCATAATCCCACTCCCTATAGCCACCATACTTCCTGGTCTGTTTCTTTCATCTTGTGTATTTGTAGATTTGTCAGTGGTAGATTTTCTAAAAGACATTCTTAAGAGATAAAGATATGTCTTGATCAAACAAAGCAAACTTTCTTAAGCCTATTACAATAAGTAACAAAATATCACTTTAAGAGAACAGTAGTAGTATCTCAGAATAGGGAGGTCAAGGGGGATCTTTTAGGTTTTATGAGGCTAGTCTGAGATTTTCAGGTAGGTTCTGCAAGAAGAGGCCTATGTTGGGACAGGAAGGAAAAATGAAGTGACTATTGGTAAACAATATAATAATCTTGAAAAGTAAAATTTTGTATTAATCCACAGAATTATCTTTTGGGGAATGAATATTTTATAGAACTACAACCAAGATTTTTTTTTTTTTTTTTTTTTGCTTGTTCTTAATGTAAGCACAGGGACAGGAAACTATGCAATGCCTCAACAATGCTTAATTTAGACACAGGAAAGTACTCCTGCTCCTATTATTAACACAATGTCAAGAAATTACATTTATTGCAGTTTTTAGCTACATTCTTTTGGTCATTTCTAATCCTAAAGTGTAATATAAACCATCAAACAGAAGCACGGGTCTGGATTCATCATTACCAAATCATATAATTTTAAAGCAAATCGCAAGGTAGAGAACTGATTAGAGTTGGTCAGTTTATGAAAAATAGCTCTGAATTATTGGGCATAGTTAGGCAAGTGTCTTGGATAACTCTTGATAAGTAAGCTGAGATAGATAAACTATTTTCATTTACTATTTAATTTTTTAAGATTTATTTACTTGAGAGAGAGTGTATGTGCACAAGTGCAGGGAGAAGCAGAGGGAGAGAATCTTCAAGCAGACTCCCTGCGGAGCACTCCATCCCATGACCCTGATCGTGACCTGAGCTGAAACCAAGGATTGGTCACTTAACCAACTGAGCCACCCTGGCATTCCTTCATTTACTATTTAATTTTGGTAAATTATTTTAGTGTAGTTAGTTCCCAGTATCATTTTTTTTAAGATTTATTTATTTATTCATGAGAGACACAGATTGAGAGGAGAGTCAGAGACACAGGCAGAGGGAGAAGCAGGATCCTCGCAGGGAGCCCGATGCGGGACTTGATCCCGGATCCAGGGATCATGACCTGAGCCAAAGGCAGGCGCCCAACCGCTGAGCCACCCAGGTGTCCCCCCAGCATCATTTTTTAATGGCAACTGTTTTTTGTAATAAGTTACTGAATTTGTCACTCTTGTTTAACATAGGGACAGGAAAGTATGTCTGCACCCAGGATTGTTAAACACAGAGACAGAAAATTAGTGTAAGCATATCTACTTTAGAAGACCAATTTATTAGAAAAAAAAAGAATTTAATGTAATCTTAATTTAAATGTCAATGACTTTTGAATTATCTGGGTCGTTTGCTTTATTAACAAGGAAAATTATTCACTATCACAGGAATTACATACTTTGAACAGAAAAATATATTCTTTAAATTCAACATAGTGTAAAGTCAATACTGAAAATTTTTTTTTTAATTATCTACAATGCAGATATTACATGGAACTATCAGGCTACAAAATCTGGAAGATAAACAATGTGGTACTTCTGAGTAGATCACGTTAGATTTATTTTGTTAATAGTTGTAATAATAACTAACTGGACAGTCTGATATGCTTACTGGTTTGACCGTCTGCCACTATGATTGCTGTAGCAACAATACCACCACTTATCCTAAGTTAGTCCTATGCCTCTTAACACCGCTCCAGAATGAGCCTCATTTTAAACTGATGTCTGAGGGGTAATTCTAAGATAGTCATTAAATGGTAAGCTTCCAATTCAATTAGTGGACTGAGTGGGACATAATGTTAAATAAATCCTCGAGGTAGAGATGGATACATATAATCCCTGTAAGAAGAAAAAAATTACATCTTCCATATACGGTCCACAACATCTATCTTGGTTCATTATATATACTAAAAATATAGACAAACTAAATAACTAACAGAGTGGTTAGTGACATATTAAACAATTTGGAACATGTCTTTCCAAATTCTATATAGAAATAATATACAGTGGCAAAGGACACATAGTAAAATATGTCACATTAATGTTCAAATCTAGTCCTCCCATTTCCAATTTAAGGCATAATTACTTCATTACTTAAGCTTTCTGAGACTTTATTTCCCCATTTGTTAAATGAATTTGCTGAGAATTACGTGGGATAGCATTTATAAGATTCCAGTGAAATACCTTGTAAAAACAAGGATGATTTAGCCAATTTCTTCTTTTTTTTATTTTTATTTTTTATTTTATTTATTTATTTATTTATTTTTAAAAAATTTTTATTTATTATTTATGATAGTCACACACACAGAGAGAGAGAGAGAGAGGCAGAGACACAGGCAGAGGGAGAAGCAGGCTCCATGCAGGGAGCCCGACGTGGGATTCGATCCCGGGTCTCCAGGACCGCGCCCTGGGCCAAAGGCAGGCGCCAAACCGCTGCGCCACCCAGGGATCCCCAATTTCTTCTTTTAATCAGTGGCATGATTATGTGTTTATAATCACGTGCAATATTTTCCTTTGTATTAGAGTAGGAATTGATCTGGTCTTATACCATTTTCTTACACCTTTTATGACTTTTATATTAAACTTTGTTTGATAATTCTACTTATGAACTGTCATTATTCAGTGGGATTCAAACATCAGTTTTGTTTTTTTCCCCCATTAATCACTACCTGCTACACACTCTTTCTTGCTCCATAAAAACATTTTTGGCAGTTTCCATAATTTCCTGATTAGTTTCTAATGTTTAAATTTCCAATTTAATTTAAAGCTTCAATCACAAGGCAATATCCTTTCTCCCTTCACCTTCACTGAGACAGGCCAGTCTTGAACTCAGTAGGTAAGAGGAATGTTCTGTGCTTTCCCCTCCTTCTCCTCATATGTGTTGAATGATGGAAGACAGAGATCAAGGGCACGTGCCTCTTGGTGATCTGGCCGCTATCAAAGATCTGAGTTGACTACTACCACATGTCCTATTCCATCAATGGTCTTTGAGTGGAGGATATCCTTTGCTAACTTTCTTTTGGGATATAGGTATGATTTCTACAAAGGACCCCATAGAGGTGGGTTCTTCACATATCTGTTCTTGTATAAGAGAAATCCTTCCAGCTCATGCTCCTTCAACTTATTACAGTTTTTTTTCCCCTAAAGATACAGCCCCATTCTTTTGCAGTTCAAGTTGTCTTTTCTAATGATGAACAATTTGTCTTATGAGTTAGCCATAGGAAATTCTTGCTCCTTGGTAGACCAAGTGATGGGCACACCTAAACTACCTCAAACCCTCTATGTTCTACCATTACTTTTAAGTCATTTTCTCTCTTTACTGAACAGACTAAAGAATTGATGTCAGAATAATAAAACAGTTGACAGAACTCTAAAAATTGTGTAATTGTTTTGGAATCCACTCTCGCCACACACTTACTTGGGAAGAAGGCACGTAATAACTCTTTTGTTGGTCTATGGGGTATGTTCTCTGGTGATAGCAGAATTAAATGAAAAATTAATTTCTTAAAACCATTTAAACAATTTAAATGGAGACAAAGCAATCACAAACAAAAATCAGAAGATATTTCAATATTTTGTGAATGAGAACAAAGATATATTACATTTTGTAAGATGCGGCTAAAGCAGTGCTTAGAGCAATACTTTTAGCTTTGAAAGATTTTATTATTTCATTGCCCTGTATTTAGTTTATCTTGAAATATGTCCCATGTGCACTTGAGAAGAATATGTATTTTGCAGTTTTGGGGTGTAATATTCCATAAATGTCAATAAATTAACTTGGTTAAGAGTGATGATCGGATTTTCTATATTATTTTTTTATTGTTATTTTGAAAGCAATTCAGTACATTTTTTCAAAGATTTATTTACAACCCATGAGATCATGACTTGAGGGGAAACCAAGAGTTGGACACTTAGCTGACCGAGCCACCCAGGCACCCCTGGATCTTCTATATTCTGAATGATTTTCTACCTATTCAGTTACTGAAATAGAGGTGTTGAATATTTCAAATATTATTGTAGATTTCTCTATTTTTCTCTTTTATTCTTTCAGTTTTTGCTTCATTTTGAAGACCTCCTACTTGATGCATTCATGTTTAGGATTTGTATGTTTTCTTGATAAATTATCCTCCTTATCATTACCAAAAGTCTCTCTTCATCTCTGGTGATATTTCTTGTCTCATATTTTACATTTTCTGATAAAACTCTAGTCCCACAAACTTTCTTAGGTTTGCAACTTGCATGATGTATCATTTTCTATCCTTTACTTTCAGTGTACTATGTTTTTACATTTCAAAGATGTGTTACAAACACATAAAATTGGGATTTGCCTTTTTAACCAGATGGTTTCACTGGCAAATTCTATCAAGTATTAAAAGAAGAAATACTATCAGTATTAAACAGACTCTCAAAAAGTACTAGAGGAGGAAATACTTCTCAACTAACCCTGATACCAAAATCCTATAGTATAAGAAAACTAGAGATTAATACCTCACTAGGGACTAGACCACAAAATATCCTTAACAAAGTATTAGTAAATTGACTCTAGTAATATATAAAAATGAGAATACATCATGAATGTATGAGTTTTTTTTTTGAATGTATGAGGTTTATCTGAGGTTTATGCATCATGATTAAAAAACCAGTGTAATAAACCATATTATAGAAAAAGGAGAAAATCATATAACCACAATATTCAATATCCTTTATCATAAAAATCCCTTAGGAATTCTGGAATAGAAAAGAAAAGATAGAAAAAAATAGAGATAGAAAGGTATTTTCCTCCATTAAGTAAGGGCACCTACAAAACTCCACAGCAAACATTATACTTAATGAATTGAATGCATTCCCCTAAAGTAGGGAACAGGGCAGAATATCCTCTCTCATAACTTGCGCTCAACATTGTATTGGATGTTCTAGTTACTGTAGTAAAGGCTGACATAAAGTTCAGAAAAAAAGTGAAACTCTTTTTTTTTTTAAGTTTACAAATGATATGATTGATTTTATAAAAACCTGAAGGAATCTATAAAAACAACTACTAGATTAAGAAAAGTTAGCAAATTCAAAATATATAAGTGCAACATATAAAACTCAGTTACATTTCTATATACTACTAGGTGCAGAGCTTTTCAAAATGAAATGCTTTAAAATCACATTTACTGTAGCACCAAACATCATAAAATACTTAGTCATACGGCAGGCCTTCACAACACACAGGCTCAAGTCTTCAGTTCTGTTGCTTGGCCTTTCCATAATTATTCTCCTTTCTATGTGTTCTATATGGAATACCAATAAATCAGGATACCTGACCCCCAAAATTGATATCTCTGATATTTCTTTTCTGTATGTGTTCAACATTCAGAATACTTTATTCATGATTTTCAATATTGTTTATTTTTTATATATCAGAAAAGTGGGGTAGAGAACATGAGTGATTGTTCAGATCATTCAGCTAGTTGGTGTTTGAACTGCTCTCTGAAAGCAGGCCGTCTGACTCCAGAGCACATGATCTTAGCCAAATACATGCTACTACCTGTTTTAGAGAAAATACTTTGTAATACATAACTTAGATGTTTAATGAAGAAATATATCTTATCAAGAAAAACACCCACAATGAGATATTATTATGTATTCATAATGCTATATTAAAGATCAAATTACATAGAAATCATACTATTAAAGCTCCTAGTTCATTTTGATTTAGAACTATGATAAATCTTGGTGCCTGAAAGATTTTTCTAGTAAACCTTTTTTTAAAAGATTTATTTAGGGATCCCTGGGTAGCGCAGCAGTTTGGCGCCTGCCTTTGGCCCAGGGCGCGATCCTGGAGACCCGGGATCGAGTCCCACGTCGGGCTCCTGGTGCATGGAGCCTGCTTCTCCCTCTGCCCGTGTCTCTGCCTCTCTCTCTCTCTCTCTCTCTGTGTGTGACTATCATAAATTAAAAAATTAAAAAAAAATTAAAAAAGATTTATTTATTTATTAGAGAGAGAAAGAGAGAGAGAGAGAGAGAGAGAAAGAGATTGCAAGCAGGAAGAGGGGCAGAAGGAGAGGGAGAGAGAATTTCAAGCAGACTCCCCACTGATGGTGGAGCCCACTGTGGGTCTCGATCCCCCAACCCTAAGATCATGACCTAAACCAAAACCAACAGTCAGATGCTCAACCAACTGAGCCACCCAGGTGCCCCTCTAGTAAATATTTAAAACAGAATCTAGTGGGAAATTTTTCTTAACCCAGATTGCGGTGTTGTGAGAAGTTAATTGTTTGGTTTTATGGGAAATATAAGAGGAACGGGGAGATTTTCCTGAGGAAAGCTTAAGAATGTGGCATTCACTGAATGTTGGGGCCCAGCCTGTGTGCCTACGGTCAGTCCTTGCTCTTCCACTGCACTGCTCCATGCTCCATGCTCCATGCTCCATGGGGTGACCTGTGAGCTGGCTTCTGAAAGGAGTCAACAGCCGGAGGTTCTGTTTGGAAAAGAGGCAAGGGGGAAGGGAGTAGTGTCTTCCACTTCTCTGCCGCAGACGGCTTTCCCAGTAGCAGCTGCACTCCCTCCCTCTGGTTCCTGCTAGTTAGGCCCACGGTGGTCCCAGCTTCTGTCCGATGAATCAGTACCGTGGGCTTCGGGAACATGCCTTCCCCCTCTCACTACACATTAGTGTTGACAGCGCCTACCTGCTGTTGCTCATCTCCCTCCCCTGCTGGGCTGCTCAGCTCCTCCACCCTCTGTTCAACCCATTTCTCTTTGTTCAGTTCTCTCTTTTATGAACATTTGAAGTAATGTTTGTTTGGTTTGGGGTTTCTTGTTTGTTTGTTCACCATGAGACACCAGGTAAAAAGTAGGTGATGAGAGGGTATGGGTACTGTTTCCATGCGCTATCGAGAGCCACCAGAAAATGTTGAGAATATATGATTATTTTGAGAAAATGATCATATCCTGACACAGATATAAATAGTTATTAATAATCTTAAGTTGCAGGGTTTTTAAAAAAATTTTCAGTTTTTTAAGAGGTTATTTTTGCTGGAATGTGAGCATACAGATATTCTTGGATTCTCTGTTTCACGCTCTGTACTCTTCAAATCCTGGTTATATTACTTACTAGTTACCTGATATGGTGCTAAGTTGTATTTACCTCTCTTTGCCTTAATTTGCTCAATTATAGAATGGAAATAATGATAGAAACTATTCTACTTTACCTCATAAAGAGCTTGGAATGGTGTGTAGCATACCACAAGTACTCTAAAATTGTGAGTAGTTATTATTATTGATTATTATTGTTATTTGCCAATTTTAAAGGAAGGAGAAACTACTTATTGCTCTGTTCAGTGAGTAATGATTTATTTGCTTTGCCTACCCTAGACTTTAGGCCGACTTGCAGGGCTATGGAAAAACAAATGGAAGTGATTGCTGCAAAGGTTTTGAAGGACCTTGTATCATATATAAAATTTCACTAAATATCTGGAAGATAAGGAACTGTCAGCAGTTAAGGGAGATAGTTACATCCATCTTTCTATAGTTATTATTTTCTTTTTTAGAAAATAATCTGGGTAATGGAATTGAAAGGAGGTGAGAGTAGAGACTGAGAGGAATATAAGAAAGTGCTAGAAACCCTCCAGGACAGATGTCAGCAAAGGCACTGTTAGCCCATATGGTGCCTTTGTGCTAATTGAAAGGAGACTCCCCTTCCTCCATGCAGATGGAACGTCTTGCAGGAGCATATGGTTTGGCGAACAGACGTTCCAAGACAAGAGTCCTTATGCAGTTAACAAACTGCCCCAGTTTACACTGCAAGCACCCCAGATTTTACCCAGTGCCTGGCAAAGGCAGTTAAGAATGAATAAAGAACAAGTTGGATTTCAAAAGAAACTCCTTGTGGGCTAAATCTCGGCCTTCAATGACAGTCACATGGGGATCGGGGCTCATTCCTCCAGGAGGTTTAATCTCAGTACAGATATGAATCCTTTATCAATGATGATGGCCAAGCACACAATAAAAGATTTTATATATATATATATAAAGAAAATCTATCAGTATTTCTCAAATAAAATATTAAAGTCAATGTGACTTTGCTGATGAAACTCAAGGACATAGCACAACAGTAAGAATATTACTTTATTATTTATCTTGTGTTTTCCTTCTTCAAGGCAAATTCTTTCCCTGTCACCTTACTATTAATTCTGTTTCTTCCTCATAAAAAAGAACAAATTTACTCCTAAAAAAAAAAAATACTCTGCAGCACTGTCAAAAAACTTTCTGATAAAAAGCCAAGCATCTGTCTCATTTGTTATACAGGCTTTTATTGTTTCATACACAAAGCAAATATTTATTAGCCACCTATTGTGGGTTGTGTGTGAAGTCTTTGACTGATTTATACATGCATGCCTGTAAGCTTTGTATTCAATTAGTATTTCTAACCATTCCTTCTGAATAAAATGTAATGTGTAGTTTCTTATAATCAGAAAATTTTTATTCATTCTTCTTAAATGCACTCTGAATGCTTCAAATTTGCAGACATGCTTTTGGCAGAATTTGGGAGCAGATTGCAAGCATCATTACTTTGGCACTGTCAATAGCTTACCTAATTTAATGGGTATATTTTAGCACATCTTTCATTCGATTATAGCTGCCACAGATAGGAATGCTATCCTTATGTGAAAGTTACAGCAGTGATGACAAGTATAGATGTCAATTCCAGAATTATGGACTGAGGCCTCCAGCTAAATCATCCCCCAAGACAGCTTGGCATGCCTACATTCATAAAAATAAGTGATGAATGTCAGCTCTTTCTAATTAGGTGACAAGCCAGAGGTACCACCTGAGTATAACTAAGTTCTGGAATAAAGTTAAGAGACATAATGATGACTTTTTAAATATTTTATTCATATTTTTTCATATATAGTTCCAAATGTATGTCTATTTAAAGAAATAAATATACTTATAAAAGTTATTTGCTCAGAAAAATTTAACCTAGTTTATATATTAGCTATGATACTGATTTAAAAATAAAATTGAGGTTGGCAAAAAAAAAGGGATCTCTAACTTTCTTTCTAGTTGAGACCAAAATTATATATCCTTTTTTGGTCATAAAGAAATTTTGAAACTCCAATAACATTTGTCAATTCAAAGACAATTTATTTTGTTTCACAATGTCTATTAAAGTTATTTTAAAAGGCAGTAGACATTGAAATGAACTGGGTGATTTATTTAAAAGTCAGAGTCACAGTAGAAAAAGCATAGACATGATACTAAGAACCTGATGTGTATCTTAGTAAAATAATAAAATATTAAAATATAGCAGCATAAGAAACTTCAGAAAAATCCTCCAAATGTAGAAGTTTTAAATTTATGTCACTAGTTTAGGTAGGTTATTACTTCACTTCTTTTCTGGTATATCTCCTTCATCTTGCTAAAGTAAACTGTATGTATACAATTCAAAGAACATTTTTAAGTGAAATATAAAAATGTAAACCTCTAATCTCTTTATCATTTATTCAAAAATATCCAGATGAGAAGACATATTTTATTTGTGGTTATTACAATTTAAATTCCTAACAGATACTGGCTTCCCAAATAAGAGTTGTAATAAAAAGAAACAACAACCTTTCTTGAAGTAGTCTCATCACACAGAGTAGGTGCCAAATAGACCTTAAGATGCCTCCCTGACTGCACTTGTGTCGTGATGCCAGATGGAAAAGCAAATCTACCATCCTTAAGACAAAACCTCTAACTTTTCAACGTCAATAAGTCATTTCTGAACCCTTGCCAAATGTACTTATTTTATGCATTATAGGTTCATTTTTGAAAAGATAATAGCTGCTATTAGCCTTTAAGAAAGGCCGTACATATTATCCTTCTGCAAACAAGGGAGATAAAAGTTAAGGCAAGTTAATAGTGAATATGGCAACTTGCCTGCCATTTATTCACCATTAATAAATGATAAATTGTTTTAATAACATAAATGGTTTGCACTTCTCAGAAATGAAATTAATAAAAAAGTATACATTTTGATGAAAAATGATCAGAATTACCCATACCAGATATGCTGGCCAGTACTTCAAAGAGATTGGCTTCAACTTGTGTACCCTCTTGCCATTCATCATGATCAAGGTTTTCTTCTAAGATGGTATAATATTCCATAGCTCACAACTAATTGGTCGTCGCTTCAAGCAAGTAAGCAGATGAATCCCTAGAGCAATTAGGCAAGTGGAGAAAGCCATGAACTTGTTCAGATTTCTATAACAAAATCCTACTTGATAAATATTTAATGAAGTTAAATAAAAGAATTTGCAGACCATATATACATGCTTAAATACATTTATTACTGAGAGATGTTTCAGTTATGGGTTGTAATCAGTTTTTAGAATTACAAGTCCCCCCAAACTGACTCTGACTTAAAACATCAGGTGTTTTATTTTCCTATACTTATCTCCACTCTAGTTAGTAATACAAAGCTGGTGAAGTAGCTTAGAGATGTCACCGGAAACACCAGCTTGTTCTGACTGTCTATTTAGCCATATGGATTTTTTCCTGCTTATTCCCTGCATGTTGCATGTACCATCCCTAACATCATATCCATGTTATCATAAGAAAGAAGAGGAGAGGCAAAAGGATAAGACATAGAAGACAGCAACAGTGCCTGTCTCTTTTAAATAGCTTCCCCAGAAGCCCTTAGTGATGTTGACTTACAGGCGTTAGCCTTGATTGGGTTACATTGCCACCTTTCTAGTCCAAAGAATTTGGGAAATGGAGGATTTAAATATTTAGGGAACTACTGCCTTGAACAAAATTGGGACTCTATTAGTAAAGAAGGGGCAAACAGATACTAGAATGCTTCTGAGAATTTGAATCATTCACCTACAAGAGGCTCATTTCAGACCTAAAGGCACATGCAGATTAAAAGTGAAGATATTGAAAAGTATTCATCATGCAAATGGAAGTGAAAAGAAAGCTAGGGACAACAATACTTATACTGGACAAAATAGACCTAAAAACAAAGTATATAAGAGACAAGGACACTTTATAATCATAAAGGAGATATCAAGAAGATATAACAATCAAGAAGATATAACAATTATAAATTTTTATGCACTTGATTATATATAATCAAGAAGATATAACAATTATAAATTTTTATGCACTAACATGGAAGGAGCCAAATATATAAAGCAGTTAATAACAAACATAAAGGAAGTAATCAGTAGTAATACAATTATAGCAGGGGACTTTAACACCCCCATTTACATCAATGGGCGGATCATACAAACAGAAATATAACAAGGAAACATTGCTTTGAATGACACTTTGGACCAGATGGATTTAATAGGTATATTCAGAACACTCCATCCTAAAACAGCAGAATACACATTCTTTTCAAGTACACATGGAACATTCTCCAGAATAGATTACATTAAGCCATGAAACAAGTCTCAACAAGTTCAGAGAGTAATCCCATACAATTTATTTTTTCCAATTACAACACTGTGAAACTAGAAATCAACCACACACACACACACACACACACACACACACACAAAATCTGGAAAGAACACATGGAAGTTAAATAACATTATTAAACAATCAATGGTCCAACCAAGGAATCAAAGAGGAAACTTAAAAATACACAAAACCAAATGAAAATGAAAACATAATGGTCCAAAATCTTTGGGATGAAGCCAAAGCTATTCTAAGAGGGGAGTTTATAGAAAGACAGGCCTACCTCAAGAAGCCAGAAAAATATCAAATAACCTAAACTTACACCTAAGTGAGTTAGGAAAAAGAACAACAAACAAAACCTAAAACCAGCATAAGAAAGGAAAAAAAAAATAAAGCCTAGAACAGAAATAAATGAAATAGAAACTAAAAACAAAACAAAACAATAGGATAGATGAATGAAAACAAGAGCTGGTTCTTTGAAAAGGTTAAAAAAACATCGATAAACCTTTAGCCAGACTCATAAAAAAGGAGAGGGAGAGAGAGAGAGAGGGAGAGAGGACTCTAACAAAATCAGAACAAAAGAGGAGAAATACGGACACCTGGGTGGCTCAACAGTTGAGTGTCTGCCTTTGGCTCAGGGCGTGATCCCAGGGTCCTGAGATTGAGTCCCACATTGGGCTCCCTGCAGGGAGCCTGCTTCTCCCTCTGCCTGTGTCTCTGCCTCTCTCTGTGTGTCTCTCATGAATAAATGAATAATTTTAAAAAGAGGAGAAATAACAGCCAACTCCACAGATATGCAAAGATTATATAACAATATTATGAAGAGTTATATGCCAACAAGTCAGACAACCTAAAAGAAATGGATAAATTCCTAGAAACATATAACCTCCCAAAACTGACTAAGTAAGAATCAGAAAATTTGAATATACTATCAGCAATGAAATTGATTCAGTAATCAAAAGACTCCCAACAAAAAAAGTCCAGGATGAGATTGTTTCACAGGTGAATTCTACTAGACGTTAAAAGAGAAGTTAATACCTATTCTTCTCAGACTATTCCAAAAAAGAGAAGAGGAGGGAAATTTCCAAATTAATTCTGTGAGGCCACCACTGATACTAAGACCAGGTGAAAAACTCTAAACAAAAGAGAACTACAGGCTAATTTCTCTGATAAACATAGATGCAAAAGTCCTCAGCAAAATATTAACAAACCAAATCCAACAATGTATTTAAAAAGCTATTCACTACAATCAAGTGGAATTTATTCCTGGGATGCAAGGGTGGTTCAGAATTCTCAAATCAATTAAAATGATAAATCACATTAACAAAAGAAAGGATAAAACCTATAGGATCATTTCAATAGAGGCAGAAAATGCATTTGACAAAGTACAATATCCATCAAGACAAAAATCCTCAACAAAGTAGATTTAGAGAGAACATACCTCATTATTATAAAGACCATATATGAAAAACTCACAGCTAACATCATTCTTAATGAGGAATAACTGGAAGCTTTTTCCCTAAGATCATGAGCCATGTAAGGATGCTCACTCTAACCGTGTTTATTTAATATAGTACTAGAAGTCCTTGTCACAAAAATCAGACAAAAAAGAGAAATAAAAAGTATCCTAATTGGCAAGGAAGAAGTAAAACTTTTACTATTTTTTGCAGATTCCATGATACTGTATATAGAAAACCCTAAAGATACCCCAATATTATAGAACTGAAAAGTGGATTCAGTAAGGTCATTTCTATACAAAATGGATGTATAGAAATCCTTTGCATTTCTATACTGATAATGAAGCAACTAAAAGAGAAGAAAACAGTTCCATTTATATTTGTATCACAAATATTAAAATAACTAGGAGTAAACTTATCCAAGGAGGTAAAAGACTTGTACACTGAAAATCATAAAACACTGATGAAAAGAATTGAAGATGACAAAACAAATGTAAAGATATACCATGCTCATGGATAGAAAGAAAAAAATACTGTTAAAATGTCCATAATACCAAATGCAATCTACAGATTTAATGCAATCCCTATCAAAATACCAATAGCATTTTCCACAGAATTAGAACAAATAATCCTAAAATTTGTAAGGGATCACAGAAGACCCCAAATAATCAAAACAGTCTTGAAAAAGAACAATAAAACTGGAGGTATCACAATCTCAGAGCTCAAGACACACTACAAAACTATATAAATCAAAACAGTATAGTATTGGCACAAAATTAGACACATAGATCAGTGGAAAAGAATAGAAAACCCAGAGGTAAACTCAAAATTATATGGTCAATTAATCTTCAACAAAGGAAGCAAGAATGTGTAATGGGAAAGCAACAGTCTCTTCAACAAATGATGGAAAAACTGGACAGCTACATGCCAAACAGTGGAACTAGACCACTTTCTTATACCACTCACAAAAGTAAATTCAAAATGGATTAAAGACCTAACTGTGATATATTAGGAGAGAGCACAGGCAGTAATTTCTCTGACATTAGCCGTAGGAACATTTTTCTAGGTATGTCTCCTAAGGCAAGGGAAACAAATGCAAAAATAAACCATTGGGACTACATTAAAAAACAAAAACTGAACTTCTGCACAGAGAAGGAAACTATCAACATAACTAAAAAACAGCCTGCTGGTGGGGAGAAGACATTTGCAAATGGCATATCTAATAAAGGGTTAGTATTCCAAAAGGATAAAGAACTTAA
This sequence comes from Canis aureus, assembly GCF_053574225.1. Classification (NCBI taxonomy): domain Eukaryota; kingdom Metazoa; phylum Chordata; class Mammalia; order Carnivora; family Canidae; genus Canis; species Canis aureus. Next base: position 1,594,681 of record NC_135618.1, read on the forward strand.
ACAATTCAACACCAAAAACAATTCAATTCAAAAATTAAAAAATGACAGAAGACATGAACAGACATTTCTCCAAAGAATAAATCATCAGGGAAATGCAAATCAAAACCACATTGAGATATATCACCTCACACCAGTCAGAATGGCTAAAATTAAAAACACAAAAATCAACAAGTGTTGGTGAGGATGAGGAGGAAAAGGAGCCTTCATGCACTGTGGTGGGAATGTAAATTGGTGCAGCTACTGTGGAAAACAGTATGGAAGTTCCTCAAAAAATTAAAAATTGAATTGCCATATGATCCAGTAATTCCACTACCGGGTATTTACAAAAAAATATGAAAACATGAATTCAAAAAGATGTGTGCACCCCTATATTTATTGCATCATCATTTTCAAAAGTCAGATTATAGAAGCAATTCAGGTGTCCATCAATATATGAATACATAAAGAAGATGTGTATATATGTTTGTGTATGTATATAAAATATATATTTAGGGGATCCCTGGGTGGCTCAGTGGTTTGGCCCCTGCCTTTGGCCCAGGGCGCCATCCTGGGGTCCTGGGATCGAGTCCCGTGTGGGGCTCCCGGCGTGGAGCCTGCTTTTCCCTCCTCCTGTGTCTCTGCCTCTCTCTCTATGTCTATCATAAATAAATAAATAAATAAATAATCTTAAATATATATATTTAAATATTTACATACACATATGTGTATATGTATAAATATATACATACACAGTAATGCATATACATATATATGTATACACATACACAATGGAATATTATTAAGCCATAAAAAATGAAATCCTGCCATTAGCAACAACATAGATGGAGTAGAGAATATAACACTAAGTGAAATAGGTCAGTCAAAGAAAGACAAATACCATATAATTTCACTCATTTGAGGAACTTAAAAAATAAAACAAACTGGCACAAGGAAAAAAAAAGGAGAGAGACATTTTCAAAATAAAATTTAAAAAACTATTTTAAAATAAAAATTTAAAAAAAAAAGTGTTTGAAGCATCCCAGGTATAGTAACAACCAAAATGGAAACATTCTTACTTAATTGTCAAATCTTTAAAATTTTATCCACAAATATTATTCTAAGAATTACTAAAAATTTGAGTTCTCACATTTATGAGATAGTATATAAACTCCTGTAATAATAATATACTATACAATAACATGAACAAAGCTATAAGTGTTTCATTAATGTTAACAAAGCCTGATGAATTCTCTTGTGAATAGAAAGTGTCATAATATATAATATATAGTAGAAAGCATGATATAACATTTGTTATATGAGCTTATATAATACTAGGGCTGACTAACGCTTTTTGCAGCAATGAGGTAGTTGGCTTAATTCTCATTATGTGGAAGGATAACTTTTTCTTGTTCAATGACTCATGTGTTTTAGGTGACACTCCCTTTGAAATAATGCTTTGTAGTTTAAAAAGAACTCTAGGTTTTATGTTATCAAACATTTATGCCAGCATTTGTTTATTTAAGATTGGTCAAATTGTATGCTGATTTACCCCAACCACTTTGACGGGCAGTGAGTCCATAGCAGTGCACATGGCTTACTCTCTGCTCTCAGGGGTTGACAGTCTGACCTGGTGAATGCCGGTGGTAACTCATGGTTGCCAGTGTCCACAGTTCCACAGGCCACCATCACCATCGTCACCATCACATTGTACTCTCAGTGAAAGAGGCCTCCCCCAGGTTGTCAAAAAGAGAAGGCTGCAGGTTAGCCACATGTGTATTACAGTAACTTCTCACTTTTTCACCATATTTGGGGAGTGAATTTTTCTCAAGGGGAAAAACGTTAGACTGTTATTTGGAGGATTAAATAAAATAACATTTAGGGATTATGCAGGCACAATAAATTTTAGTTTTAATAGAAATCTTCAGTTCTCTTGGTTAAGTGTGGATTTGGGAGCCATATGACCTGAATTCAAATTCTCATTCTACCGTTTTCTAGCTGGGAAGGACCTTGTGAAATGTCCTCTAAAAATTGCTGACCTTATAGGGTTCTTATGAGGATAAAGGAGCTATGTAATTCCTGTGAGCCTACATTCTCCATGTATTTTGGTTATTAGCCCATTAATTGAAGCTGAATTATCAAGACTCAGCATCCATTTTTTCAACAGTATTTGATAGACATTCTCCTAGCTGTTTTATGTATTTTTCTTTCTCTTTGTTAATCAAATGACTATATTTTAAACTTTTCTTGTATTTAAATACCATTACTACAAGTATATACCACAGTCAAATTAGCTTACATTTATTGATTGCTTGCTGAGCACAAAGGACTCATGTAAATATTTCACATGTATATTCTCACTTGAGTCTCAGAACAAAGTTTGCTATTATGATGTTTTATTTCATTTTTGGTTTGTTACTGGCTTCTTTGCATAGTCACAGCTATAATTCACATAGTTGAGGCTTCTTAATAAATGAAAACAAGATAAGTAAAAATGAGTATTTTTAGTACTTTGCAATAAACACTGCTTACTGAGCTAATGGAAACATTCTAGCTTAATGTTTCTCTGTGTTTTCTCCAGGGTAGATACCTCTCCATAGAAAGAGAGGCTATGATTCTGATCTAGAAAGTTACCTCTATCCCTGCCCCAACTGTAGCTATTTGATTTATTCCCTATTGAGAATTATTGCTCATGGTGTTTAGAAAAATTATGATTGATCAAACCAGTACTTCATTAAAAAAACTTTCCACAGAAAATTATTTATATCAAAACAAAATTCCAAAATTATGGAAGAAATTTTTTAAGAGTTAAGCTTATATATTAACACAGGATTCTGATTTTTAAAAATCTCGTCCTACACCCACACCATAAAGTCTTTCTGTCTTGATCTCAACACAAAGTGACAGAGGCAAGTACAGTTAACAATTCCTTATTTGTCAGTAATCAGGCCACAAAATCTGAGTTAATAAAATAATCAATTAACCTTTAACACAAGATACTAATACAGATGCAATTTGTGTTATTTTGCTAAAGATGTCATGACAAAACACCCCAGACTGGATGCCTTAGACAAGAGAAATCTGTTTTCTCACAGTTCTGGAGTCTATAAACCCAAGATCAAATGGACAGTAGGGTTGATTTCTTCTGAGACTTCTCGCCTTGGCCTGCAGATTGCTACCTTTTCCCCATGTTCTTAAGTGGTCTTTTCTCACCTGCATGCCCCTGCTGTGTCTTTGTGTGGACAGACTTCCTCTTCTTATTAGGACACCATTCAGATTGGATTAAATCTCATCCTAAATCCTGATTTTAATTTAAGCCTCTCTTTAAAGGCCTTGTTTCTAAATAGATTTACATTCTGGCATATATGGGATTAGTGAGTTAACTTATGAATTTTATTCTTTTTTAAAGATTTACTGATTGATTTATGAGAGAGTCAGAGAGAGAGGGAGAGTGGGGAAAGGGGCAGATGGAGAGAGATAACTTCAAACAGATTCTGCACTGAGTGGAGCCTCACATGAGGCTCTATCTCATGACCCTGAGATCATGACCTCAGTGTAAATCAAGAGTTGGACAGTTAACCAAATGGGCCACCCAGGTGCCCCTAACATTTAAATTTTAAAGAAGAAGGGCTCAATTCAGCCCATAACACAATCTACTTAGACATCATTTTTCTTCCATGCTTCCTTATTTATTCGACATTAAACTTCAGCTAAAATGTGCAAAACAAACAGCAACATGACATATCTTTTCATTTTGTAGTAATGCATCATGCTTTTCTGATCAAGAATATGCTATTATTGGGCAGCCCCGGTAGCGCAGTGGTTTAGCGCCACATGCAGCCCAGGGTGTGATCCTGGAGACCCGGGATCGAGTCCCACGTCAGGCTCCCTGCATGGAGCCTGCTTCTCCCTCTCCCTGTGTCTCTGCCTCTCTCTATCTCTCTCTCTGTGTGTCTCAAATAAATAAATAAAATTAAAAAAAAAAAAAAAAAGAATATGCTATTATTTTAACAAACACAGAGGGCAACTTATTTAAATACAAGATCTATTAAAGTCTTAGTTTTTATGATGAGAGTTATTTCAGATTAGTTCACTGTATTGACATATAATAATGTCTTATTAATGCATCTATTTATCAAACTTTATGTTTTTACCAATGCCTATTTAATAATGCTAACCAGTATAGAAAAAAATTCCATTCTAGGTAAAAAATTTAGGACTTGTACCATTCAATGCTAGCAAACATAACTTTTATCCAATACTAGCAAAATAGTTGATTCATTATTTCTCAAGACTCCTATGTAAAATAATATTGCTTTAAAAATGAAAAATATTTTTGTATGAAGGGTAGTACATTTAAGAAAGGTTATTTTGGGGCACCTGAGTAGTTCAGTCAGTTAAGCGAGCCAATTCTTGATTTTGGCTCAGGTCACATTATCAGGATGGTGAAATCCAGCCCCATATTGGTTCCATGGCAGGCATGGAGCCTGCTTAAGATTCTCTCTCTCCTCTCCTCTCTGCCCCTCCCCTCACTCTCTCTCTCAAATAAATATTTTTTTAAAAAAAGAAAGATGATTTTATCTGTTGTAATTTGTACCTTCTAAATTTTCTACTAAAATTGAGCTCAATTTTCAAAGGAAAATATTATTTTTCTTTCTGTCCTACATCTTCAGATAAATTTTGGTAAAAGGTATTCATGCTGTGTATTGGTTATTGGTAGTTGCTTCATTATTCACTTGTGCATATTATGTGCTTATCATTTAGTGCTGCCAGGCACATAGTCCTCAAAATCAATTCAGTTGTGCAAAATTTCTGGCTGGGAAACAAATATTTCAACCTATATTTACAATTATACTTTCATTCATTAGACAGTCAGGTGCTGTTTTTGGAATGCTTACCATGTTCCAATCACAGTGCTATTCTTTTTTTTTTTTTTTTAATTTTTATTTATTTATGATAGTCACAGAGAGAGAGAGAGAGAGAGAGAGAGAGAGGCAGAGACACAGGCAGAGGGAGAAGCAGGCTCCATGCACCAGGAGCCCGACGTGGGATTCGATCCCGGGTCTCCAGGATCGCGCCCTGGGCCAAAGGCAGGCGCTAAACCGCTGTGCCACCCAGGGATCCCCCACAGTGCTATTCTCTTCCTCCTGCTTTTTTGTTTTATTTTGCTAAGCAAGAGTATTACCAATTTCCAACTTATCATGTTGGTCAAGAATGCCATGTTTTCCCCAAAGATCCTCTCCAAGATCATGCAATTTGATGGTCCTCAGACACTGGAATTTCACAGAGTACTATTTTTTTTTTAAGTTATGACATTTTATTAGAATAATAATGATAAACTTACCATTTCTTATCACCACCATTTTATGAGAAGGCATATTTCAACGCCAGAAATATTGCTCAATGCAAACCTCAAAACTTTATTTTTTATTCTCATTTCCCTAGTGAAACCTTTGTCAAACGTAGTCCAAAATCTGGGAAAACAGAACAGAAGGAAAGAGAGGCAGTAAATATCAAGAGGACTAATTAAAGACCTATGTATAGAATAGCGCATCCCTTCTCACCATGTTAGTGATTTTTGACTTAAAACATCAAAGAAATTGTTGCTGTGTAACATTGGAAAGAATGACATTTAGCTTATTTAGTATATAGTAATAGATAATTAGGAAAGAATATTTTTTTAAAAAAATATATTGCGGAGTCATCCACTTGTGGCTTTAGTTTCCTAACACAATTTTTCTGGTTATTTAAGATATTTTGTAATACAAACATTTCTCTCAGTATAAAAAGTAGAGTTTCAAAATAACTTTTTCACTAAACAGAACTTTTAGATCCTAAAGATTGATTAAATACTGATAAATGTCTATAATGTTAATGATAGTAGAGATTAATTAGGAATGACAGTATAATGGAAATAATAAAAAATAACCAGTATAATCCTTTACTACATCATAATTATAAAAAAAAATAGAAGGAAAAGAAAGGAAAATAGAAGACATAAATATTCAATTAAAAGCAAAATCATAGTTATTTGTTAAGGTATAAAAATCTACAGTGAGTTATAGACCCAAAATTAGATACTTGCATTGTGAGTCTGTGTGCATGTGAGAGAGACTGGTTACTGACCTAAATTCACATGACCTAATTTCTCACCGGTACTTGTTTCTAATACTAGTGATAGATATTCCTGAGATATTGTCATATATGATTAATCTGAAAGACGAAAACATAATATTTTAAAGTATGACGACTAGTCAGGATGCCTGGGTGGCTCAGCGGTTGAGCGTCTACCTTCAGCCCAGGGCGTGATCCCAGAGTTCCAGGATAGAGTCCACATGGGGCTCCCTGCAGGGAGCCTGCTTCTCCCTCTGCCTGTGTCTCTCCCTCTCTCTGTGTGTCTCTCATGAATAAATAAATAAAATCTTTTTAAAAAAAGTATAATGACTAGTCAAAAACATAATTATTTGTTTAAACCAATAATTTTTTGGCCTCTTATTAGCACTGTCTTTTGCATATACGATTTTATGTAAAGAATTGTCAGCCCTTCAGGAAAATTCTTGCAGGTAGAATTACTTCAGAATGACATATAGCACTGAGCCAGATTAGAAAGATACCTATGTTGTCCAATTTGAAAAGTACTGTAAAGATTCCCAAGGATTCCCTTCCTCCAGGTGCTGTTTCTGAACCACCCCAGTAAAATGCATACATGATATCTTTTCCATGATAAAATATTATGAGGGGTAACATTGAATGAATCTACCATAAGATGTTGTTGACTTGCCTAGCCCTGCAGAGAATCTAGATAGAATACAGAGAAAGCCTGGGAAATGAGGAGGATGAACAAAAAGACATTTTAGGGTTTGTGCAGATGATTTTTTTTTTTTTTTTTTTTTTTTTTTTTGCTATTTAAAGTTTTTGTCTAGGAATAGTCTAGGAATGGATTTTTTTTTTTTTTTTTTAGGAATGGATTTTTATCATATTATCTTGCAGGTTCTTTATTTAATTCATGTTATCACTAAGTATGAAGATTTATTTATCCTCCATGCTTGTTTATAGAACATTTCTACCAAATGAAATAAATTCATTTGGTTTATTAATATTGAAATTTATGGAAACCCATTGGTTAAAACAGTCTGCATACTATTTTGCTAATGTTCTCTAGTGTACTTTATAGCAGCTGTTTTTAACTCATCACTTTTCTAATAGTAGCATGAGCATGTAATGGCTCTTTCTTGATCCTAAAGTAATTATTGATTTTCTTAACAATATTATTTTGATTCAATGCAAAGAAGCTAGGGTCAACAGAGGTCTTATAGTATAGAGATTCTGGAATTAGAGAAATGTGAATTTGAATCCTGTCTTTCCTACTTCCTATCTGTGTCATCTGCAGCTCACATACTTAGCATTTCTAAGGCTTAATTTCCTCATACTTTGGATACAGTGGTAAAATTTTAAGTAATTCCTGTTAGTTTGTTTTTATCCTTCCAAAATATATCATGACAAATGAATATTTTCTTTGTAAAATACATGTAATTTCTGTTATTGTCAGCATGATGCACTGCATATCCTGAAAGTACCTTCCTGTGAAAACAACAAAAAAATCTGGATGAAATATTAATTACATTTCTTTAAAAGAGTTGCTGAACTGGCTAGATAATAGGGAGGTAGCCAAAAGCTAAAAGAAGGAGAAAACCATGAAAGATAGGTAAGAATTGAAGCTAGATTTACCCTAGGGCCATCTCCTAAACTATGGAAACTTGAGCTCTTGTGTTGGTGGCTGGAAATGGGCAGGCAGTCAGGAAGTAAAGCTTAGATATTCTCTGGACTAAGTACATTCTAAGCAGGACCTCAAAGAATCCTCAAAGAAAAAACTTCCAAGAAAATGAGCTCATCTTATAAAGTCACAACATGCATAAAGAAACCAGAAACCGTAAAAAGCATAGCACTATAAATCAGAATCAGCAGAAAGAAGAACCAAAAGAATCAAATCACAAAGTTTTCAGATATTAGAATTACCTTAAATGTATGTGTTTTAAGAAATAAGAAAAAGGTGAGTAGAGAACAAGAGTCTATAAAAATAATCAGGTGGATTTATGAAAAACACGTTTGGCAGAATTAAAGAAACCAACATGGTATGATGAAGTATCCTGGGGCTGACAACAGCAAAGAGCCATCTTCACCCCTGTGTCTACAGTAGGATGGAAAAGGACAGGTTTTGAGAATCTTGAGAGAGCTGTCCTTGCAGCTATAGCAATGCATCATCTGAGAGGAGCTGCAGACTTTTGTAGAAGAATGCAGTAGGGAAAATAAACGCCCCACCTCCCTCCTGCCCCAGTGAGTTTCCCACGAAGTATCTTCCACTGGTCACACAGACCTGGATTCAAAGGCAAGGGAACTTTGTTGATGCATGACATAGAGGTTAGTGCACCAGGACAAAGAACAGAGTGGAGGAAGGAGGGTTAGTGGGGCAAAGAGGGAATTCCCAGCACAAGAAGAAGCTAAGGGACATTGAGGATAGGGTGCAAAGCCCTAACTTACATTTAAACAGTTATAAAAAAGAGAAAAAACAAGATACAATGAATGATTTTTTTAGAATCACTAAAAGACAGCACATTCCAAATCAAAAATCAAACCCAACATAAAAAGAAATTTGCAAATAGACAGTATCATAGTACAACTAAAAGACGACAATACCAAGATGTTAAAATCAGCTAGACGGGAAGGAAAGATTACCTCCCAAAGAAGAGTAGTTAAAATCATAACTGATTTCTCCATTGGAAATTACACTTTTAATGAGCTATAAGTTATCGTTCAACATTTCATTCTTCATCTGATAGAGCTATCTCTGAAGAAGAGATACATAATGTACATGAACAAATGATAAATTTAAAATCTCTTGATTGACTTCACAGACCATTTTAAAGGATGAGCTTCGGGAAGAACGATACTTACCAAAGGTAGAATGTTTTTGAGATGATTAAAGAATGGTAAAACAAATATTAAGTATGTGGCTGTATCTAAACATAGATAGAAATCATAATTTCCAAAGTAGTAGACAAAAATAAGATGAAAACAGGGGGAAAAAACCTTTAATTTGAAAGAGGGAAGGGAAATAGAAACTCTGTATAAATAGAAAGCACAATATAAAATTACAGAAATAAATCCAAATTATGATCAGTAAAATCAGATAAATGCAAATATAATGTTCTGGTTTTTTAAAAAGAATTATTTTAGGGATGCCTGGGCTGAGTGGTTGAGCATCTACGTCTTCGGCCCAAGTCGAGTCGAGGGACTCCAGGATTGAGTCCCATGTCGGGCCTCCTGCATGGAGCCTGCTTCTCCCTCTGCCTGTGTCTCTGCCTCTCTCTCTGTGTCTCTCATGAATAAATAAATAAAATCTTTAAATAATAATAAATATAAAAACATAAAATAAAAAATGAATTTTTTAGAAAGCTAGATTTAAGTTTTACAACAATATTTTCTTTCCAAGAAACATAACTTAACATGTTTCTTAGATCCAAAAAAAATTTAGTAACAAGTATGGAAGATGATATTCCATGTGATGCTACCCATGAGAGCTTTTGCAACTATATTATTATCAGATAAACAGATTGTCAGGAAACAGCCTTATTAGATCTTAGGATCATTACAAAATGATAGAAGGTTCAATTCATGAGGATGTTACAGCTTCTATATACTCAATAATATAGATTCAAACTATATAAAAAAAAACAAAAAAACGCATAGAAGTATAAAGAGAAATAGACAAATTCACCAGCATGTTAGGGAAGTATTCATGCATTTCTCACCAATTAATATAGAAGGAAAAATAAATATCAGCAATTATTTGGATAATATACGTTCTTTTCAAAGCACCTATGGACTTTACAGTCAATAAGCAGTGAATTATACAAATAAGTAGATTAAGAGATTATTTTGGAAGTTGCTAAGCGCTATGGAAAAATAAAATTACAACAGGGGAAGAATGGTCAAAAGCATTGGTCAAGAATAGTCAAAAGTATTGGTACCGCAGTGAAATATTGGGAGAGCTGCTCAAAGTACGGTAGTGAATGTGGTGGTCAGGCTGCACATCCTTGAGATAGTAACGCAAATAGAGACTTGACCAAGGTGAAGGAAGGTTCTGGAGGACACTGCTGGACCAAAGGCCTCAGGCAGGAGCCTACTGTATATAGTCAAGTGGGTTGACTATGAGGGGAAGAAAGGCCTGTGAGGGGATGTTGAGGCAGCATGACACAAAGGTTTCCTGGGCCATTGTAAGGACTTTGGCTTTTGCATTGAGTAAACTGGAAGTCTTCAGAGTCCTGGGAGCAGAGCAGTGCAAGAGCTGACTCCGGATTTAAAAAGACACCCTGGCTGCCGAATTGAAAATAGACCCTAAGGGGAGCAACGGTTGTACCACAGGCGCTATGAATATGCGCTGTCCTATTCGTTTAATGGATAATATATTTACGTACCCACAAAAGAAGCCAACAGAAGATAAACTAAAGGAGCCCAAGGAAAGCAAACCCCTCTGGCTGGGTAGGGGAAGGATACCATGGATGAAATGCCCAGTGAGGGATTTCGAGGTGAGATAGCCATGCACCATGTGATGTGATCCTTCCCTGTGATCCCATAAATTTTTAGAAAAAGCAGAAGGATTTTTTAAATGCTCCTAGAATTAGCACATAATTATGTGATGTCCATCTGAGTAGTTCAGGCTGTTCGGGTACTCACTGAGCCTCAAATAGGAACATAACTGGGTTTTTCCCAGAAATCTATCTTCCTAGATGAGTCATCTTGACTCCTCTTTCTTAGTAAAACATACCACATGTTCCTGTTTTTAATTCATTTTAGTATAAGATACAAAGAGATTGAAAGCGTTTATGCTTTACAACATCCTAGAAATCATAAATATGGTTCTGGTTATGACGGTATCTGCTTTTGTCATCGATAAGAATCATCACCCTCAAACAAGACTCCATTAATTTTCACAGTTCATTCATTTAAAGAAAAATTGGAGTATCTTCTGTGACTCTGCACCATGTGCAACAATTCTAGAGAAATTGCTGGGAGGACATTGTCCTAACGTTCAGAAATCTCAGTTCAGTGACTGTGAAGCAGGGGCCTGTGGGCCACAACTGCAATCGGAAGAGATCCATCGGGGACACCTGGGTGGCTCAGGGGTTGAGCATCTACTGTCAGCTCAGGGCATGACCCCGGGGTCCTGGGATCGAGTCCCTCATCGGGCTCCCCGCAGGGAGCTGCTTCTCCCTCTGCCTGTGTCTCTGCCTCTCTCTCTCTCTCTCTCTGACTCTCATGATTAAATAAATAAAATCTTAAAAAAAAAGAAAGAAGCCATCCATCAGGAATAGGATGCAGAACACACTGAAGGCAGAGAACTACAGGGAAGAACTTGGCCTTGACATCCCGCCATTATAAAGACTATGATGTCATTTAATTTACATATGAGAGTTTATGGTCAGATATGTGTGCACATTTTGAAAAGAATAATATTTATTCATGTTTGCCAACGCTCCCCATGTCACTTTGAGAAAGGAATACATGCTTTTCTTGCAAAATAGTTACAGTGCTGTCACACACATTTTGTTCTGCGTCTGAACAGCTACCGTATGGGAGAGTAGACCCTTCTCTGAGACTTAAGAAGGCTCCACGTGAAAGTGGAATAATCTGGAAATGAGCTGAGCCGTGCCTTCATCTAGGTAGCTGAGCCAAGGTGGAAAGATCAGCAGGAATCAGAAAATGCAGACATGAGTCGGACTCTGTGCTGACCTTGGGTAAATGAACCTCCATGTCTTCATCTGTATGGTGCGAAGCTCACAGGCTCTTCCTGGGGAATAACTAATACACGTGAAGATGTTGTATGACCAGAGATCGCACTGGAGCTGCATGGGGCATCCATTTATTTCTAATACCATTTATTCATTTAAAAAGGAGTATTTAATTTCTGTTGTATTCTGTGAATTGTAGTAGATCCTCACAGATGAAATAACTTCCGCCCTCAAGGAGGTTGAGTGGAGGCTGGGGTGATAAGATGTGTGTGCAGGACGCTTAATAGGACCAAGACAGAGGATATTGGGGACATGGGCAAAATCATAGGCTTTCCCAAAGAGACATGTCTCTGTATTCTGCTGGTATTTGTCTTCTCATTTCATAAATGTTGACTCAGGTGTTTTTATCTTCCTTTAAAGTCAAACCACAGGTGGGAAGAAAAGAGAATATAAAAAAGGAATGAGCCAGGGTGGGCCACAGGGAGCCTGCTTCTCCCTCTGCCTGTGTCTCTGCCTCTCTTTGTCTGTCTCTTGTGAACGAATAAAATCTTTAAAAAAAAAAAGAAGTCAAACTATTGGCTTCTTTGAAGGTATTAAATGCTGATAATTTCTAGATGGCAGATAATTGTACTTCTGGATTTTATCTTATCCAAAATACAAGTCTTCAAATAAATAATTTCCATGTGCTATTAAATTTTAAGAATGATGAATGAATCGGGTATAACTTGTGATAGTATCATAATCTGAGTGGTAATAATCTTATTCAGGAATCTAGCATTGTTGTTTGAGTATTTTTTAGTATCAACTTCATCTTTGCATAATTATGTTGATTCAACATTAAGACTTCTTTAAGAATTCTTACCATTTTTAATTGATCTATTTCTTCCTCATTGCCAGCTCTCTGTCTTCGCTCTTGAGAGTAAAATATACATATTTTGAGTATTTTGGATGTATTGATTTATTTCTTCTTATTCCTTTTTTGCATTCTTGTCATCCTATGAATGCCATTCATTTTTGTAGGCAAATGTTTCTATTAATTTAGCCACTTAATTTACGTAGTGTTAAGGGACTTTAAAAAAAAAAACTCAGTCTAGTGAACTTAGTTGATTATCCTTTTGTAATTTCAGTGATGAATATATTCCTAAATCTTACAGGTAACCATTAATTTCTATAAGGGCTTTCACTAAGAAAGCTTGCTACTCCTTGTACCAACTGAATTTGTCAATAAAAATACCTTCATGCGGGTAACAGACTTCCGATACCAGTATTATTTTGTGTATAGGTAAAAAACACAGAAATTTTTTTCTTAAATAGGGGAGGAGTAAATAATTTTAAAACTAGAATTTTGGGGACCCCTGGGTGGCTCAGTGGTTGAACATCTGCCCTTGGCTCAGGTCGTGACCCCGGGGTCCTGACATCAAGTCCCGCATTGGGTTCCCTGCAGGGAGCCTGCTTCTCCCTCTGCCTGTGTCTCTGCCTCTCTCTGTGTCGCTCATGAATAAATAAATAAAATAAAATTTAAAAAACTAGAATTTTGTCAATAGTGTGCTTCCTGAATTTATGAGGAACTTGACTTTTTTTTTTTTTTCCATTCCTACATATGCTCTTCCCATTAATTTCATTGATTTTTCATGGAACAGTTGTCTGCTACAACCTCTATGGGGTAAATTACATAGACCATTAACATTCCAGTTCTGATTTGTTGTTTCTAAAAGATAAGCTCTAGACTTTTTTTTTTTTAAAGATTTTATTTATTCATGAGAGACACAGAAAGGCAGAGACACAGGCAAAGGGAGAAGCAGGCTCCATGCAGGGAGCCCAAGCTGGGACTCAATCCTGGGACTCCAGGATCACGTCCTTGGCCAAAGGCAGGCACTAAACTGCTGAGCCACTCAGGGATCCCCAAGCTCTAGACTTTGTAAGAGGTCTATAATAATACCTACCTACTTTGAATTCCATTTCTTTGGAAAAAGATGAAAACAATATACTGTAGTATTTGTCATCCCTTAAATATGTGACAAGGAAATATAAAAATAAGTTTGCCCTCTCTGAAACTATTGATAATTCCTGCAGTTCTGATAAGTCATCACTGGCTCTGAAAACTCAGGCATGTGATACTTTTCCAACTCAACAGTACGTTGCCTATCTTTCTGTTTTGTTAAACATTTCCCTCTCTTTTCCAGCAGTTTTAAGTGTAGTTAAGAAGTAATTTCTTTTCACAATCGTCTTGCTCTAGTTTGTCCTTATTAACTATCATCTCAACACATTTGGCTGAGGTAATTGGGTATTGATTATTTTTGCACTGTCATTTGCAGTTCAAATTGGATCTTTACAAACATTTGAGACTTTTTAATGGCTGTTGTTTGCTCAACATGCAAGCATAGTTTCAGTCTGGGGTTTGGTTCATTGTGCTGAATCCAGGCTCAACTTCACCTAAATGAAAATAATGTTCAGTGATAAAGCAAGAGCACTTCCACGACTTCTTCAACTTTCCTTTTTCTCTTGAATTCTAAGCCAAATAAGGAATCCTGAAGCTTGGCTTCACTTGGGGTTACTTGGCGTTAGAACTTTGTGAGGATGGATGGTCACAGCATGCTGCCCTTATTCCTTTTTCTTTTCCTCTGGGCAAGACAGACTGCTAATCATTACTTCCAAAAATGAGAGCAATCTTATTCTTCCTTCTTTTCATATGCAAGCTTAAGCACGGTTTTATTTTTTAATACCCATTATTTGTATTTATTTTGTTTTGCCATGAATTCTTTCTGTTGACTTCTTAGCCATACAGAAGCATGAATCAAAGTGACAATTACATGAAATATTCAACATTTCAAGATTTTTTGAAACATCTATGACTCACTTCTTATGAATCCTACCACATGAGACACTAGAGGAAAGAAAAGAATAAACATTTTCTGTGCATGGGGGCTTTTGAAATGAAGACTGGGATTTGAGAGTCAAAGGAAGGGAGTTCAAATCCTAACTCTTGCCCTTCTGTGTTATCTTGCATATGTCACTCAATTGCTCAGACTTTCAGGTGCCCCATCCATAAAATAGTGATGTCTTATATCTATTTCAGAACTGTCATGAGAATGAAACAAATTATGGGAAAGTATTTTGACAACCACAGTGCACTGTGTCAAAGTCCTTAAATGATTTAGAATCTATATGAACAAAGGGCACAAAAACTGAAATGGAGACTAATATCAGCTTGGAAATTGCTGGTTACTCTTCTAACGTGTCATAGATATAATATGGAAAATTCAGAAGGCAAGCACTGAGTATACATGAAGTGGTTGGATTTGTTTCTGAGTGGAACTAGGACTTAAACAGCCCCTTCAGGAATGGTTAAAATTCATAATGGGAGAAAAAAAGTCTTCCAAATGTTCCTGCTAGAAAGGAGCAGACTTCATTCATCCATTTATTAAATCGTTTGTTAAGTATTTATGGAGTGTTTAGTCTAGGCACTGTGCCGAGGGATCCCATGGAAGATGGAGGGGCTATGGCAAGAAAAGATACTTAACTTTGTCACATTATAGATTTTAATCTTTGGATTCGGCTGAATTAAAAGGTAGTACCCTCTTCAGCATAACATTATTGAGTGAATTTTCAGATCACAGTCGATATCACATGGCTACGTACTCTTACAGAAATGCTCCTTGTACATTCACTGTTAGATTTGAAGGCAACAAATGGCCATATTACTATGTCTTACTAAGCCTTCCACTCATGTCGATTGCCATTTTAAATATAAAGGGTTGTGTTTATTTATAGGAATATAGTCTGTTGTGTCTAATTCTGCCTATAATCAAGTTAAATAAAAGCTCAATAGAAAGTAAGTGATATTTTTTAGACGTCTGCATTTGTTCAGGATGGCTTAATTAAAAATAATTATCGAAACGTGGAAATGTTTACTTTTTTAGAAACTAAGTCAAGGATATTTCCTCTTTATAATTTATTTTATATCTATGTAACTGATTAAAAAAAAAAAAAACCTCTTTCAGCAGCCCTGGGGAGAATACAGAGCTCAAACAAAGGAGCTTACAAATATTCAATGCATTGCTTGTGTGCTGGTCGTCATTTAGTGGCTTATCTAAAGTTGTCTGTTTATCGAGTACACCATTAAGCTCTACATTTTTCCAGTTTGGGTTGTGCTCAAAGGCACAAATATAGTAATAAGCTCAACGAGAAGGGAGAAACTAGCCCCAGTATGTTTGGTATCTTGTAAGCAAACCAAGTAGATTTTAATTTTTAATCTAGTTCTTTTGTGTCATGATTAACCCCCCCCCCCCCAACACACACACACTAATTGAGGCACGTGGTTCTGCTGAGGGAGGTCCCCACAGGGCAGCATCAAGCTGAAGAGAACAGCTCCCTCGTCATCTCCTCCCATCCCTAAGCCCTACAGCACGTGGAACCTGGGACTGTCCACCCTGCTCTCCGACATCTGGTAGCCTTGGCAGTGATGAGTTCTCTCATCCAGATGAGCTGCCAAACCTTGTTGGAAGAAATCATTTCACTCTCGAGATTATCAGCGTAGCTTCCTAAGAAGGTGTCAGGAGCTGCCAATGAATGACTGAGAGGGGAGGACATGAGTTGGGGATAAGGAACAACAGCAGTAAGTGAAAGGTCACTCCCTACCTCAACCACCTGGGTCACACCTGGTGATCCCAGAATGTATGGTTTCCTTCATGGCACGATTAGCAAAGATAGGTTTATTCATTCATTCAAACAACAGATAATTCGTGAATGCCAAACACCATGTAACTTCTTCGCTTCACCTATAAAGTGGAGAATAAAATCAGCATCAATCCCTGCCTTCATGGGGGGATGGTAGGAGCAAGGTAGACATTAAGTAGAAATTCTCAAAGACTAATATATGACTGCAACTTGTGATGACTGTTAGGATGGGAAACTCTGGGCTGAAGGGTGGAGCCTTATTTTGGGATCTCATTAGATGGAGGTGTCACAGTGATCCCTTCTTAAAAAGTGATATGATGACAAAGACTGGAAGGGTGATTAAGAATTATTCAGATCGAGTAGGAGGACTCATTTGAGTCAATAGGAGCGTTCTACGTAGAGTCCCAGAGACAGGAATGAGTTTTAGGTGTATATTCAAGGCCCTTAGCTGTACTCGGGGCAGAGCTCCATGGTTGAAAACCGTAGTTGTACGAAAAAGTGTCTTTCTGCAAACAGGCTCCGAGGGGGTCACTGTGAAGCACTTCTACACTGAGGAGTTCAGTTGTTCAGTTGTCTCTGAAAACCCTCATATGGAATCCTTTTCCAAAGCTTCACTTCCCTGCTTTTGTTGACTAATCCAGAATTCTTCTGTGGAGAATCGTATCTTTACCAGCCAAGTGCTAAGTGGGGACTTCCAGGCATGCTGTGCTGTCTACTGCAGTAGTCACGTGGGGCTATTGAAACTGAAATTTAAATAAATTGAGGAAATTTTCAAAAACCACAAATGTGGTTCCTCATTCACACTAGCCACATTTTAAATGCTAAATAACCCGAGTATGAATAGCAGCCCCTGTATCAAACAGCACAGATGTTGAAAATTTCCGTCACCACAGAAAGTTCTACCACACAGTTCATGTAGTAGCTAAAAGCCTGGGCTCTTGAATAAAACAGATCTGGGTTTAAATCCTGGGTTTTGCACTTACTCTCTGTATGATGCTAAGCAAGTTACTTGACATTTCAGAAACTCAGGTTAACCATGGATAAAACAAGAAGGATGTAGATACTGTATATATAAAGAACCTAACATCACACCTGGAGCATAATAGGCATTTTAGAGATTCTTATACCTAATAGCTGTACTCTCTTAGTTCAATACTCTTGTCCCCCAGTGACTCAGTCATGCTCCCTCTTCCTCTTCCATCTAGTGTAAATTCACTCAACCATATTCAAACCCGAGCTTTGCTTCCCTTCTTAACTAGTCATACCCTCAACCCAGTCCACGATTCTGGATTAATTAATTAATCCAAACGTGTTCTCTCATCCAGATGAGCTGCCAAACCTTGTTGGAAGAAATCATTTCACTCTCGAGATTAGCAGCGGGCAGCCCTGTGGCTCATCTGGTGGGTCACCAGAGTACTTGGCGAGCCTTTGACGGTCCCTCTTTGGCTAATCTTTTCATTTTTGATGGTACCTGTCCTAACTGCATTCTCTCCACCTTTGTATCAGCAAATAACTATATCCTGGAATGAACTCACTGAACTTCTCTCTCCCGTATATTTTTTTATTGATAGAGGCCCCCAAATGCCAGTATCGGGATCAGTATAAGGCTACTTCAGAAATATTTGATTAATGTTAAAAACATACATCTGCGTGGCTGTGACTCCAGCATGCTGAATGAGAATCTTTCCTACTGGGAATGGGGGAATTTGTACCGTTTAAAGTCTCTCAGGTGGTTTTATGACCTAGGTTTGGGGAACACCATAAGAGAGTTCTAGACACCTTTGCTCATAATCTCTGATTGCTTTCTCATGCTCCTTAATATTAATGTGTCTGCCTCCACTTCTTCCCGCCAGTTGACGTGTAGGTTGCTCTTTTCAGAGCTCTTCAGTGAGTTGTCAGAGCATCTGTCTTGCCCGTGGTCATCACACTTAATCTCTCCTTGCTGGCACTGTGAACACACTCCCACTGGTCGCTTGCCAAGTATGAAAGTGGCGCCAATAGCTCCTTTGCTATGTGCTGGCTGTGTTCCAAAACTTCATTTTTGGTCTTTTTGTCTGACCATTTAATGCAAACTGTAGATCATAGATGACACACTGGTGGAAGAGTTCAAGCAGCTGGGAGTGTAATTTCGGGAAGATGGAAGACTCACGGTTGTGTGATAGTTTGAACATGAACATTGCTCTGCAAAATTTTAAGTTAATTCAAAGTGTGTTTTCTCCTGTGCATAACGTTTAACATTCCAGGGAAAAAAAGAACTTTCAATGCTGTTTTGAATTGTTTGCATCTATTAGCGTGTTGTAGATATAATTTAAAGTGAGTTTCTTCGGCCCCAGTTATCTCTTTGGTGGTTCTCAGAAACTTAAAATATCACTGATAGGTGCAGCATTGGTGGTGTAGTGAGCATAGCTGCCTTCTGAAGCGTCATTGATAGAAGGAGACATTTCAGTGCAAATAGCTAAATGGTCAAAACTCAACATGTAATTAGCAAATAACCTTATATGCAAATATATATATTTGTGTAGTATATTTATATAAATATCTAACAGTTACACTATGTATAGGTATAGATTAATATAAATATTATTGTATTTAAGAAGAATTATCTCACTAAGGGTGCTTGGGTGTCTCCGTCAGTTAAGCGTTTCGACTCTTGATTTTGGCTCAGGTCATGACCTCAGGGTTGTGAGATGGAGCCCCACAACCAGCTCAGAGCTCAGCAGAAAAGGCTGCTTGAGATTCTCTTTTTGTCCTTCTTCCTCTGCCCCTCCCCCTACTCATACTGTCTTTTTCAAATAAATACATCTTTAAAAAAAAAAAAGAAAAATTTCATCATTATTATTCATTACACAGTGGTAATCTCAAGTATCAGTCTTCTAGTGGAATTATAATAATAATAGACTCATGGAAATGATAGATTAAGAAACAACTAGAAAAAGATGAAAAGTCAGAGAACCTTGATTAAATCTCTGTTGAGCCTTTTATTTCATGTGTGGCCATGAGCAGGTCACTGAGCATTTCTGAGCCTTAGTTTCCTCATCTTCAAAATGATCTTTCAGGAAGTCATTGTAAAGACAAAAATGGAATAAATGATTAATGGTAATATATTATAAAATATATTTATTGTAGTTGCTAAGGTCAAAGGGCACTATACGATTTTGAGATATCTTCTAAATTGTCTAGGAAACATACACTATGTAGCACTTTAGTTAATTCATGAGGATAACAACCCACTTTTATCCATTTTAGTATCCGTGAAAGATTAACATAAGTAAATCTTAAATCTTATTAGATAAAATGAAGTATACTTTATTGAGTTCTTTATTTCTGAAAGTTAGCAATTCATGTGGTTGGATGTTTTGTGTTTTTCTAACAACCAGGACACTTATTTAGCCAGAATTTTCTTCCCTCATCATTACTGTCTGTTCTTTTTCTTTATTGAATAAAGGCGAGGTTTCATACTTTTCCTAACATACAGGACATTTAAATTTTAGTATATGATTTCATTTTTATTTGGGATAATTGTGATAAATAATAACTACATTTGTTGAGCCCTGGAATTGTGATAAACACAATGTAAAGCATTTTACATGTATTAACATATTTGATCCTCATGGCAGTCCTATGAGAGGGCTTATGCTTTCCTCATTTACTGATTAAAAATGAAGGCACAAAAGTAGGTATCTTTCTCTGAAATCACGCTTTAAGAGACAAAATGGGAGTTTGAACCTAGGCCATCTGATTGCAGAGCCTCGGCTCATCATATTCAAGTCAGGCTCCGCCGTGTAATCTCTTGCAGGTCTGCTTGTGAGCATTCTTAGAATGAAGCTTTGGGCACCACAATTCCTGTGGGGGTTGACTTGGAGGCATTCGATTCCAATAGCAACCATATAAGTAAAATTCTCCTGGAGTCCTACTAGTGCTTTCTAACTCATTATATGGAAACAAACATATGGAATCAATTTCACATGGTCGGTAGGCAGAGATATAAAAGGAAAGATATTAAATGATAAAAAACTTTCCTTTTGCATCTCTGACTGCCCTCGGTGGTTTTATAGGGTTATCAAAATGAGTAGATTACGTGCTGGTGGCACAAAACTGTAAGGTCCACTGAAACCAAAAATATGACAAAGAATGTGCTGTAAAATATGCTAACTCAAGTTGCGTTTGATTCATTTATTGCTATTTTCTCATTGTTAGCATTTCAGTGTTGTCAGCATGGCTAATGTTGCTAGGAGGTGAGATGTTTTATTAACCTGGGGATTAGGGCTTCAACGTACACATTCAGTTCATAACGATCTCTAATTGGAGAATGGGCTTATGAGTTTTGTCCATGTGGTGTTTTTAATTTTTTTTTTTTTAATTTAGAACTCCTGGAAAAGTCAAGCCTTCCCCTGTTTACGATATTCCCTACTGCCACTCCCTACTGTCTTATTTCTTTATAGATACTGAATAGTGTTGTCCACTGAGCCTGTGTAGGTACTTGAATTAATGACTCTTGATTTAGACGATGTAAAGAGCCAAAATGTATCAAGATTTTGGTATTAAAATTTATTTTTTGTTCTCTCTTATAGGATGGAGAACCTAATAAGGGGAAGGAATCCCCCACAATATCAGAGAAGTCCTTGTAAAGAAGTTCGTGCAGCACTTCGGAAGAGGCCTGAAGAAGAGTGTAAGTATGTTTAATAGGACTAAGATATGTTCTAGATAGATTTTGGTGAGTAACATTTAAAATAAAGGATTGACTTTTAAGTGATTAGTCAAATGACAGAAGTACTTAATAAATATTTGTTGAATTAAATTGAACATTTTTTTAAAAAAATATGATTAAATGATACCTGGATTCAGACAGTAGGAACATTGTTTTCTTACAACTTTCTTACAAGTTTCTCTTGTACTTCAAGATGTTCTACTGAGTTCCGTGTTCAAATAGGATTGGAAAACGCTACATAATCTACCATGTTTTCATACCATAAATATTAATGTTTCTGAGGAGGTCTGAAATAGAAGAAACTTTTGAAATGTGTTTAAAATCATTATGTTCCACTTTCATTTAACCAGACTCTTTCAATATTTTTTTTGACCTGAGGACTCTTTGAAAACCACTGCATTAGACTAAAGAATAAATGTCTAATGGTAAACAAAAAACCATAAGTCAAAAAGGAACATTTGATTAATCAAATTTAGAAAAGCATTTTGAAAGATGGAAGCTATTTATCTTACTATAAAGTCATTTTACTCCATCAGCAAATTAGTCAATATTGGAATATGTGATCGTCTATGAGGACTTTATTTTAATATTTCTGGTCTGTAGCATTGTTGGAGACACTTGACACAGTATTTGCATTTTAAGTTTATAAGATGACCAATAATACTAACTTTCCTCCTGCAATGTGCACATAATTATTTTCAAGGAACTGAATCGCATTCTATCATGGCAAAAATGTATGTGAATTTTGTCCTTTTAGAGAAACTTACATTTTGTAAGGATAGAGCTAATGCAGTGGTTTTTTGTCATATATAGCTTAATAGACTTTTAGGATTATATTGGCATTTTAAATTACTTTGAAGTACACTGTTCTGAGTAAAGAGCAAGTGCATGAAAGTTGGGCCAACTCATGGCAAGTAGAGTGTTTTCATTCTATTTTGTTTTTATTATAAAGTTTAGACAACCTGATTGGTTATCATCTGTGTCATTCAGTATAGTGTTAATTTTTTTTTCTTTTTTTTAATGTTGGTTTTCTTTTAATTAATGGATTTACTGCTTCTAACACTATAAACAATTCCCAGTTAAAACTAAAATTTGAAAATGAAGATGGAGTTCTGGGCAACATAAAACTAAAACTATAGGATACAGATTCGTGCACAAAAGTTCTGCTTTTTGGTTGGGTTCGTAGGGAAGCTCTGTGGTTTCTCCTCTATGCTGGTTTAATGCAATTAACTTAGTCTCTGGTATATTTCTTCAGAATTTATTTTAAAATTTATAAGGGATTTTGGTGAATAAATCTATCATTGATTCTCTCAGAACTGATATTTAGTATGTATATATATAGTGATTTTGCAAAATTCTGAGTTAGTCTAGGATGGAGGTTGACCACTGGGTCCATTGACAAATCCAGCCTGACACCTGTTTCTGTAAATAAAATTTTGTTGAAACACACTCATCTCTTATTTTATTAGGTATTGTGTATATCTGCTTTCACACTACGGAGGAAAAGTTGAGTAGTTATGACAGAGACTATATGGCCCACAAGGCCAAAAGTATTTATCTGATTCTTTACAGGAAAGGGTTTTAAACCCAGTTCTGGGTCATTGGTTCTCAAAGTGTGGTCTTCAGACTAGCCACAGTAGCAGCATCTGGGAACTTGTTAGAAATGCAAATTTTAAGAGCTGCCACCCACATCTACTGAATCAAAACCTCTGAGAGTTGGGTGCAGGAATCTGTGTGTTTAGAAGAACCCTGCAGGCGTTCTGATGCAAGCTCAAATTTGAAAACCTCTAGCCTAAGGCAAATGACTGACTGCAGATAATGGTAAATCATCATGGAGACAAAAGACTAATAAAGGTCCGCATACGTCAGAGTTAAGCCTTACCACTGTTTCATGTCAGGTACATAAAATGACTGATGCTTGTATTATAATAAACAAGTTGTCATCAACTGGAGGGTGGCAGTCAGGGCAAGTTTTCAAATATCCTTACAGGAAGTCAGTTGGGTTGACTAAGCTATTGAACATGGAAAGACATAATGAGAAATAAGAAACTTATAAAATGTTATTCTCTTCCAGAGAGGTCTTCATTATCCCTTGTTAGTATAATGAGCAGTTCCTCTTGCCTTGTTACAGACCAGTGTTAATTCCCTAAGTAAGAAGCTTCTTTTTCGGAATGAAAGCTGCGTATCACGTTAGTTAATTAAGACATTAGCTTCAGAGTCACACAGAAGGGTTTATTCTCTAATGTGACACTTAATGTGACCAGCTGCAGGAACCTGGGTATTGCTTTTTTAATCCAAGACTCCATTTACTTATCTGAAAAAATGAGGATAATGATAGAGTCTACCTTATAGGGTTGCGTTGAGAATGAAAGTTAAATATTTATAGAGGCATACCTTGGAGATATTCCAGACAATGGAATTGCCATAAAGCAAATAGCACCATAAAATTAGTCAAATGATTTTTTTTTTTTTTGTTTCCTAGTGCATATGACCACTAGAAAGTGTAGTCAGTCGACAATGTTACGTTTAACAAAGTGATGTACATACCCTAGTAAAAAAAAAAAAAATCCTTTATGGCTAAAAAATGCAAACTGTCACCTCAGCTTTCAGTGAATTGTTATCTTTTTGTTGGTGGATGATCTGGCCTCGGTGTTGATGCCTGCTGACTGGTCAGAGGGGTGGTGGCTGAAGGTTGGGGCGGCCACGGCAATTTCTTAAAATAAGGCAACACGAAATGTTGCCACATTAATTGACTTTTCTTTTCACGAACGGTTTCTCTGTAGCATATGATGCTGTTTGCTAGCATTTTACCCACAGTAGAACTCTTTCCAAAATTGCAGTCAGTCCTCTCAAACCCTGCTGCTGCTTTATCAACTAACTTTATGTGATATTCTCAATGCTCCATTGTCATTTTAACCATCTCCATAGCATCCTCACCAGGAGTAGATTCCATCTCAGAAAGCTACTCTCCTGGCTCATCCATAAGAAGCAACTTCTTATCTGTTAAGGTGTGATCATGAGATTGCAGCAATTCAGCACATCTTCAAGTGCCATTTCTAATTCTAGGGCTCTTGCTGCTCCCACCACATCTGCAGTTACTTCCTTCATTGAAGTCTTGGAGCCCTCAAAATCATCCATGAGGGCTCAAATGAACTGCTTCCAAACTCCCGTTAAAGGTGACACTTTGACCTCTTCCCTTGAATCACAAATGTTCTTAGTGGCATCTAGAATGTTGAAACGTCTCCAGAGGTTTTCAATGGACTTCGCCCACATCCATTAGAGAAATCACTACCTATGGCAGCTATAATCTTACAAAACGTATTTTCTAAGTAATAAAACTTAAAAAGCTAAATGATTCTGCAATCCATGGACTACAGCACGAATGTTGTGTTAGCGGACATTGAGACAACATGAATCTCGTTGTACATCTTCATCAGAGCTCTTCGGTGACCAGGTGCATTGTCAATGAGCAGTCATATTTTGAAAGGAATTTTTTTCTAAGCAGTAGTTCTCAACAGTGGGCTTAAAATACCCAGTAAACGGTGCTATAAATGGATATGCTGTCACCAGGCTTTGTTCCATTTATAGAGCATAGGCAGAGTAGATTTAGCATAATTCTTAAGGGCTCTAGGATTTTTGGGACGGTCATTGAGCATTGATATGAACTTAAAGTCACCAGCTGCATTAGTCCCTAACGAGAGTTAACTGTCCTTTGAAGCTTTGAAGCCTGGCATTGACTTCCCCCTCTAGCTAGGAAAGTCCTAGATGGCATCTTCTTCCAATAGGAGGCTATTTCAGGGGCTCCTGGGTGGCTCATTTGGTTGAGCATCTGACTCTTGATTTCAGCTCAGGTCATGATCTCGGGGTCCTGAGATGGAGCCCTCTGCACTCAGCATGGAGTCTGCTTGTCCCTCTCCCTCTGTTCCTTCCCCTACGCTCGCTCTCTCAAATAAATAACATCTTTAAAAAAAATAAAAGAAGGCTGTTTCATCCACATTAAAAGTCTGTTGTTTAGTGCAGCCACCTTCATGAATTATCTTACCTAGATCCTCTGGGTACCTTGCTATGGTTCCACATCAGCACTTGTTGCTTCACCTTGCACTTGTATGTTATGAAGACAGCTTCTTGCCTTAAGCCTCACGTACCAACCTCTGGTAGCTTCAGACTTTTCTTCTGCAGCTTCCTCACCTCTCTGAGCCTTTACAGAATTGAAGAGAGTTAGGGCCTTGCTCTGGATTAGGCTTTGGCTTAAAGGAATGTTGGTGCTGATTTGATCTAGCCAGACCATGAAAACTTTACCCATATCAGCAATAAGGGTATTTCTCTCTCTCTCTTTTTTTTTTAGAGAGAGATTTATTATCATTTTTTAAAATATTTTATTTATTTATTCATGAGAGACACACAGAGAGAGAGAGAGAGAGAGAGAGAGAGAAGCAGAGAGACACAGGCAGAGGGAGAAGCAGGCTCCATGCAGGGAGCCCGACGCGGGACTTAACCCCGGGGTCTCCAGGATCAGGCCCTGGGCTGAAGGCGGCGCTAAACCGCTGAGCCACCTGGGCTGCCCTCTCTTTCTTATCATTCATGTGTTCACTGGAATAGCACTTTTAATTTCCTTCAAGAAGTTTTCCTTTACATTTACAACCTACCTAACCATTTGGCACCAGAGGCCTAGCTTTCAGCCTGTCTTGGTTTTTGACATACCTTCTTCATTGAGCTTAACTATTTCTAGCTTTTGCCTTAAAATGAGAGCCATATGACTCTTCTTTTCACTTAAACACTCACAGGCCATGATAGGGTTATTAACTGACCTACTTTCGATATTGTTGTGTCTCGGGGAATAGGGAGGCCTGAGAAGAGGGAGAGAGATGGTGGTTGGTGGAACAGTCAAAACACATACACTTATGGATTAAATTTGCTATCCTACATGGACACAATTTGTGGCTCCCCAAAACAATCCCAATAGCAACAGGAGACAGCACTGGTCTCAGACAACCAGGACAGATATAATAGTAATGAAAAAGTTTGAAATTTCGCAAGAATTACCAAAATGTGACAGAAAGACATAAAGTGATGTAAAGTGAAAATGCTGTTTCAAAGATGACACAGATAGACCAGCTCCATATTAACCTTTAATTTGTAAAAACTCAATTATCTGTGAAGCACAATACTGTGAAGTGCAATAAAACGAGGTACACCTGTAGTCATTACTTGATATAGAACCTCGGACATAGCAGGTTTTCTTTTCTTTCCTCCCTCTTCCTTTTCACTTGTTCTCCTTATTCCAAACTAAGAATCTCGTGTGAGGATAATGAGCATGTTTCTGATCACAGAAATAGAAATTAATAGAAAGAACTACCACTATTTTTAAAAAACAATACTGCATAGCAAGCAACAGGTTGTACAAAAATGACATAAATCTGAAATTCTTGCAGCAGTGTTAGGTAGTAATCCAATGGTAGGTAGTAATTTTCTCACACAATGGCATAGCTCTTTCTCTGTTATTCTACAATTCCATATGGGATCTTGACCAAGACTTGCTGGGTCAATTGCCATGGAAAGCTGCCACCTTAGAAAACCATCATAGAAAGCCAAATGGTACAGGCTTCTCTTTACCGAGAATTGGAAGGAAGAGTAGAGCTTGACTCCTTTAGATGCAAGGAGAGGCCTGTTTCATTGGGACATATCACATACAGAAAATTTTGCTAGGTAGCATAATTCATACTGCTTTCTTTTACAATTTTTTATACTTTTCTGCAGTATTTTCAATGTGAAGATCAACCTTAGGTCGCCAGACATAACTCTTAACCAATTATGTCATGTGAATTATATCTTGCTCTTCTACGCCGAGCATAGTCAAGCAAACTTTCAGTAAAAATAAATTGCTTCCTACAAGACAGACTTTGAAACATGCTCAAGTTCTATCCCATTAAGCAAACAAATATATAAATTCTGTCCTCCAGATCACAGCCCCATTCAGCTACAGCAGTACATTCTTGTTTTACTCCTAGGTAAGCCTCTGTAAGAGTCCTCTATACTCATTCCATCTATTTATCTCCCATTCACTCCTCCAAACCCATGCAACCTGGATCCTCCCCAGCCACTCCACTGAAACAGCTTTCATTCAGACCACCAATAATCGCTTGTGTTGCTATTATTTGTTTTCTATTGCCATGTAACAAATTCTGCAAACTTATTGGCTAAGACAGCACTCGTTTATTACCTTGCAGTTTCTATGGGTTGGTAGTCCAGGGTGGGTTTAGCCAGCTTCTCCGCTTCAGGATCTTACCAGGTAGAAGTCTCATCATGAGCTCAATTGAGGAAGCATCAGTTTCTGAGCTTACTCAGGCTGTAGGAAGAATTTGTTTCCTTACGGTTGTATAACCAAAAGCCCTGCTTTTTGCTGACTTCTAGCTAGAGGCCACTTTTTGTGTTAGAGGCCTCCTACAGTTCCTTGCTATATGTTCATTCTCAATATGGCTGCTCACTTCATTGAGCCAACAAGGAGACTCTGTCCTCAGGGAAGGCGCTGTCCATCTTTTAAGGGACAGAAATAAAAGAAAATCTACTTTTGTTTAATTCACAGTTAATTGATTTGGGGCCCTACCTGCACCATTACCTTATCCATATTCTGTTTCCTAAAAGCAAGTCATAGATCCTACCCACATCTGAAGGGTATTATGCAGGACTTGAGCATTTGGGGGTATGATGATCATGGGACCGTCTTAGAATTCTGCTTACTACTTGTTAAATCCACTAGGAAGTTTTTGTAATGCTCTTTTTATTTAAGTTCCTAGCAAGAATCAATACTGTTGATTATTTCTTTCTTTTAAAAATCTTCTAATTTTTTGGCTATCATAATATAATACTCTTCTGATCTTTCTCCATCTCTCTGGTTATGCTTTTATATGTACAACTTGCTCTTTCCAGCCATTACATATTAAAATTTCTGAATACTATTTGAAGTCTTCTTCCAAATATACTTATCCATGAACAACCTCATTACACCCACAGCATCAGTTATTCCTATAATTAGATATCTCACAAATTGATACCTCTAACCCACACCTCTCTCCATATATCCAAACATCTGCTTGATACAGCCCCAAACCGGAGCTTCTTCCACTGTTTTTTTCTTTTTTTCTTTTTTGGTCTAAATGTTATATGTTATTAACTATCCAAGTTGAAAAAGACACAAACCTAGGAGTGATTTTTCATATCTTCTTCTCCTTTTCCTTTTATGTCCACCATAATCTCAAGGCTACTTAATTTTACCTTCTGAATATGTTTTGAATCTATTCCCAAATCATCTTCTCTGCAAAGATTTTAAGACTCCCAAATACTCCTATAAGTTGTTTTCCTACATGGTGTTCTGAAACCTTTCATTTTAAAATGATTCCATGGCTTTTCACTGTTCATTTAAGAAAGACAAAAGCCTCACTGTAGTTTATAGGACCTTGCAGAGTCTAACTTGTATCCATTCCTTCAGCTTCATCACATACTCTATTCCCTTACTCTCTTTATTCCAACCACATGGGCTTTCTTTTATTTCCTGAATGTATTCAGTAATAGGTAAACAAAATATGTATATTTTTAAATGATATGGAATCACAGAATAACGACAATGTAAAAAATTACCCTGGAAAGGAAGATTATTCTTTTGGAAAATATTGAATGTAGAAACCAGAAAAATTTAGATAGCTGTATGAAATTTTTAATAATCACAAGAAGATGAATATGAAATAGATGCAAAGTAAACAATAAGGAAAAAACAGCATTTTTCTTTCAAAAAGCAAAAGGAAGAAATAAAAATGAACATTGATGAAGAAAGGTATTAAAGAAACTTAAAAGCAGACAAAATCTTCACTGGGATCAGTAAAAGAAGAATTGACATTGTAAAAATATAAGATATTGGAAGAACAAATATAGAACATCCATGAATACAAAGGAAATATGACCAAAACAAAAAAAAGATGAAGGAGAATAATGGCAAATGTATAGAAATAAAAAAAGGAAGTCCCTCCTAAGAATGAAAAGTTGTTCTAAGAAAGAAATCTAAATGATTGAAAGGAAAAATAATCAAAGCCTTAATTGGTTATACTTTTCAAGATAGTAAAAACATGTGACCACATATTAAAATGTCTTACAGTGTACTATACAATCATTTAAATGAGATCTGCATCTAGACACATCCAGAGAAAAATTTTAAATTATATCATCAGCTCTTTAAAGAGCAAGATACCTGTCTTATTTACCATTATATCAACAACACACAGTATAGTGCCTAGAACTTGGGAGATATTTAACACATATTTCAGAAAAGTGAAGAAAATAATTACTTAACTTTTAAAATAAAAGTGCACATAGGAATCTGGCTGAAAGAAAGAAAGAGAGGGGGAAGAGGAGAGAAATAAATAGAGAAACACAAAGAAAGAGAAAGAGAACTGAAAGATGTGAGGAAGGAGGAAATGAAGGGAGAGAGGAAGGAAGAACAGAAGAACAAATTTTTATTTTAAAACAGATGTCACGAACTCATGGACTCATTTTTTTTCCTGTTCTTTCTTTCTAAATGCAACTGAATACCCTGAAAATTATTCAATGGACCATGGTGAAAGGATTATGAGGGCTTAAAAGAAGGCAAACTGGCTGGGACTTCAGTAATTGAGGATAGACAGTATCTTTTTTTTTTTTTTTTTTTTAAGATTTTATTTATTTATTTATTTATGAGAGACACAGGCAGAGGGAGAAGCAGGCTCCATGCAGGGAGCCCGACGTGGGACTCAATCCTGGGTCTCCAGGATCACACCCTGGGCTGAAGGAGGCGCTAAACTGATGAGCCACCTGGGCTGCCCGGATAGACAGTATCTTTTGAGTATTTCTTTTTATCCATATATCCCTAGACTGAGCACCAGAGAAAACTGCAAACTGGCACTGTCAAAAAACATTCATCATCATCATCATCAAGAAAAGCCTGCTCTCCTAATCCACAGGAGTGGGACAGGAGAAGCCTAAGTAGATATCTTGGAGAAAGCCCTAACCTTTATTCTAAACTCCCAGTTTACAGGCAGTTTAATCCACCTACAGTAGCAGATCGATGAGGCCCCACCACCCAGTCCTACTTTCTCTAGCACACAGACCTATCTAGTGGTAACAACGGTGGCTTTGAAACCCTGTGACCTTCCACTCAGTGGCATAAGGAGACCCAGACCCAGTAGTTTCTGTGCCTTCCCAGTAAGTAACTCAGTAACATTAGGGAGCCCAGAAAGGCACTTCCACTCTGACAGATGTCACTAGTAGGATTTGAGCAATAGCCCAGCGGTGCCAGAAGAATAAAGCAGACCAGAGTAGCATTAACATTACAAGGAATTAGGAAACTGTCATTGTAACTGAAGCCCATAAAAGTAGGCCAGACTCTACATGCTAAATCTAAACAGGATAAGTGCCTGGTAAAAGTAGAAGATTCTTGGGGCACCTGGGTGGCTCAGTGGTTGAACATTTGCCTTCAGCTCAGGGTGTGATCCTGGGGTCCTGGGATCAAGTCCCGCATCAGGCTCCCCGCACTGAGCCTGCTTCTCCCTCTGCCTATGTCTGCCATTCTGTCTCCATCTCTCTCTCTGCCTCTCTCATGAATAAATAAATAAAATCTTAAAAAAAAAAAAAGTAGAAGATTCTTACAGGTTCAAGAGTCTCCTAGAATAATAACCAAAATGTCCAAGATACAATCGATAATTATATATACCAATGGTATTATTATGTATTTGTAAGATAAAAAGATGGTATTATACCGCTCTGTCAAGAGCCAGGAAAACAACAATCAATGAGAAATGACAATTATCTGACACCATTACTACAATGAATCAGATGTTGGAATAATCTGACAAGGAATTGAAGCAGGCATTACAAAAATGCTTCAATAAACAATTACATAATCTCTTGACACAAATGAAAAAAATAGAAAATCTCAGCAAAGAAAAGTTATTAAAAAACAGAAATTATCTAACTGAAGAATTTAATGACCAAAATAAAAATCTTGCTGAATAGACTTAATAGTAGAGTGAAAATGGCAGAGAATAGAGTAAGTGAGCTGGAAAACAAATGATTCAAATTTACTCAATCTGAACAACAAAGAGAATAATGGATGACAAAAATGAACAGAACTTCAAGAATTTATGCAAAAATAACCAAAAAATCTAATATTTTTATCATTAGAGTCTCAGAAAAGAAATAGAGCATTTGAAAAAAAGTATTTGAAGATGTATTGGTTGTAAACTTTCCCAAATTGGTAAAAGACATAAATTTAGACATCCAAGAGGCAACATGACCTCCAAATATGATAAACCCTAAAATATCTCCACCAAGATATGTCATAATTAAACTTCTGAAAACTAAGGATAGAGAAGAAAATCTTATAAAGAGCCAGAGAGAAATAAAACCTTGCCCTTTTACCTATAAAGGAACAAAAATTCAAATAATGGTGAAAGAAAAACAATAGAATGGATAAAAATAGAAGCATAATAAAATTTTTTTATCTCATATTTTATAGTTGAAGCAAAAATTAACACTTGATAAGGTGCACAATGTATGTAGAAGAAATAAGTAAGTTAAGTATACAAAGTGGGGAGAGTAAAGGGACCTAAATTAATAAGGTTTCTCTACTTCACTTTAAGTGGTAATGACATTGAATCCAATAGATTGTGGTAAATTACATAGGTATGTTTTAATATCCATAGCAACTGCTAAGAAAATTATACAAAATTATATACTCAAAAATTAGAAAAAAATAAAAAATTATGAGTCATAAATAAATAAAAATTGAGCTTAAAAAAATCTGAATAACCCGCAGAAAGGAAAGAAAAAAGAAACAGAAGAATGAGAAACCAAGGGAATAAACAGCAAATAACAAAATGGCAGACTTAAGCCTTAAAATATCAGTAATTGCATTAATTAAAAAGGGTATAAATGCTTCAATTAAAAGACAGAATTTGTCAGATTAAAGACAAGGATAAAGGATAAAAGGCAAGACATCACGTGTAGTCTATAAAAAAAATCTCTTTAAATTAAAGACACAGAAATATTAAATATGAAAGGATAAAAAAGGAGCTATCTCACAGTGTTTAAATGAAAGCTAGAGTGACTATATTTATATCAGGAAAATTAAGTTCAAAGTTAAACATAATAAAGAAGGTCATTCCATAATGATAAAGGGGCCAGTTCGTCAGGAGACTATACTAATCAATCCTTTTTATTTATTTATTTATTTATTTTTAAAGATTTTTATTTATTCACGGGAGACACACAGAGAGAGAGGCAGAGACACAGGTAGAGGGAGAAGCAGGCTCCCTGCGGGGACCCCGATGTGGGATTCAATCCAGGACCCCGGGATCATGCCCTGAATGAAAGGCTGCTCAACCACTGAGCCTCCCAGGCATCCCAATCCTCAATTTATTTTTTACAAATGTATATTTTCTTAGATTTTCCCTATAACTTTAAGCTGTATATACTTCTCCTTTAGCTTAGCTTTGTTATAATTTTTTTTAACAATTTAATTTTCAATAGCTAAGAAATTCCTGGTTAGCATAGTTAGGGTTGTGACCTGCCTTTAAAACAACCACCATTGTGGGAGGCCTGGGTCGCTCAGCTGGCTAAGGGTCTGCCTTTGGCTCGGGAGCTGCTCCGGGGTCATGGGCTGGAGCCCCACAGTGGGCTCCCTGCTGCTCCGTGGGGGGAATCTGCTTCTCCCTCTTCTCTCTGCTGGTGCTCTCTCACTATTTCTCTCTCTCTCAAATAAATAGATTAAATCCTCTTAAAAAAAAACACTTATTTGTATATAGAGAAATGTTTATGAAGGTGTCATGTTTCCTCAGAATGAAACTGAGTCAATATTATGGAAACTAAAATTCCAGAAAGCCTATCTGTTGGGTTTCTGAATAATAAGAAAAATTCATTGAAAGTGTTCTTTTTTTATTTGACTTTCTTATAGGCTTATTAGGAATTAATGAACTTCTATCCTTACGGCAAGGGTATTATACTTTCTATTGGAGACAATATATTTGATATTATCAGGAGGTAACAGTTAAAATTATTATTGTTTTCAAATAACTGCTACCTTTCCAAATGTCAAAGTATGCTTCTATTAACCAGTTTGGTTGAAAATCATGGTGATTCGTCAAGTTCTTGCCTTCATGTCTGTCGAAAGTTCTTGAACATGATTTAACCCTCCTCTGATGGTTCAAGGACAGCTTTATAAACACCCATTACTGTAAAGTATGGTAATAGAACTTGATTTGTGCTTTCTACATATCAAGTTGTCAGCTGTCACTTTTGCTGTGGTTACTCTTGCTTTTTTTTTTTTTTACTTTTTTTTTTTTACTCTTGCTTTTAAGCTAAGCTTTCTTCTGACGTCTTGTTTCCTGTTTTAGTTTCCTCCTTCAGAAAGGCGATAAACCACCCTTGTTAAAATTAAAAAATAAATCGGTGTTCATGAATCAAAGATTGAAAGCTAATCAATCCTTGGATGATGCATGGTAAACAAGTTAGAGAAATACGGGACATTAAGTGCAGGAGTGGAGCGCTTTATTGTAAAGGATCCCGAGGTTACCCTCTGTCTACCAGACCTCACTGGATCCCTGGATACTTGTGTTTCTTTACCAGGTTCCGATTTCAAACCATGTAGCTGTGACTCAACTCTGATGCTGGTGACCTGGGGCTACTGTCATTTCGCTCATTTGGCTAGGGACTTACGCCTTGGGGGATGGAGAGGAAATCTGGTGAAGATCATATCCAGTAAAGAAATTAATGAAATCCTCCGGCTTTATACTTACAGACCTTGCACGTATGCACGATGTCAATGTACAAAGGAAGAATTCTTATCTTTTCCTGGACTTCTCTTTATGCTAGAAAACCTCAAAAAAAAAAAAAAAAAAAAAAAGGAAAGAAATAAAAGAAAAAAGAAAACCTCCAAGAAGCTCCTGGAAAACATTTCCTATCATTTCATGACCTAAATTGTGTTCTGTCTCTATTCATGTGTCATTATGTCTTCTAGGAAAAGACTGTGCACTCATTAGCATAGGACCATTATACTGCACCAATCTTTAAAGAGTTGATTTAGTATTAAAAGTAATTTTAGATAATGTATTTGTCCTTTGGCCTATCATACAATTCTTCTCACCATATCCCATGCTATTGCTTACAGTATGTATTTGTCCATATTTACTTAGCTATCTTAAAATGTTATAAGGTTGGGAATGGGAATAAGGGATGGAAGAGATGTGACCTTAGAGATCAGGAATCTGGGCATTGATGTTAAAGGATCCCTATATCCAACTCAGTGCCGTCTTTTCCTATCCCAGCCCTAGAGTTTGTGGGCAGTACGTATTGCCATTATCTTCAGTTTTTTCCTTTAATTTTCTTAAAAATTCCGTTTCCTTCTGGTTTGGAGTAAGACCCACTTCTCCTGCATCTCCCTTTCAAGCCTAAATCACTATTAGTCACTTTTTGTCGATGAGGCTATAGAATCTCAGATGTGTTAAGTAATGTCTACAACGACACCCATCTCGTAAGTACGTGTGTCGGAATACAAACTCAGATTTGATTCCAAAAGCTATCTCGTTTTGTTCTATTCCATTCTATGTAATTCCACTCTGCTCTGTCTTTATTTTAGTTTTTTTTAGGATTCACTTTCTGCTTAATCCCAATTTTTTTTAAATGTAAAATATCATACACACAAAGAAATGCACATGACATATTTGTACAGTTTAAGGATCATAAATTAGCATTCCTGTGCCTAAAATATCAGAGTTGCCTGATTGCATATTCCTACCCGCCTGCAATTGTCTTTTAGTTCAGCACCTTCTTCATTCCAGGAGACCACTCGTCCCCACTCCTCATTGCTTAGGTCTATCTTTAAGGTGAACGTTTAAGTCCTGCAATAACGCCAATCATGCATATGATTTTAGTAGAAGACAACTCAGGAGAAACAAGTGGTCAGTGATTTCTCATTGGCTGGGAAGCCTTACTACATGTTACTCTTTCCATTAATGTCTTAGATTGTGCTCATACGGTGCCGGAACAAAAACCGAAGTTGCACTCAGTTGAATTTTGCCGTCACACCTGAAGTTAATACATGTTCTTGACCAATTATTTTGACATGATGTAAAAATAAGATTAAAGAGAGATTAAATTAATGTTGGTTCACAGCCTGAACATTCCCAGACATTAGAACATTGAAATCATGTTCATGCAAACTTAGTATAGGGTTGATGTATTTTAGACAGCTTTCAGAGTTGTGATAGAAATCCAGGCAAAGAACTTAAAAAAAAAAAAAAATATATATATATATATATATATATATATATATGTTTTAAGCTCTTCTCTGGAAAGTTCATAGGTTTAAGCCAACTCGCTTAGTTATCTCCGCAAACAGCTTCCTCCAAGATTCTTTTTAGGATACAAATTTAGGAAAGATTCTCAGCAGATATTTTTGTAGCACCTCTGGCTTAGCCTGTCATTCATTTGTGTTAGAGCCTCTACCGGACTTCTTTTAAAATGCAAATACCTCTGAGGGGAAACTTTAGTCACATCATGAAACTCTTTAATGTAAAAGTGACTCCAGATCACTGACCTCAAGAATTAGAAGGAATCAAACATGCAGAGACCTTTGGAAGCCCAGGAAGAGAAGGAAAGGAAATCAAATACATAGATGAAGAGTTCGAAAAGCGTAAGTTTGGCCTGCTACGTAGTTTTGCCAAGAGTTGGTTCTGTTATCTGGTGAAAGGCTTTTTCGCAGAAGATTTCAGCCATCTCCCCATCCTTCCTGTCATTTCAGTAGTGACCACCCTGCCAATTCATTCCTCCTTACGAAAGCTTCCTTCTCCTCCTTGGCGGAGGGCAGGACCCCCTCCTAACTGTCCCGGGAACCCCCTGTGCAGACTGTCAGTGCAGCGGCCGGAGCACAGTATTTCACCCTGTTGCTTGTGAATCTGTTTCCTCCCCGTTGGGTTCTAAGGAGCTGGAGGGCAGGCGGACCCTCCTTATTCCATCTGTTGTTAGCACCAAGCACAATGTTTGGCGTAGAGTCCTTACTCCAGTACAAATTCAGAAAAAAAAAAAAAAAAGAAAGGCAGGACTTGTAAAATGCACAATATGGTTCAGGACATGATACTTTCCTAGAGTTTAAAGGGATCCAATAAACCTCTTCGGTCTCCTAGAACAGTTCTGGAAGCAGGTCAGATGCTGACAGCATGTCAGCGCTCAAGCATCAGTCTTAGGACTCTGGCATGCTGGCCTGGGGGACACCGCTGGGGCGTTTGGCAGCAGCCCTGAGCTTCCCAGCCCACAGGAGGGGACCACAGGTGGCTTCTAGGGCCAACGTCCCTGAGGCCAGCTGAGGAGCAGATCCGGGCAGCCCACCTCCTGAAGCAGCCTCCTGTCACAGAAGGTGGAGGACTGACCTGAGCCACACATCTGCTTCTCCCGCAAAGTCTATGAATTAAGGAGACGGCCGCACTCCCTGCGAAGAGTTGGAGAAACGGAAAGTCAGGAATGTTGGGGAGATTTCTCCACAGAGAAATTAGGTGCGTGCCTAAGAAGAACCTCCACGTGCAATGTTCCCGAGAATTTTCTCTCTTAAGCCACTGGGTTTAAACTTTATTTAGGCCCTTAGAGAGCTGGGTGGGGGGGAATTTATTAGGGCAGCTTCTACCCAGGTATCAACCACTAGTCTTTCCTGGATCCTTCTGGGATCAGAGGGGGCAGAGAGGAGAAGCATGTCGATTTCACTCTAAAATTGCTTAATTTTTTAAAAAAATATTTTATGAATTTATTCATGTGAGACACAGGCAGAGGGAGAAGCAGGCTCCATGCAGGGAGCCCGACGTGGGAACTTGATCCCGGGACCTCGGGGTCACGCCCTGAGTCGAAGGCAGACGCTCAACTTCTGAGCCACCCATGCATCCCCTAAAATCACTTTAAACCAAACTATTGACACTTCATTTCATGTTCTACTTATCATCCCAAATAACATCCTACATGATTATCAGAGCTTCTGCGGTACAACTTCATTCACTCATTTATTCCACAAATACCGATTGAGCACCTGTCCTGTGCCTCTTTCCCTGTTCTGGGTGTTTGTGATACATAGTGAGCAAAAGTTTAAAAACCAGAAGAGGCACGCTTTCCCATTCTCAACAGACTTATGTTCTAGTTGGGAAAAGCAGACATTAAATAAATTAAGTAATAACTTATTAGAAGGTGATCCATTTTGTAGAAAAATACAAGCAAAGTCATGGGATTTAGGACTAGAGAGGGATTTGAGGGCAATTTTCAGTGGTTAGAAGAGAATAGGCCTCATACAGAGGAGGACATAGGAGCAAGATCAAGGAGTTAGCCACACGGGTCTACTAGTTATCCCGAATCCACGGCTGCTGCATTTAAATTAGGCCGAGAGAACTTGACTGTCCAGAGGTCAATTTTGGCCTGACGTGCTGTGATACGTCTGTACCTGTATTTACAGTCTCCCTTCAGAGAGAGGCTATTAAGTTAAACGTTGCCTTTTTGCGAAATTTAGAAATTTATATTGATGGACACCTTAATCATGAAGTGCCTTCTTTCCTTCCCCAAAACTATTTCCAAATCTTTAAGTGCCAGCAGCGCACTGCACATGAGCCTCATGGCATGATTCTCACAGTCTGGTGAGCAGGTGCCCTGGTCCTGGAACCCTAGTGGCCATCGCCACGTGCATCGCTGAGGACTTGCTTAGTCCTGTACAACTGCCGTCGTGCTTGTCGGTCTCATTTGGAGAATTAACCTCAGCGTGTTTCTGACCAAAAGCACCCATTGCTGATGGAGAATTATGAGCCAGTAAGGGCCTCAGGGAGGTAAATACCTGCTTTTTTGAGAAACTTGCCCTCCTCCGTGTTAGACTATTCCAGATAGGCCTTGACTAGTATTTCTTTCTACTCTATCTTTTTTATAGACGTGAAATGGTCATATAGTGTGTTTCATCTCCCTCTGTTGTTCTACGACTTTTAGAGCCAAGTCGACAAATAAACTCTAAGACACCTGGTTAAATTAGAATTCAGGGGCAGCCGGGGTGGCTCGTGGTTGGGCGCCGCCTTCAGCCCAGGGCCTGATTCTGGAGACCTGGAATCGAGTCCCATGTCGGGCTCCCTGCCTGCATGGAGCCTGCTTCTCCCTCTGCCTGTGTCTCTGCCTCTCTGTGTGTGTGTGTCTCTTATGAATAAATAAATAAAATCTTTTAAAAAAATTTGAATTCAGATAAGTAATAAATAATTTTTTTGCATAAATATGTCTCAGACAATATTTAGGGCACATGTATATTAAAAATTACTCATTCCTCGTCTGAAACTCAAATGTAACTGAGTAGCTGTTTTAGAGTTTTCCAGAAAAACAGAAACAATAGGATAGCCATCTGTCTTTCTATTGCCAAAATACGAAATTCAGTCAGGTAAATTTGAAGATCTAATTGGCTTTGTTAAGTGATTCTTGAATTAGGTAGCAGCTAGCATGTAGAGGAGAGTTCTGAGGAACTGTACAAAGTGGGTGTTTATACGGAGGGTGGGGCAAGAGGATATTACCAAAAGACAAGAAAGCATTGTCACATCTTTTTTGCCTGGGGGGTGGCGGGGAGGATGGTGGAGTTTTTATCATGCAGGTCGCCTCATTAGTGCTGCTCAGGAAATTTTAGATGGGTAACAACTCGCATTTCTGCATGAGATTGAAACTGTATCTAAAGTCTCGGTTTGCTCTCATACTGGGGCCAATGACTCCATTTTGGGCTTGATGTTTCTTTTTTTAACACTATTATCTTGGGCACCGGAGCGGTTCAGTCGATTAAGCATCTGACCTTTGGTTTAGGCTCAGGCCCTGAGATCCAGGCTCCCGCCCCACCTCCCACTCAGCACAGGAGTCTGCTTGGGAGTCTCTCTCCCTCAGCCCCTCTCATCCCCCATGCTATTTCTCTCTCAAATAAATAAATAAATCTTAGAAAAAACCCCACTATATTTAATTATAGATATAGGCACAGATCTCTATATCTATAGACATAAATAGATGTCTCAGTATATATAGACCTCTCTCTATGTATATGTATGTGTGTGTGTGTATATATAATTTACTAAAGAATTGGCTCACATGTTGGGGCGCCTGGGTGACTCAGTTGGCTAAGTGTCAACTCTTGATTTTAGCTCAGGTCGTGATCTCAGAGTGGTGAGGCTGAGCTCCGTGCTGGGCATGGAGCCTGCATAAGATTCTCTCTCTCTCTTCCCTTCTCCCCGCCCTCATCACCCTTCTCCTTTGCATGTTCCCTCTTTTTCAAAAAAAAAAAGAGAGAGAAAGAAAGAAAGAAAGAAAGAAAGAAAGAAAGAAAGAAAGAA
Source organism: Canis aureus (assembly GCF_053574225.1). NCBI lineage: Eukaryota > Metazoa > Chordata > Mammalia > Carnivora > Canidae > Canis > Canis aureus. The sequence continues at coordinate 1,634,220 of NC_135618.1, forward strand.
AGAAAGAAAGAAAGAAAGAGAAAGAAAGAAAGAAAGAAAGAAAGAAAGAAAGAAAGAAAGAAAGAAAGAAAGAAGGAAGGAAGGAAGGAAGGAAGGAAGGAAGGAAGGAAGGAAGGAAGGAGGAAGGAAGGAAGGAAGGAAGGAAGAAAGAAAGAAAGAAAGAAAGAAAGAAAGAAAGAAAGAAAGAAAGAAAGAAAAGAATTGGCTCACATGCTTGTGGAACCCAAAATCTACAGCATAGATTTGGTAGATTGGAGACCAAGGGAGGCACCAATATTTGCAAGACAAGTCCAAAAGGCATCTGCTAATGGACTTCATTGTTGCTCAGAGATCGATCTTTTCTGTAAAAGCTTTCAATTGATTGGATGAGCTCCTCTCATACTATGGATGACGATCTACTTTCCTCAGTGTCCAATGACTTAAATGTCAATCTCATCTAAAAACACCTTCACAGAAACATCCAGAATAACGTCTGACCACGTAGCTGGGTACTGTGGCTAGGCTGACAGGTTGGCACAAAATTAACCATCAGAGTACCCTTTATTTTTTATTGACTGAGTCTAGAAACCCTGTTTCAGGGGGTCTCAAGTGAGTTTCTAAGAGTTTAAGTTGTGCCCCCAGTTGGTCTATTTCTTTAACAATATAAAACTAGTATTATTTACTATTACCTTTTGTTTTGCTTTGTTTTTATTGCTTTTGGACACAAATATATATTTTTCTAATATATTTTCTTAAATATTGTCTTGTGAGGTCTCCCATATGAGACATGAAATGAGTCAAGCACTGAGTCTTTGAAAGCCTTCAGTATTTAAACAAATCATGTCATCCCTTCCCTCCTGGGTTGGATAATCCCACCCAGGAAGATTCCCACGAAGTTACACAGGCTCACACCTGGACTTGATCTCTTATTATTCTGCATGCATTTTCCTGTAATACGTTCCCCTTAATATTTCTTGTCATTGCTGAATCTTTCTTCATTGCTGATTCTATAAATTTCTGGAATGTTACTCAAAGGCAAGGCAATACCTGTACCATCACCATTAATGATTTTATCACTTTGAAACTCACCTAAGAATGCTTTAAATGTTTTGTGCTGGTTTTCTACCTTCTATCCTTAAATTTGTCCAGGTTTTGTGGGCCCCGTGTATAGTTCTCTATTTCTCAAGTTGTAATTCCCAGTTGCTGTCACTCTGGACTTTTTATCCACAGCTTTAAAAGGGCTGCATTCTCAGTTCCTCTGACCCAGCCTTCTCCCAGGGAGCCATTCTAGATTGTTTTTCTAAAATCCTGTCACTCTGCTTTGGTTAGATTTCTTTAGGGTCCAGTCACAATTGTTTGACTTGTTCAGCTCAAACTTTCCAACTTTCCTCATTCAGTTTCGTCAGAGCCGGGTCTACCCATTTCTGTTTTTCTTTTTCTTTTTCTTTTTTTTTTAAGATTTATTTATTTAAGAGAGAGATAGTGAGAAACAGAGAGAGAGAGAGAGAGAGAACAAGCGGGAGGGAAGAGCAGATTCCCCACTGAGCAGGGAGCCCAACGGGGGACTCGATCACCTGGGATCATGACCTGAGCTGAAGGCAGGCCCTTAAATGACTGAGCCACCCAGGTGCCCCTACCCATTTCCTTTTAATATTTGTTTCTCTCAACCTTTAAGATCTCATTTTCTGCTTCATAGCTGTCTAATCTATCCCATTTAATCTCAGTATTATATGATTTCCTAGGGAAATCTCTTTTCTCTCTCTCTCTCTCTCTCTCTCCAAAGTAATCAGGTAGTTTCCCTTTTTATTTTTCTATTGCTTCTGTTCTGATAATAAAGGCGAACTCTCTTTTCATATCACTCCAATTCCTTCTGGAAACCCTACACAAATTCCGTTTTTAAAGGCTATGTGCTGTACACACATAGCTTTGTTATGACTTTGTGTATCCTTCAGGTAGGCAGCAAGCTTAATGACTTGCTTGTTATCTTTTCCAGTTCCACCTAGGAGAGGGCAGATTCTCATCATCGTTTGGTCTCCCTTTTACTTTTCCATTGTTTATTAGTCAGATTCACCACTTCTCTGTGGGTGCTTCCACAATGAGTGTTTCCTGAGTTATAAGGGCCAGGGACAGTTCTTTTGGGATTATTCAGCCCAAAGCTCAGGGTCATAGAGCAGTAACTCAGACACTGTGGCTATTACCCACTGAAGTCAGCAGGGCCAATGCGACGTTGACAAAATAGTCCCATCTTTCCAAACCATGCCCCAGAAAGTAACCACTTGCTGAAGAATAAAACTGTGAGCTATAACAAACACCTGAGTCAAATCCTGCATGGCCCACTTGCTAAAGCTGAAAGCCCATAGCCATATGTCCTGGTCCCATCAAAAACCTATCCAGGTATAATTTGAACCACCAAAACCTACTTTTTTGCTACTTATGGTTTTTCCTGATACAACTGACATTGGAGGTTGCGGCTCAAGTACGTGGCGACAGTCTGAGAATTAGCCCACCTAGTCCCGTCTCATGGGGCCTACTATTGTACACCTGAGGCCTTGGAGGAAGCCAAGATAAGGGCTTGAGATCTGCATTTATGCTCAGTCCTTCAGAACCAGATAACTCCTTCTACATCCATGGAAGAGACGAAATGGGGCAAGGTCCCAGGATGTTTAGGGAAAATGCCTCCTCATGGAATCCAGAGAAATAAGCAATGAGTCTGTCCCCTCCTACCACACTCCTATGTCACTTATAACCACGAACCATCTCTGGCAAAGTTATCATGGGCTCAGTCTGCCACGATGGGACTGTACATCAATACCTAGAACACCTGTTTCAGAATGAAAGGCCAACACAGAAAGCTTCTCCTGACAAACCTTACATACCCATGAGGCGCCATAACTCCATACAGATTGTCCTATAGTAGTTAAATTTAGTTATCAACCACCATATTTTCATATGTTGATGCCACCTCTCTGGTGCGTGACAAAATTGACCCCTTGCCAAAATACTTGATCCAAAATGACTTCCAGACCATGCCCCAGAAAGCAAAGGCTCTATCCAAAGCTGCCATGAACTAAATCAACAAGAAGCCTCCCATAGTTTGAGAATCCTGTCTGATTCTCCTGTTATTATATCCGGTTTCCAGGAACATATAGAAAAGTGCACAAAATTTCTAGAATATTTCTTGTTCCCACAACCAAGTATGTTGTATGTTGCATCCTGCTTCTGTTCTAGACATCCCTATAATGATGATGTTGAGCAACCACATTTCATGGCATAATTGAGATGCAGCTATATTTTTGTCTCTCTGTCCCGTTAAAAGGGGATAGGTCATCCTCTGGCCCTGATATTGTTGACCTACTCTTAGGGAATAGACAGGCTTGTGATTGCTTTTTTTTTTTTTTTTAATGTTGAGTTTTATAAGTTCTTCATAGGTTTTGGATACTAATTCTTTATCAGAAATGCCATTTGCAAATACCTTCTCCCATTCTGTAGGCTCCCTTTTAGTTTTGTGGATTGTTTCCTTTGCCATACAGAAGCTTTTTATTTTGATGAAGCCCCAAGAGTTCATTTTGCTTTTGTTTCCCTTGTCTCTGGAGATGTGCCGTGTAAGAAATTGCTACAGCCAGGGTCAAAGAGGTTGCTGCCTGGGTTCTCCTCTAGGATTTTTATGGTTTCCTGTCTCGTACTTAGGTCTGTCATCCATTTTGAATTTATTTTTGTGTATAGTATTAAAAAAATAGTCCAGTTTCATTCTTCTGCATGTTCCTATTTTTCCAATACCATTTGTTGAAAATGCATTTTCCCATTGGATATTCTTTCCTGCTTTGTTGAAGATTGGTTGATCACATAGTTGTAGGTCCATTTCTGGGTTCTCTATTCTGTTCCCTTGATCTCTGTGTCTGTTTTTGTGCCAGGACCACACTGTCTTGATGATCACAGCTTTGTAATGCAGCTTAAAGTCTGGAATTGTTAAGCCTCCACCTTTCTTTTTCTTTTTCAAGATTGCTTTGGGTATTCAGGGTCTTTTGTAGTTCCATATATTTTAGGATTGCTTATTCTAGCTCTGTGAAAAATGCTAGGGGTATTTTGATGGGGATTGCATCAAATGTGTAGATGGCTTTGGATAATAGATATTTTTAACAATATTTTTCTTCCAATCATGAGCATGGAATGTTTTTCCATTTATGTGTATCTTCTTCAATTTCTTTCATAAGTGTTCTATAGTTTTCAGAGTAAAGATCTTTTATCTCTTTGGTTAGGTTTATTCCTAGGTATCTTACAGTTTTTGGTGCAATTGTAAATGGGACTGATTCTTTGATTTCTCTTTTGCTCCCTCATTATTGCTGTATAGAAATACAGATTTCTAGAAACATATTTCTGTACATTGATTTTGTATCCTGCAACTTTTCTGAATTCATGTGTCATTAGCAATTTTTTGGTGAAGTCTTCTGGGTTTTCTACATAGAGTATTATATTGTTGGTGAAAGTAAAAGTTTGATTTCTTCCTTCCTGATTTGGGTACCTTTTATTTGTTTTTGTTTGATTGCTGAGGCCAGGACTTCCAGTACTGTGTTAAATAACGGTAGTGAGAGTGAACATCCTTGTCGTGTTCCTGATCGCAGATGAAAAGCTCTGTTTTTTTCCCCATTGAGGATGATACTAGCTGTGTGTCTTTCATTTATGGCCTTTATGATATTGAAATATGTTCCTTCTATCCCTACTTTGTTGAGAGATTTTTTGCCACACTAACAAAAGAAAGCGTAAGAACCATGTGATCCTCTCAATAGATGCAGAAAAAAACATTTGACAAAACATAGCATCAAATTAATTTTTTTATTTGTACCAGATAAAATTATACTTGTGGCTTTAAAATTATGGATAAAAGATACAGACTAAGCGTCAAGAAACTTTTTCTCTAAATTGTCAAATCAGATGTTATAGAAAGGAAGTATATTAAGACAATAACATATCAGTTAGAAAACCAAAGCAGTTTAAATGTTTCTGGTTTATTGGAATAAAGTTATCATTAAATCCTGGCCCCCAAAGCAGACATAGTTGCAATAGAATGCTGTCTTGTGAATTTTGCTTCACTAGACCCTTAGTTCTGTGGAGAGAGGGTTGGTGCCTCCGTTACATCTGCATCACCAATGCTGAGCCCATGATAAATGCTTACTCATTTACTGAATTAAATAATGAACAGCAGAAGACATCCTCATTAAAAATAAAAATACAAACACTTCGGTTGTTTTTTTTTAAATCTATCACCCGTGCTAAAATGGAAAAGAAAGTCGTTAAATGGATAGCATGTTAAAGCCAGTGGTGTATTTATGAGTTCATGTTCCTTGGAGTTTACTGATGGACTCATTAACATCTAAAACTCTGATCCACATGAGGCTGTTTTTATATGTAGAATGAATAATTGTTTCTGTGAAATAAAAGTTCTGAACACAAGGGATGTCTGCTAGCCCCTTTGGAAGATTCTCTGGGTTTATTAAGGAAAAATGTTTAACCAGAGCATGCTATTTTAGAAAACCTTGGCTTAATTTGTTTCCAAATTGGTGCACAGAGGGTATCTGTACTTAAAGATTCTAAAATGAGGGTGCCTGGGTGACTCAGCCTGTTAAGCATCCAAGTCAATTTTGGCTCAGGTCATGATTTCAGGGTCATGAGATTGAAGCCTTCAAAGGGCTCCAAGCGGGGCTCCATGCTGGGCGTGGGGCCTGTTTAAGAATCTCTCTCCTCTCCCTCTACCCTCCCCCCCCCCTTTAAAAATATTCTAAAATGGCATCTTCAGGGTTGTATAGGCCAAAAGAAAGATTACATCTTACCTGTTTTAACTGTCTGAACTGATGATGTGTCCATCTGGCACAGAGTGCAGAAAGTCTTGCTCAAACTTCTGTTTTTAAATTAATTTACATTTTTTAGAACAAATGGACCAGGGATTATGTTGCTTTATTTCCTGTGAATTTGAACATCCTGCCATCAAGACTAAAGCTAAATACTTTCTTCTTAATTTTAACTGTGAAAATACATAATACATGTGACTTGTTGTGTCATTTGGCTGCATGCCTGAAGAGTGACTAATGCTACCTGTGTGTTCATGGGTCATCACACACCATGTTTAATCAAGAACATATTTTCACCTCTGGTATTTGACATGTCACATGCCTATCAGTTTACTGTCAGGCAAGATAGAACACATCATAAAGGGCATCCGTTCTTATTGCTCTCTTATGGAGCAGAGCACTGCAGATGACAGTAAATATGACAGCTTTTGTGATCAGCAACATTTTTAGTGGCATCTTGTTATTCATAATACTTTGGCTAGACAGTTTTACCAAGGATAATCCGTGGTGGAATGATAGTTCCTGCATCGTTGACCACAAAATGATTTTTAAGCTTTTTCTAAGGCTTTTTGTCTTTCAAGCTTTTTTCTCCTCAGGCAAACGCTTAACTAAACTTCTTATAAAATTAATTGGGAAGGGGAAAAAGGGAAAAGTGATTATTAAAAGCTCACTTTTTAATTCTTGACTCAAAGGCTATATTTACCAATTTTTAAGGACCACGGTGCACACTGAAGGATATCAAGACTGAGTATGATAGAGAAGTGAACTTAAAAATCATAAATAATGCAAAAATGATTTTTGATTGGATATATAACTATAGCGCTTGGGGAACTTATTGAGATGAATATTTTGATGATACGTGAAGTGTAGACAGTATTGTGGGCATAGCATAATATGTACTAATAGTCATAATGACCTTCGTGTTAAAAAAAGTGAGTAACAACAACAACAACAAAAAAGAGTAACAGTCAGGAAAGGGAGAGCAGTTTTATGACCAGCATTAACCAGACATGTTCTTTATCTCCTAGGATCAATTGCAATGTTTATCACATAGACATAATTTATATTTCTGGCGTTATGTATTATGTACACCATCATTAAGCAAAGTTCATGAGATGACCCACTCCTTGGCCCACCGATCCTTTTGCAGAGAATATAGCCTCGAATCACTTAATGCTCTTTTAGTTCTTAGGAGACCCTAGAAGACTCTGAAAACACCACCACAATTTTTAAATGCATAATACTTCAAATTCAGGAACCACAATTTATTTTTACCTTGTCCTGATTTATTTTTTTTTCCTTAGGAAAAAGAAAAGATTTTATTTCTTGGAAAATCTCACAGAAATGACTTCTCCTCATGGCACCATTTTTAAAGATTAGACATGGTTAAAAGTAGATAATTTACTTTTTCCAGTCGTTTGATGCTTCAAGACAAAAACAAATAAATCTTATTTCCCTTTGTTTCATAAAACTGGTACTCTCTTTTTATATTTCAATGTCAAATCTAGGGATTTTAGAAAAAAATTTAGATGGGACTATGAAAATTGAGATTTTTTTTTTTGAGATTATTTTTTAATCTTAAATTGCACTTGTTAGTTTGTTTACCCAAGGATGCCATAAGTTTAGTCTTTTATGATAGAACTTGTTACATATTTATCTATCTATGTAAGAATAAATTGTAATCTCTGATATATATATGGACGTCATTCCACAGATATGTAATTGTTGCTTCAAATTCTCAAAATCGTACAAATGTGTGTCAGTGTCTGTGTATACGTATGTGGCCTGTGTATAATGCATATGTTAACATACATTAACTTCGTTGTGAGCCTTGTTCTTTAATTAGCAATTTGTCATAAAAGGCTATGAACATAAAAGTATAGATAGAAGTAATCAATCACTTACTGACTGACTCAATCACTTTCCCTTATTAAAGTATCTTCCATTTATTCTTAAACTTGAAAAAGTAAAGGATTTGGTCATCGGTCTTATTTAGAGGGATTCTTGGTTAAAAGATACATAAATTGGCAAATTAAACACCTTTAAGAATTTTATATCAGAATTCATGAGCTTCCTTTAAACAAACTAACAGAATTTGTAGCCTATGCTTTTCTTGTGTTGCGTCTCTTCCAGGAAGCATGAAGACACATTCATTCAATGTTAGTCTTTTAATAAGTCGTTTATTTTCCTTTTTATTTCTTTTTTTATTGCATTTTTAATTTTCAAAAGAAAAATCAGAGAATCATTTTCTTCCGATATACAGATATCTATAATAGCTAGAACTTTATTTATACTTGATAATTTTGAAAACTTTTATAAGTAACCATACATTAATATTTTAAAGGATAAAAAGAGAATAAAGTACATTTTAGGAAGCATTTAAAAACTATTTTGCAAATTGTAGAATTATTAAATCAGGTAAATTACCGTAATTTTGGCTTTGGGCAACTTTAATTTCTCTATGTCTCTACTTCCTCATCTATAACATGGGAAATATAGTACTGCTTCATAGTGCTTCTGCTATTGTGAGGTTTTAATATTATAGGAAGACTTTTCTGCACAGTCAAAATTATTTATGGCTATCTGTAATTTTTCAAATTAATTTTTATTTTTTGTGTTAACTTTTTTACATTTAAACCTAATTTTTCAGTAATTTTCTTAAAGCTAAACATAGAAATCTTATTCTATTTCTAAATCTAGTACATTCTAATAGTCACCTTGAAACTTTATTACTTGAGGGATGCATGGGTGGCCCAGTCCATTCAGCATCCCTTGATTTCGGCCTCCATCCTGATCTCAGGCTGGTGAGATGAGCCCCGGGCCAGGCTTCCCACTGAGCGGGGAGCCTGCTGAAGGTTCTCTCTCTCTCCTTCTCCCTCTCCCCTCCCCCCAGGCACACCCACATGTTCTCTCTGTCTCTCAAACACATAATCTGATGAAAGAACTTAATTATTTAAAATCTGTTAAATTTCTAAAAATACTTTCACTCTCTCCATGAATCGAAACCATCTTACCTTCCTTATCAGATTGTTTGAGCCCCGATGTAACAAGCAGAGCCTCTCTGCACCCTTAAACCACTCTAGCACATCTCATCGATTGCATGTCTGACTTTAGCGTATTTCAAGTTCTTTGAGGCATCACAATACTAGTGTTATCCAACTAAATAAAATTCTCCCACATACTTCAGGGAAACAGCTGTAGGGATGGAAAACTGTCCCTTCCTTCCCTTCCACGTGCTTTGGCTAGCCTAATAATTCAACTGACACAGACAAATTAACAGGAGAAAAAGAAATTTTATTCTGTAGACATAAGAAAAATAAACAAAGAAAATAATTTTGTAAAGTATCGGCAAACAGAGAGACCTGGGGACAGGGTACTGAATTAATGGAGAGGAAATAAGATTAGTGGTCACTGCCTTCTCAGGCCCACGGGTCCCTCTCTCTGGGGGGGAGGATGCCTCTCACTCCTCTGGGACACGGAGGGTGCCTTTCGCAGGGAGGTGCATTTCCCGCTGTCAGGAGACACAGGTCGTTTTTGTACCAGTTATTTCTGGAGGAATTTTAATTCAAAGTAATCAATATGCCAAAGTGGCATATTTCGCGGTTGCCTATTCTGCCCCCCTCACCCTAAAACTCTGTAACTCATTTCTCATTTCATTTGCAACCGCATGTTCTGGTGCTCTGTCGTGTCAATGTTTTGAATATGATAAACACTTTTAATATCATTTATACATTTTTTTTTCTGACAGTCAACTCAAAATTACGAGTGGAAAATTGGTTTTCCTTCGTGATCCCAATTTTGAATCTTTGAATTTCCCCAGAATCAGAAAGACCCGTTTACCCACTGTGTCTGATGCAGCTTCCACCATTACAGCAGCAAACAGCCCCCAAACCTCAGCATTTTCAACAGCAAAATTTATCTTTCACTACTGTTACATGATGGCCACGTAGTGGCTGGGACTGTGCTCTGCCTTCTCTTTGCTCTAGAATCTAGAGAGAAAATGGAGTTTATGTAAGCTGGGATTTGCCACAGACGGCAAAGAGCACTAGTAGCGACACAGGCCGATGCAGAGCTTTCCCTTGGCTTATGTTTTCTGAGCCACAGTAAGTCACAGGGCCTGGATAACCTCACCAGGGCAGAAGCCATAATCCTCCCCTAAGAAGCACCCCTAGGAGCCTGATAGCATGGGAAAATGCTTCAGATATTTTAATCAATCCATCAATGCATTCAACAGCATCTTTTCTTGAAAAAGAAAAAAAAATCATATTATTATCTAATTATTTCATAGGTGAAATTTTACCCTAATACTAGTTGCTTCTTACCTGAAAGCCTGAATGCTGAACTCTTTTCTTGCTTTGTCAGGTCTTCCCGTCATGCTAATGGCCTTGTCCTGAGGCTTTCATGAGATAAGGCAGATGGAAGCACCTCTGTGTCCTTGGCAAATACAAGTGGGAGTAAATTAGGTTTCTGTTGTTGTTTTCTTGTTTTTTGACTTCATCCCTCCCGGTTCCATTTTGCTGGTATAGTTGTGTGGTTTTTGTTCAGGCCCAACTATTTAAAGCAAAATCACTTACCTATGCATGAGTAAGAGGAATTTTGCTGTTCTATCATCAGTGACTCTGAGTTCGAGTCATTTTGTCCCCAGTAACAGTCTTGTGTTACACCGTCATTCAGTCTCCTCCTCTGACTGCTCTAAAAATTATGTTTACATTCCTTTAGCCTTTTCCATTGGACTTTTTGGAGCCCAAATCACGCTGTTTTCTCATATCAAACTAGTTATTGACAATAAGCAACCTGCAGGTCATTTTAACATATGGTTTTAAGCAACATTTCATTCATCCTATAATGTATTTGAGCACATTTTATTTTAAGGTGAAAGCATAATCTAACTAGCCAGGTTATTGAAGGAATTGAAAGTTAGGCAGAGGAATTTAAATTTAATGATGTAGCAAATAGGAATTAATTGAGCTTTCTGAGGCAGCAAATAGAAAAGCAGCATGGTGTCATTTCCGCTGTGTGTTAAGGAATATGGGATTTTGTGTCCGACCATCCTGATTGGAATCCTGTCACCACCAATATGACCTAGTATTCCCATTCAGTAATGAAGATCACACGACCTCCTCCATAGGGCTCTCATTCAATAATTGATTCAGCAAATACTGGGTTCTTCCTTTGTGCTACGTGTTGTTGAACAAACCAACTCAGTTACTGACCTCGTCGTACTCACTGTCTAGGGACAAATGCAGAAATAAATAAGGAAAGAAGCAAAGTAATAATGAACAATTGTGATATTGGCTCTGAAGGAAAAGGAATGAGTGACAGGGAACTGGGATTTAGATCTTTAAGGGATGAGAAAAGCCTCTTTAAAATGGTAACATTAATGGAGATCCCTGGGTGGCTCAGTGGTTTAGCACCTGCCTTCGGCCCAGGGCATGATCCTAGAGTCCCGGGATTGAGTCCCAGGTCGGGCTCCCTGCATGGAGCCTGCTTCTCCCTCTGCCTGCGTCTCTGCCTCTCTCTCTCTCTGTTTCTCATGAATAAATAAATAAATAAAATATTTATTTATTTATTTATTTATTTACTATTTATTTTTTCTGTCTTTTATAAATAAAATCTTATTTATTCTCATGAATAAATACATAAATAATAAAATAAAATAAAATAAAATAAATAAAATAAAATAAAATAAAATAAAATAGTAACGTTAATAAGGAATAAACAAGAAAAAGGTTCTGTAGCTGTTGGTGGCCCATCCATCTCCTCTTGATCCTTAATGTTCTACTATGTGCCCGTGCATCTAAGTGCAAGTATTGTTGCACCCTCTGGAGAACCTTCTTTGGGCAAGTGTTCAGTGCAGCCTGGAGGTTCAGAGGACTTCATTCCTCCAGGTGCAGCATCAGTCATTGAGAGATGGGAGTGGGGGAATAAATAGCTCACCTTCCTCACCCCTCTCATGCCCTCCCTGAGCATGAGCATATGCCTCGTAGGTGACAGTTTCAGTTGCCCGGAACGGCAGCGGCTTCATTACTTCCTGTTCCACTTCTTTACTTGTATACTGGTGTTTCACTGGATTGCCTCCCAGATAAAGCATTGACATCCAGATCTATGTCTTAGGCAGAACCTGCTGCCGGGGGAAACCAACCTGAGAGAACTATCTCTGACCACCTAGGATAGAACCTGCAATAGAATACGCGCTTAGTAAGGTCAGTCTCCTCCTCCTCACCCCATGCTCCCCTAAGTCAAGCACGCATGAGGAAATGTTTTAGAAAGTCATCTCTAGACTAAACTCTAGTTTGGGAGGTAACTAAAGTCAGAGTCCCCCCAGAGGCCAGTGAGGAAGCAGACAACCACTTTAGAACTGACAAAAACAAAACAAAAAAATCAATAAAAACCCAGACAAGCCAATGTGAAATGCCAGTGAAATCTAGTTACAAAGTCTGTTGATTTTCTTTTCTGTCCTTCACTGCACGTTGTATACTCTGCTGGACCGTGTGGTTCAGTGAAATGTTCTAAGAGAGTAGTTGTGCCATAAAGATACCACTGAGTAAGGAAAATTATATACATGATTAGGCCAATAAAAATAGGCCAAGGGATCAGCAAATTGTTCTGTGAAATCGGTCAGAGATTACAAGGGCTCTTCCTCCTGTCCTACCAGGTCCTTACGTCGTGGTGGTACTGGGGCAATGTGGAGGGGCCTCTGAGCTCCAGCAGCACTCTCAAAGCTGCTATGTATACAGTTGACCCTTGAACAATGGGGAGTTAGAGGCGCCAGCCACCCCCACCCCCGCCCGCATACAGTCAAAAATCCGCGAACGACTTTTGACTTTCCAAAAACCTACCTATACCGTAGCCTACTGTTGAACGGAAGCCTCCCTGATGTGCTTGCCTTGCAAGGACATTTCCACGTCAAGTATTCCTCGTCCTCTCTTCTAACTCATTTTCCACTTCTAAACCAGCCTTAAACAGGTCATCTGAAGATTCTACTGGCTCCGGAAAATTCTAAAAATGTTAAAGATTTATGTCCTACCAGAGCATATACAAGGTCTGATCTGTCAGCTTCTCCTGTCCCAATCTATCCTTGGGTGATTGCTCTTCATGCTGCTTGGGCTTAGGTAGACTAAAGTTCCTCCGTGCATGCCACAGGCCTTCGTGTCCTTCTGAGTGGTGATCTTTCTTCCTGGAATTTAAATATCAGCTGTTTACATAAATAGGTCTCTCTCATTCCTTAGGTGTCTGCTGACATGTCATCTTCTCAGCGCGGCCTTTCTTGATCCCTTTATCTGAGATGTTATCGCTTATCACTACAACAATGCCACCTAACAAACAGCAACGGAATCTCAGTGGCTCGCAGTAGCGAGCATTTATTTACCTCGGTGTCCGCGGATTGGTTGGGAATCCACCAAGCCAGGCTGGGCATTGCTTGGTGGCTCTGCTGATTCCATTGGGTTCTGTTCATGTCTGGAGGTCAAAGAGAAGTCAACTGATCTATGATGCTTTTGCTATAGACACAGCTCTGCTCAGTGTATCTCTCATTTTACTCCTCAAACCCGTGGGCCGACCTGGACATGTTCACCTCATAGTTCTTACACATGGCAGAGCTGAGACAGTGTGGCCGGAGACACACAAGGCCTCTTACGGCCTAGGATCAGAACAGGTCCACCATTCCTTGCACCCATGCTGTTGACCAGAGCAAGTCACAGAGCCACGCCCAACATCATTGGTATATTCCTCCCACGGAAATATTAGGAGCAGGAAAGGAATATCTCTGAATACTAAGGTCTCCTTCGTTATTTCAATTCAGAGTGCTCAGTTTATTGCCTTCTAGGTAATTTTGTTTTTTTCTCTTTAATGATCCTTGCGTCTGTCTCACTCATGAAATTTTATATTAGACAAGAAAAAAAGAATAGACTGGATGGTATCGGAACAAATTAAACCCCAAATATCAGCAGTTCTAGCCTTGTCTATCCCTCCCTTTCCCTGGAGAGTTCAAGGGATTTAGAGAGGGGAATAAATATAGAAGGAACACAAGAGGCTTACAGTGATTTACGAGGCTCTGCCATTTTTTCTGCCTTTTTACTTGCCTTTAAAATAATATACTTGCGTGGAAGAAACTTAAAGGATCTTGGTTTGTTCATTGAAATTCAATGAAAATTTAATAAAATGTCTAAAATACCTGGGGCATCTAAGGCGCTGACTGACCACCGAGTCAGAAGCCTTCCATGAACTTCTGGAGTGTGCTCAGCGCTCCCCGACCCTGGCTCCCATAGTGAAATAAGGTCACTTTCTGTCGTCTCCTGTCTCAGATTATACTTAAATCTGCTTTCAATCTCTGCCCTTCAGTGATGAGCTCCATTAAGAGTTTATTCCTAATTTATCCAAGAGGCTACACAGGCAGGATCTGGAGGGCCTTAGTCTCATATTGGGAATTCTGTTTTGCCTTCTAGTTTCTGAAAAGCCTTCATATCTGGACTTTCAAGCCCTGTCTTTAAAGTCAAATGACCTACAATGCCACTACTAAGACACCCTTTGCTCCACCCAGATCTCACAAACCCGGTGCTGGGTGTGCGATGTCACACTCTTGGCAAGCCTCCCACTCTAATTCCTATAGGTGGACACCTGCAAGGTGTGACCACAAATTCCGATGAATTTCCTGAAGATACTGGTGACCTTCAAAAGGTCCTCACTTGCTAAGGATGGCTGTGGTGAAATTCCTCCCAACATAATGAACAGACTATGGTTATTTAAAATTTCTCTCAACCTTGTAATTCAACCTAAATATGTTCCCTGCCATAGTTCTTACCTGGATTGATATTATGAAGTTTCTGTGATATGCAGCACCTGTATTTCATCAGCTCTGAGAGTATTATTGGCATTAAATAGTCAAAGACTATTAGTAATCAGATCACAGTAGCACTAGGAGAACATTAACCTTGAGACAGTTAAACTTCTTTAGCCAATTCAACATCTGTTTCAGAGCATTCTTGCCATTTCAAACCCTCTGAATTTTTCATTTATCCCGTAGTATTTGGAAACCTGTCTAGAATTTTAGTGTTATCAAGAATACCCACTGTGCCCTCTGGATGTGAAAGGTTAATTTTGATGGACATTTAAACACATTAGGCAATCTCATTTAGGAAATGTGAAGCTGGGATTTGTGGTGCTTGGCACCCAAATCTGGCTTATTCACTGCGTTGTCATAGCCCAAGTGCTGTACCAACACTGGTTAAATATGACAACATCTACAGAGTGATAGATGCTACATAGAAGTATGACTGAATGAGGACTTGGCCCCGGGAGGCCTTGTTTTAAATAGTAGCTTATACCTTAAGGATTTTTCATATGCACTTTCTACTTTTGAGTAACAGGTGGAAGAGGCAGGTCTCACTGGGATTACTTGCAGCTCAGGCCATCTAAAGATATGGAAAGTTTGGGAAGAAAAGGACTGTAATAAGGAGTACTACTTAGTGAGAATCAACATCCATTTAATGCATAACATGGATTTTTAGGTCATCATTTACATACAATATAGGCACTGAGTGAGGAGGTTATCCATCAAGACTGTTGACTAAAAGACTAGAAACCAGAAATACCACAAAGTAAGTGTAGCCCAAAGCAAGAAACCTTTCAAAAGACTTGCATACAATGCTTCCTTATCTTAGCTCTCCCACTAAGTCTCTTAAAATGGACTTTAACCCTGGGGGCTACATACACTAGACCCAAAGGATCAGTGATAGCACTGAAAAAAAACACTTGAAAATTATTTTTCTTTTAAGCATCTTATTTTAAGTTATTTAGTAAAAGGTTACCGTCAAGGCTGGTATGCTGGCCTCTATTATAACCAAAAGGTTCTTTTTTTTCCCCTTCAACATTGGCCTTAAAAATGTGGTTTCACCTGTTACTATGTATATTAGGTCTCTTGTAAAAGAAAAATAAAATGCTGTGTTTAAAAGAGCATGTGTCCTCCTAACAGTATTTCCCTTCCCTAGTGAGTGTTTGTCTCACTAGCCATGATGAGGCCCAATTCCAATGATTTGCAAATAACAGAAGCAAGTTTATTCATTCTTAAAATAATATCACTGTATATTATACTAAATAATATAATTGTAATATACTAATATAACTATTACAATATTATAATATAGTACACTACACTGTAATACAGTATTGTATAGCATAATATAACTATAATAATAATATTAATAATTCAGACATATTTCTTTCATTATATTGAATAGTGAATCTGCCTGAAAGTAGAGGGGCAACTTTTATTTTCAACAAAGTAGCAGCAAAAGAACAGATGACAAGAATATAATAATGTATTTTTTTAAGTATATATCACTTTTTTGGGGCAGTGGAATAACATATTTAGGATTAAAATTTTACTTGTTACAGTATAACAAAATAAAAGCAAAGACTGTTCTCCTAAGAAGTGTGCTTAGCTGTTAATTTATATTACTTTGTATTATTTTTTGAAGATTATTTGTGAGACACTTAGGTTAATTATTATTGTCACTATACAGATAATGAAGTTACAGTAGATGATGATTCCAGTTTTCTAATCTAGACTCTAGACTATATTAAATGGCATTTAACCAGACTGTATCTTTGTATTCCTATGAAATTCAGGATAACATATTGCAGGCTGTAAGCATTTCATTATGTAACCTATAATGGTGCTATGTAAATCATTTTTAATTTTAGTATAAAAGTTAAAAGGCAAAGGTATTAAGAATAACCATAAAAATTGTTAATTTCTATTTCTTTTAATAATGCATTTGTAATCAGAAAATTACTTCAGCCTAAACACATGGTTTGCTAAGCTTTATTTAAGATTGTGCATTTTATACAAGTAATTATATCAATTAAATAAACATAATCTCCAGCATTTTAACTGCTATTTATATATTTTCAATACATTTTTTATTTTCCAAAATATCCTTTAGAGTCCTAACTTCAAGGAGAGATTTCTTTTAGTACCTAAGTGTTACTATGTACGTTTGGCTTTAGTAAACAGATTTTGTGCATTTTCTTGGTCCTTTCATTCCAATTTTTAAATGTCTTATTAAAAAATTGCACTAAATAATATCAATAAAGCATCCCTTTATGATTCCTAAAGCATACCAGGCTCAGCCTATGTATCAAATAGATAACTTCTCTGTTCCACTGATAAATGGAGGTTTCCTATAGCCCTGATTTATACATTTAATAATTATATTGAGATTCTTGGATTTTATACATATAAAGGCTTTACATTAAGTATTCAAACAAACAATTTCAAAGTGTCATTTTCTTCTTTATTTTCCAGGTCAATCCTGGGTTGTAACATTGCAGAGTAGAAACTACAATGCTAAATAAATATGCATATCTGCATTAGTCTCATTAAAGTCACTTTAAAAAAATAAATTTGATTATTACAAATGCATATGGGTATTTTAGGCTCAATTATCTTAATTGTAATATATCAAACACATTAAGCTACGAATATACACACACCTAAGTGCCAGTGTCAAAGCACTGTGTTTTAATGACCACCGGGAATTACCAAATCAGGGTTTAAGGTGTAATAGTGAGAACATAAAATCTTATTCACTCAGAATAATTAGAGGAAAGGCAACTCTGACCTGCAAGAACCTAAATTATGAAAATTTTTAAAAGGAATTCTGTCTTTATAACTTTAAAAAAAATAACATTTCACATTAATTACTTAGTTATTGGAAATAAAACAGGCAAGGTGGAAAATCACTATACAAAGAATTTTCCTTGCAGATACTGAGTTGTTTTTAGAAGGAATATTGGACAATAGTGTCCTTTTGTTCCATACTGAATTTATATATTCACACTCAAATACTTAAGATGGTAGTGTTTATGGAATTATTCTGATGAGGATGTATAACCTGACAATTAGAAATACATTTGATTAAGCTCTTCACATTCCATTCTTGCTTATTATGTTCATTTAGATGCATTTGTCAATTTATAAGTACAGTTAATTAAAAATTTTTAAATTTTCTTTTTTTTTTTTAAAGGAGCCCGCTACATGAAAAAAATGCAAGTCAAAGTGGTCACAACCTAGAAGTCTGCAGAGACAGGAATAACTAGCAAGTAGATACTATGTTATTTTACTATGCTTAAATATGTAGAATTCAGTAGTATTCTGGGAACTTTACTCTATAATTACAAAATAGTCTTGTAATTTTAAATTCATATCTAGTAGTATTTGTGTTAACTATATCACATCATAAAAATAGGAAGAAAAAATGGTAACTATGGATTTCAGGAAACAAATTTTCTGTCAATAATAATGAAATGATTTTGGTCAGAAAGTGAGTTTAAAAATTATCTTTTCAGAGGTCTTATACTTAGAGACCTAATTCAACAACACATTCCTTTCTAAAAAAAAAGCATCTCCCTATACCTTGTAACACATTAAACCACTGTATAAATGTGTTAATTCCTCTCATAAACCATTAATAGGAATTATATTAAAATCATGCTTTTAAGAAATAGAATGAAATTGCATTCACTTTCGAAGGTTACATTTCAAAATTTCAAGGTGATATCAAATGAAATCTAGACACGAAGCAGGAACTTTCCATTTATCAGTACTCACTGACATTTTCAAGAAATGAAATAGGAGGTTCAATGATAAGAACATGTAATGTTTGGATGAATGGATTTTTAAAAAGATTTAAGAACGTGGGAAGGGTAAATAAGATTATTTGAATGGCAAGAAGGATCTTTGAGACTCTCATGGTTCCGTATTAAAGTATTTTGGGGTTGATTTTTGCTCCCCGAATGTATCTCGGAGATTGTAACAGAATCAGAAAATGTTGAAGCTAAAAGTATTTTGGAAAGTATTTACATCAATTCTTTCATTGATATGGTTTAAGAAATGAAGTTTGTACTTAGAAACTGATTGTACATGTCATATACTTCCATGCATACACACATGAACACATTTAGATGCACATACAGAATAATAACCATGTATTTTTTAGGATAAAAATACAGGTCTTTAACAAGATATTTATATTTTAACAGATATTTTTCAGTGGATGATGATTAAAATATGTCTGCAAAGAAAAATCTATGAGAAATGATGGCAGCATCCACAATCAAAATATTTTAGAAATCATACATATTTTTATATTTAAAATCCTACGTAGTAGAAACTTTTTTAATTATAGACATTCTTTAAAACTGTATTTCAACTGCTTAAAGAAGATTCCTAAAAAAACTTTATAAGCCAAAAGAAATTTCTTCCCTTTCAGTCTTTTATTGAAGGACTTATAAATGACTAGTTATGGATGATAACACATTCAAACGATATCAAATAGTTATAAATTGGAACCATACATTTTCATAAGAAGATGGCTAAACAATAACTCAGTAAAACTCAGAGATAAAAAAGCATGAGTGAAAACCTAACAAATTTGGTTTATAAATTTAGACATTTTATCCTGGGATGTCATACAGTGATACACACAACACTGTAGGGTGTAAGAATCAAAATTCAAAATTCAGACTTTTAAAATAGTTTAGTTGGACTATCTTTGTATTAAAGGAGAGAAACTTCTAATAATTGTTTTTAGATACACGTTCTAAGAGTCAGTGTCGGGATCAATTTTAGCTCAGAAGGAAGTGAAGAAGGCCAGAATTTGAAAGGTATCGAAGAACTTAAAAGAAGTGTTTTAAAAAGGGAAAACATCAAGAAGGCTGTTGAGGGAATCCAGGAGTGGGAGTCCAGGAGACTGGTGCTTGTGGCCACGCAGCTGGGGAATCTGGGAGTCACACTAAGGTGCTGACAGTAGCGATAGAGAGGGCTGGGATAGAAACCAACACCCGCTTCCCTGGATTCTGCGGGAACTTCGTTTGGGTGAACAGTGGCCCCATTGCTTGAGATCTGGAACTTTAAGTGTAGAGCTTCCAGTAGATGATGGTAAAATGGTGACTTGAGTTTGCAATGTGGAGTGCAGGTGCCTCCGCACAGCCGAACGGGGACACTGCAGAGTTGTCAGAAATGCACAGCTGGAGGTAGGACTAGACGGTGTCTCCCAGTAGACAAAGTGGTTGAAGCCGCCAGGATGTCATCGGGAATATTGTCATAGGTGCAATTCTTAGGATCAATATTCGATCATCAAAGATCTGTGTAGAGAAAGAGAAATCAGCCACAAAAACTGAGCAAGAGTCAGCAGTGAGAGGAAATCTGGCTTCCAGTATTTTTGTTTCACTTTTTTTTTTTTTTAAAGAAATTGAAGAAGCAGGAAGATTCGTAGAGGTTGGCAATGTCAGATGCTGCCGGAAAGCCTGGGAGGAGGATGACTGAGGACGGAAAACTTTTAAAGATATCTCAGTCATGCAGTCAGTGGGAGCCCCTGAAGGGAGATAATCCAACTTTGGAGGCCAAACGAATTTGTGAATCCTTTTTCATATAGAGCCTTTGTTCTTTACCTTATCTCCTTCATATATCAATCCCAATAATAGATTTACGTTTTTCATATTTACCTTACATAGTTTCATATTTGTAACTCAGATTTACTTCTTTTCAGAACATCCTTATAACTCCCTGAAACTTAACGCTAATTTGAATAACGCTAATTCAAGTTAATGTATCTTGGTTAAGGAGATTTTTACTACTGGGTCATCCTATCAAATATAGATGGCCTATTATTATTTCATGTAGTAATCTCATAAATGATTTCGCATAGTAGGCTGACAAATATCTGTTTGCCTCTGTTGCGAAAAACCCAGTCCTTCTCCTGTGTTCCTTCTTTGCTTTCTTTCTTTTTGTTTTTAAGATTTTATTTATTTATTCATGAGAGACACAGAGAGAGAAAGAGGCAGAGACACAGGCAGAGGGAGAAGCAGGCCCCATGTGGGGAGCCCAACATGGGACTCGATCCCAGGACCTGGGATCACGACCTGAGCCAAAGGCAGACGCTCAACCACAGAGCCCCCCTCCCCACCCCCCAGGCACTCCCTCCTTTGCTTCACAACTGCCACACTCAAAACCATTCTGACACCAGTCTGTCTTTCATTTCTTCCTACATGTCTGTGTTTCCACTAGGGAATATTTTTTTCTCCTGCCTGAAGGACTCTTTTGCATTTCTTTTAGTGCCAATGTGCCAGAAATAAATTTTTCTCAGTTTTTATTTCTCTGAAACTTTTTATTTCATCTTTATTTCCAAACATTATTTTTGCTGGTTATAGAATTTCTTTTTCAGTGCTTCGAAGATATCACCCCATTGTGTTGTAGCTCTGTTCTTTCTCTTGGGAGTAAAGTCGTAAGTCTCACTGGTGCTTTTTTGATGACTATTTGTCTTATTGTGTAAAAGATTTTTAAAAGACTTTCAGAATGGCTTTTAAATTATGGTAAAATATGCATAACAAAATTTACCATCTTAACCATTTTTAAATGGACAGTTTAGTGTTATTCGGTA